>NC_141879.1:623742617-624045647 GCF_056163025.1 Triticum urartu | reverse complement strand
CGTAGCGGTGCTTCGGCGAAGCCCTGCGTCGATAGCTTTATCATTACCGTCATCACACCGTCGTGATGACGGAACTCTCCCTCGAAGCTCTACTAGATCGGAATTCATTGGATGTCACCGAGCTGAACGTGTGCTGAACTCGGAGGTGTCGTACGTTCGGTACTTGGATCAGTCGGATCGTGAAGACGTACGACTACATCAACCGCGTTCTCATAACACTTCCTCTTACGGTCTACAAGGGTACGTAGACAATACTCTCCCCTCTCGTTGCTATGCATCCCATGATCTTGCATGTGCGTAGGAAAATTTTGAAATTACTGCGTTCCCCAACAGTGGCACCCGAGCCAGGTTTATGCGTAGATGTTATATGCACGAGTAGAACACAAAGGAGTTGTGGGCGTGGGTATATACTGTTGGGGAACGTAGCAATAATTCAAAAAAAATCCTACGTGTCACCAAGATCAATCTAGGAGATACTAGCAACAAGAGAGAGGGAGTGCATCTTCATACCTTGAAGATCGCGATGCAGAAGCGTTACAAGAACGGGGTTGGAGGAGTCGTACACGCAGCGATTCAGATCGCAGTCGATTTCGATCTAAGCACCGAACAACGGCACCTCCGCGTTCAACACACGTGCAGCCCGGTGACGTCTCCCGTGCCTTGATCCAGCAAGGAGAAGGGAGAGGTTGGGGAAGACAACTCTAGCAGCAGCACGATGGCGTGGTGGTGTTGGAGCAGCGTAGTTTCCAGCAGGGCTTCGCCAAGCACTACGAAGGATGAGGATGTGGAGAGGTAGGGCTGCGCTGAGGGAGAGAAAGACTCGTGTCCTTGGCAGCCCCAAAACCCCCACTATATATAGGAGGAGGGGAGGTGGTTGCGCCCCCTCTAGGGTTCCCACCCTAGGGGGTGCGGCAGCCCTAGATGGGACTGGAGGGGCGGCCTAGAGGGGGAGAGAGGGGGGCGCCCTAGGGTGGGCCTTTAGGCCCATCTGCGCCTAGGGTTTCCCCTTCCTCCTCCTAGCTGCACCTTGGGCCTTGGTGGGAGGCGCACCAGCCCACTCGAGGGCTGGTCCCTTCCCACTCTTGGCCCATGCACGCCTCCGGGGCAGGTGGCCCCTCCCGGTGGACCCCGGAACCCTTCCGGTGGTCCCGGTACATTACCGGTGACGCCTGAAACAGTTCCGGTGACCAAAACCTCACTTCCTATATATTATTCTTTACATTTGGACCATTCCGGAACTCCTCGTGACGTCCGGGATCTCATCCGAGACTCCGAACAACATTCAGTAACCACATACAAACTTTCCCTATAACCCTAGCGTCATCGAACCTTAAGTGTGTAGACCCTACGGGTTCGGGAGGCATGTAGACATGACCGAGACATCTCTCCGGCCAATAACCAACAGCAGGATCTGGATACCCATGTTGGCTCCCACATGTTCCATGATGATCTCATCGGATGAACCATGATGTCGGGGATTCAATCAATCCCGTATACAATTCCTTTGTCCATCGTTATGTTACTTGCCCGAGTTTTGATCGTCGGTATCCCAATACCTCGTTCAATCTCGTTACTGGCAAGTCACTTTACTCATTCCGTAATGCATGATCCCGTGACCAACTCCTTAGTCACATTGAGCTCATTATGATGATGCATTACCGAGTGGGCCTAGAGATACATCTCCGTCATACGAGTGAGAAATCCCAGTCTCGATTCGTGCCGACCCAACAGACACTTTCGGAGATACCTGTAGTGCACCTTTATAGCCACCCAGTTACGTTGTGATGTTTGGTACACCCAAAGCATTCCTACGGTGTCCGGGAGTTGCACAATCTCATGGTCTAAGGAAATGATGCTTGACATTAGAAAAGCTTTAGCAAACGAACTACACGATCTTGTGCTACGCTTAAGATAGGGTCTTGTGCATCACATCATTCTCCCAATGATGTGATCCCGTTATCAATGACATCCAATGTCCATGGTCAGGAAAACACGACCATCTATTGATCAACGAGCTAGTCAACTAGAGGCTTACTAGGGACATATTACGATCTATGTATTCACACATGTATTACGGTTTACGGTTAATACAATTATAGCATGAACAATAGACAATTATCATGAACAAGGAAATATAATACTTCCTCTGTTCACTTTTATAAGACGTTTTAGACAATTCAGACAGTGCCCAAAATAGTTCAAAGCTAGCTGTCCAAAACGTCTTATAATAATGAACGGAGGGAGTAATAATAACCATTTTATTATTGCCTCTAGGGCATATTTCCAACAGTCTCCCACTTGCACTAGAGTCAATAATCTAGTTCACATCATTATGTGATTAACACTCATAGTTCACATCGCCATGTGACTAACACCCGAAGAGTTTACTAGAGTCAATAATCTAGTTCACATCATTATGTGATTAACACTCATAGTTCTAGGGTTTGATCATGTTATGCTTACGAGAGAAGTGTCAATCAACGGGTCTGCAACATTTAGATTCGTGTGTTCTTCGCAATATCGATTTCATATTGTAGATGTTGCTACTATGCTCCACTTGGAGCTATTCCAAATGGTTGCTCCACTATACGTATCCGGTTTGCTACTCAGAGTCATCTGGATAGGTGTTAAAGCTTGCATCGACATAACCCTTTACGCCGAACTCTTTATCACCTCCATAACCGAGAAACATTTCCTTATTCCTAAGGACAATTTTGACTGCTGTCCAATGATCCACTCCTGGATCACTCTTGTACCCCCTTGCCAGACACGTGGCAAGGCACATCGCGGTACACAGCATGGCATATCGTATAGAGCCTATGGCTAAGGCATAGGGGATGACTTTCGTCCTTTCTCTTTCTTTTGCCGTGGTTGAGCTTCAAGTCTTAACTTCACACCTCACAACTCATGCAAGAACTCCTTCTTTGACTGATCCATCTTGAACTCCTTCAACATCATGTCAAGGTATGTGCTCTGTGAAAGTCTTATCAGGCGTCTTGATCTATCTCTATAGATCTCGATACCCAACATGCAAGCAGTTTTACACAGGTCTTCCTTTGAAAAAACTCCATTCAAACAACCCTTTCTAGGTATTCTACATCATTTCCGATCAACAATATGTCATCCACATATACCTATCAGAAATGTTGTAGTGCTCCCACTCACTTTCTTGCAAATACAAGTTTCTTGCAAACTTTGTATAAACCCAAATGCTTTGATCGCCTCATCAAAGCGTATGTTCCAACTCTGAGATGCTTGCTCCAGTCCATAGAAGGATCCCTGGAGTCTGCATACCTTTTAGCATCCTTAGGATTGACAAAATCCTTTTGGTTGTATCACATACAACCTTTCCTCATGGAAACCGTCAAGGAAACTTTGTTTTGACATCCATCTGCCAGATTTCGTAAATGAAAATGCAGCAACTGCTAACATAATTCTAACAGACTTTAGCATCGTTATGATTGAGAGAGTCTCATCATAGTCAACTCCTTGAACTTGTCGGAAACTTCTTTGAGACAAGTCGAGCCTCACAAATGGTGACATTACCATCAGTGTCTGTCTTCTTCTTAAAGATCCATTTATTCTCAATGGCTTTCCGTTCATCGGGCAAGTCCACCAAAATCCATACATGGATCCTATCTCGGATTTCATAGCTTCTAGCCATTTGTTGGAATCCGGGCCCACCATCGCTTCTTCATAGCTCATAGGTTCATCGTTGTCCAACAAGTTGACCTTTAAGATAGGGTTAGCACTGAGAAGTTGTACACACCCTTGTTGACCTACGAGGTTCGATAGTAATTTGATCTGAAGCTTCATGATCATCATCATTAGCTTTCTCTTCAACTGACGTAGTTGCCACAGAAACATCTTTCTATGCTGCGCTACTCTATGATTGAAGTGAAGGTTCAACAACCTCATCAAGTTCTATCTTCCTCCCACTCAATTCTTTCGAGATCAACTCTTTCTCGAGAAAGGACCTATTCTTAGCGACAAACACTTTACCCTCAGATCTGAGATAGAAGGTATACCCAATCGTCTTGTTTGGGTATTCTATGAAGATACAATTTTCCGCTTTGGGTTCGAGCTTTTCTGACCAAAGCCTATCGACATAAGCATCGTACCCCCAAACCTTAAGAAACAACAACTTTGGTTTCTTGCCAAACCATAGTTCATGCGGTGTCGTCTCCACGGACTTAGATGGTGCCCTATTTAAAGTGAATGTAATTGTCTTTAATGCATAACCCCCAAAAATAGCGGTAGATTTGTAAGAGACATCATACATCATATCCAATAAGGTTTGATTACGACGTTCGGACACACCATCATGCTATGGTGTTCCAGGCGGCGTCAACTGTGAAACGATTCCACCTTGTCTTTAGTGATTGCCAAACTCATAACTCAGATACTTTCCCTTTGATCAGATTGAAGGAACTTGATCTTCTTGTTACGATGATTCTCAACTTCACTCTGAAATTGCTTGAACTTTTCAAACATTTCAGACTTATGCTTCATTAAGTAAATATACCCATATCTATTCAATTCACCGGTGAAGTTGAGAAAATAATGATATCCACCGCGCACGTCAACACTCATCGGATCGCACACATCAGCATGTATGATTTCCAACAAGTCACTTGCCCATTCATTGTTCCAAAGAACGGGGTTTTAGTCATCTTGCCAAAGAGGCATGGTTCGCATGTGTCAAGTGATTCAAAATCAAGTGACTTCAAAAGTCCATTAGCATGGAGGTTCTTTCACGCGCTTTACACCAACATGACCTAAGCGGCAGTGCCATATGAAAGTGGTACTATCATTATCAACTCTACATCTTTTGGCATCAATGTTATGAACATGTGTATAACTACGACCGGGATTCAATAAACCATTCACATTGGGTGCATGACCATAGAAGGTATTATTCATGTAAATAGAATAACCATTATTCTGTGACTTAAATGAATAACCGTATTGCAATAAACATGATCTAATCATGTTCATGGTCAATGCAGAGACCAATGCAAACAACAATTATCTAGGTTCAACACTAATCCTGAAGGTAGAGGGAGCATGCGATGGCGAAGACATCAACCTTGGAAACACTTCCAACACACATCGTCACCTCGCCCTTAGCTAGTCTCCGTTAATTCTGTAGCTTTTGTTTCGAGTTACCAATATTAGCAACTGAACCGGTATCTAATACCCAGGTGCTACTAGGAGTACTAGTAAGGTACACATCAATAACACACATATATCAAATATACTTTTGTTGAAGTTGACAACCTTCTTACCTACCAAATATTTGAGGCAATTCCGCTACCGGTGACCGTTCCCCTAATAGAAGCACTTTGTCTCGGGTTTGGGTTCTTGGGTTTCTTCACTGGAGTGGCAACTGGCTTGCCATTCAAGAAGTTTCCCTTCTTGCCCTTGCTCTTCTTTGAAACCAGTGCTCTTGTTAACCAGCAAAACTTGATGCTCCTTCTTGATTTCTACCTTTACGGCCTTAAGCACGATAAACAGCTCCGGGATTATCTTCCCTTGCATGTTATAGTTCATCACGAAACTCTAGTAGCTTGGTGATAGCGACTGGAGAACTTTTGTCAATCACTCTCTTATTTGGAAGATTAACTCCCACTTGATTCAAGTGATTTTAGTACCCAGACATTCTGAGCACATGCTCACTGGCTGAGCTATTCTCCTCCATCTTGTAGGCAAAGGTCTTGTCAGAGGTCTCAACCTCTCAACACGGGCATGAGCCTGAAATACCAATTTCAGCCTTCGAACATCTCATATGTTCTATGGCGTTCAAAACGCTTTTGGAGCCCCGACTCTAAGCCATAAAGCATGGCACACTAAACTATCAGGTAGTCATCAGAACGTGTCTACAAGATGTTCACAACATCCATAGACGACGCCAGAGGGGTTGGCACACCGAGCGGTGCATCAAGTACAGAAGCTTTCTGTGTAGCAGTGAGGACAATCCTCAGACTACGGCCCTAGTCTGCACAATTGCTTACAATATCTTTCAACTTAGTCTCTCTCTAGGAACGTATTAAAACAAATAGCTAAAACACGAGCTATTAATCCACAACATAATTTGCAAAGACAATTTAGACTATGTTCATGATAATTAAGTTCATCTAATCAAATTATTCAATGAACTCCCACTCAGATAGACATCCCTCTAGTCATCTAAGTGATACATGATCCGAATCGACTAGGCCATATCTGGTCATCACGTGAGACAGACTAGTCATCAACGGCGAACATCTCCATGTTGATCGTATCTACTATACGACTCATGTTCAACCTTTAGGTCTCTCGTGTTCCTAGGCCATGTCTGTACATGCTAGGCTCGTCAAGTCAACCTAAGTGTTTTGCATGTGTAAATCTGGCTTACACCTGTTGTATTCGAACGTTAGAATCTATCACACCCAATCATCACGTGGTGCTTCGAAACAACGAACCTTCGCAATGGTGCATAGTTAGGGGGACACTTTGTTGAAATTTTAGTGAGGGATCATCTTATTCATGCTACCGTCGTTCTAAGCAAATAAGATGTAAACATGACAAACATCACATGCAAATCATAAAGTGACATGATATGGCCAATATCATCTTGCGCCATTGATCTCCATCTTCGAGGCGTGGCATGAACACCATCGTCACCGGCATGACACCATGATCTCCATCATCATGATCTCCATCACCGTTTCTTCATGAAGTTGCCTCGCCAACTATTACTTCTACCACTATGGATAATGGTTAGCAATAAAGTAAAGTAATTACATGGCATTTTCATTGACACGCAGGTCATAAATTAAGACAACTCCTATGGCTCCTGCTGGTTGTCATACTCATCGACATGCAAGTCGTGATTCCTATTACAAGAACATGATCAATCTCATACATCACATATATCATTCATCACATCCTTTTGGCCATATCACATCACATAGCATACCCTGCAAAAACAAGTTCTAATTGTTGTTGCATGTTTTACGTGGCTGCTATGGGTTTCTAGCAAGAACGTTTCTTACCTACGCAAAACCATAACGATGATATGACAATTGCTATTTACCCTTCATAAGGACCCTTTTCATCGAATCCGATCTGACTAAAGTGGGAGAGACAGACACCTGCCATCCACCTTATGCATCAAGTGCATGTCAGTCCGTGGAACCAGTCTCACGTAAGCGTACGTGTAAGGTTGGTCCGGGCTGCTTCATCCCACAATGCCGCCCGATCAAGATAAGACTAGTAACGATAAGCAAATTGAACAAATCATTGCCCACAACTGCTTTGTGTTCTACTCATGCATAGAATCTACGCATAGACCTAGCTCATGATGCCACTGTTGGGGAACGTAGCAATAATTCAAAAAAATTCCTACGTGTCACCAAGATCAATCTAGGAGATACTAGCAACGAGAGAGAGGGAGTGCATCTTCATACCCTTGAAGATCGCGATGCGGAAGTGTTACAAGAACACGGTTGGAGGAGTCGTACACGCAGCGATTCAGATCATGACCGATTCCGATCTAAGCGTCGAACAACGGCGCCTCCGCGTTCAACACACGTGCAGCCCGGTGACGTCTCCTGTGCCTTGATCTAGCAAGGAGAAGGGAGAGCTTGGGGAAGACAACTCCAGTAGCAGCACGATGGCATGGTGGTGTTGGATCAGCATGGTTTCCAGCAGGGCTTCGCCAAGCACTACGAAGGATGAGGATGTGGAGAGGTAGGGCTGCGCCGAGGGAGAGAAAGACACGTGTCATTGACAGCCCCAAAACCCCCACTATATATAGGAGGAGGGGAGGTGGCTGATGACCCACAAGTATAGGGGATCTATCGTAGTCCTTTCGATAAGTAAGAGTGTCGAACCCAACGAGGAGCAGAAGGAAATGATAAGCGGTTTCCAGCAAGGTATTCTCTACAAGTACTGAAATAAGTGGTAATAGATAGTTTTGTGATAGGATAATTTGTAACAAGCAACAAGTAACAAAATTAAATAAAGTGCAGCAAGGTGGCCCAATCCTTTTTGTAGCAAAGGACACGCCTGGACAAACTCTTATATAGAGAAAAGCGCTCCCGTGGACACATGGGAATATCGTCAAGCTAGTTTTCATTACGTTCATATGATTCATGTTCGGTACTTTGATAATTTGGTATGTGGGTGGACCGGTGCTTGGGTACTGCCCTTACTTGGACAAGCATCCCACTTATGATTAACCTCTATTGCAAGCATCCGCAACTACAACAAAAGTATTAAGGTAAACCTAACCATAGCATGAAACATATGGATCCAAATCAGCCCCTTACGAAGCAAGGCATAAACTAGGGTTTAAGCTTCTGTCACTCTAGCAACCCATCATCTACTTATTACTTCCCAATGCCTTCCTATAGGCCCAAATAATGGTGAAGTGTCATGTAGTCGACGTTCACATAACACCACTAGAGGAGAGACAACATACATCTCATCAAAATATCGAACGAATACCAAATTCACATGACTACTAATAGCAAGACTTCTCCCATGTCCTCAGGAACAAACGTAACTACTCACAAAGCATAAACATGTTCATAATCAGAGGGCTATTAATATGCATATAGGATCTGAACATATGATCTTCCACCAATTAAACCAACTAGCATCAACTACAAGGAGTAATTAATACTACTAGCAACCTACTAGCACCAATCCCGGACTTGGAGACAAGAATTGGATACAAGAGATGAACTAGGGTTTTGAGAGGAGATGGTGCTGATGATGATGTTGATGGAGATTGCCCTCTCCCGGTGAGAGGAGCGTTGGTGATGACAATGTCGATGATTTCCCCCTCCGGGAGGGAAGTTTCCCCGGTAGATCAGCTCCGCCAAAGCCCTAGATTGGTTCCGCCAAGGTTCCGCCTCGTGGTGGCGGAGTTTCGTCCGAGAAGATGGCTTGTTATTTTTTCCCCATCAAAAGACTTCATATAACAGAAGATGGCCATCGGAGGGCCACCAGGGGGCCCACGAGGCAGGGGGGCACGCCTAGGGGGGTAGGGCGCGCCCCCACCCTCGTGGGCAGGGTGTGGCCCCACTGGT
Source organism: Triticum urartu (assembly GCF_056163025.1). Classification (NCBI taxonomy): domain Eukaryota; kingdom Viridiplantae; phylum Streptophyta; class Magnoliopsida; order Poales; family Poaceae; genus Triticum; species Triticum urartu. Next base: position 624,036,567 of record NC_141879.1, on the reverse strand, counting down.
TAATCTCTTCCGCTGAGTATTTTTTATATATTCTGAAAACGTCTTCCGTGAAGTTTCGGGACTTTTGGAGCTGTGCAGAATAGGTCTCTAATATTTGCTCCTTTTCCAGCCCAGAATCCCAGCTGCCGGCATTCTCCCTCTTTATGTAAACCTTGTCAAATAAGAGAGAATAGGCATAAGTATTGTGACATAATGTGTAATAACAGCCCATAATGCAATAAATATCGATATAAAAGCATGATGCAAAATGGACGTATCAACTCCCCCAAGCTTAGACCTCGCATGTCCTCAAGCGAAAGCCGAAATCAAAAAATATGTCCACATGTTTAGAGATAGAGGTGTCGATAAAAATAAAATACGGACATGAGGGCATCATGATCATTCTTAGAACAACAACTTATATAATTCTTGTCATATAATCTCTTATGCTAGAGTAATAATTCACTCACAATTTCAAGTATGAATCGTAAACTTCATTGAAAACTAACAAACTATAATCTCATCCATTGGAGCAATTGCAATTTATCATAACATAGGAAAGAGTCAATGTATAAGAGCTTTTCAGGAAGTCCACATACTCAACTATCATATAATCTTTCACAATTGCTGACACTCACGCAATACTTATGGGTATGGAGTTTTAATCGGACACAGAGAAAGATAGGGGCTTATAGTTTTGCCTCCCAACGTTTTACCTCAAGGGTAATGTCAACAATAATAGTTCATGAAAACTCACATCCAATTAGCCATATATACCAGGATCTTTCCAACATACCGTGCTTGCCAAAGGATAAAATGTAAAAAGGAAGGGTGAAGATCACCATGACTCTTATGCAAGGTAGGAAGTGAAAGTAAAAGAGAGGCCCTTCGCAGAGGGAAGCAGAGGTTGTCATGCGCTTTTATGGTTGGATGTACAAAATCTTAGTGCGAAAGAATGTCACTTTATATTGCCACTTGTGATATGGACCTTTATTATGCAGTTTGTCGCTTTTATTTCTTCCATATCACATGATCGTATAAAGTTTATTTTCTCCCAGACTAATAAGTCATACATATTTAGGGAGCAATTTTTATTGCTTGCACCGATGACAGCTTACTTAGAGGATCTTACTCAATCCATAGGTAGGTACGGTGGACTCTGATGGCAAAACTGGTTTAAGGGTATTTGGAAGCACACGTAGTATCTCTACTTGATGCGATGAATTTGGCTAGAACGAGGGGGAAAGGCAAGCTCAACCATGTTGGATGATCCATGACAATATAATTTATCTCAGATGTAAGAAAACATAACCCATTACGTTGTCTTCCTTGTCCAACGTCAACTCTTTTAGCATGTCATATTTTAATGAGTGCTCACGATCATAAAAGATGTCCAAGATAGTATATCTATATGTGAAGAACTCTCTTTCTTTATTACTTCCTGTTAATTGCAACGATGACCAAAACTATGTTTGTCAACCCTCAACAACTTTTATTCATCATACTTTTTCTATGTGAGCTCATTACTCTCCATAAGACTCACATGATCTCTTTGTTTCTTTTTATTTCTTTCTCTTTTCTTTTATTCCCTTAGGATCATGGCAAAATGATCAAACCCTTGACTCAACACTAATCTTTATTATATAGCTCACGGACTCGATTACATAGAAGGATTATAAAGCAAAACTCACAACTAGATCATACTAAGAACTTTTATTCTACTAGATCAAGATATTACCAAAAGGATCGAACTAAGAAAAATGGTAAAGATAAAAGTGATGGTGATACGATACCGGGGCACTCCCCCAAGCTTGGCAGTTGCCAAGGGGAGTGCCCATACCAGATACTCAATTCTTCTTTGTTGATGGAGACAGTGATGATTTTGTTGATGCGTAGGATTGTCGTCCTTCTTCCGAGGCATAGGCTCACCATCGTAGAAGGATGACCGAGTCTCCTGCAACCTCAAATCTGCAGCCAAACTCGTCCTCTTGAATCTATATTCATACTCACAGTTTTGATTTTGCAGGTCATAGATCTGGGCATGGAGGTGCTCGTTTTTCTCATGAAGCTTGAAGATCGCCTCCCCAATGCCCTTGACGTCCAACTTGTGGTTGTTGGTGAACTCCGTGATCATGATGTAATTGGAATCGAGTCCACGCTCCACCATCTCCTGACACTTGAAAACTTCTTGCTCCATGATAACCCACAAGTATAGGGGAGCACAACAGCTTTCAAGGGTAGAGTATTCAACCCAAATTTATTGATTCGACACAAGGGGAGCCAAAGAATATTCTCAAGTATTAGCAGCTGAGTTGTCAATTCAACCACACCTGGAAACTTAGTATCTGCAGCAAAGTGTTTAGTAGCAAAGTAATATGATAGTGGTGGTAGCAGCAACAAAAGTAAAGACAGCAAAAGTAATGTTTTTGGTATTTTGTAGTGATTGTAACAGTAGCAACGGAAAAGTAAATAAGCGTAAACCAGTATATGGAAAACTCGTAGGCACCGGATTAGTAATGGATAATTATGCCGGATGCGGTTCATCATGTAATAGTCATAACATAGGGTGACACGGAACTAGCTCCAATTCATCAATGTAATCTAGGCATGTATTCCGTATATAGTCATACGTGCTTATGGAAAAGAACTTGCATGCCATATTTTGTCCTACCCTCTCGTGGCAGCAGGGTCCTATTGGAAACTAAGGGATATTAAGGCCTCCTTTTAATAGAGAACCGGAACAAAGCATTAGCACATAGTGAATACATGAACTCCTCAAACTATGGTCATCACCGGGAGTGGTCCCGATTATTGTCACTTTGGGGTTGCCGGATCATAACACATAGTAGGTGACTATAGACTTGCAAGATAGGATCTAGAACTCACATATATTCATGAAAACATAATAGGTTCAGATCTGAAATCATGGCACTCGGGCCCTAGTGACAAGCATTAAGCATAGCAAAGTCATAGCAACATCAATCTCAGAACATAGTGGATACTAGGGATCAAACCCTAACAAAACTAACTCGATTACATGATAAATCTCATCCAACCCATCACCATCCAGCAAGCCTACGATGGAATTACTCACACACGGCGGTGAGCATCATGAAATTGGTGATGGAGGATGGTTGATGATGACGATGGCGACGAATCCCCCTCTTCGGAGCCCCGAACGGACTCCAGATCAGCCCTCCCGAGAGGTTTTAGGGCTTGGCGGCGGCTCCGTCTCGTAAAACGCGATGATTTCTTCTCTCTGATTTTTTCTCATCGAAACTCAATATATGGAGGTGGAGTTGGAGTCGGAGATGCAATAGGGGGCCCACGAGGTAGGGGGCGCGCCCTAGGGGGGGCACCCTCGTGAGAAGGGTGTGGGCCCCCTGGTCTTCATATTTGGCGAGGATTTTTTATTATTTTTTCTAAGACCTCTCGTGGAGTTTCAGGTCATTCCGAGAATATTTGTTTTCTGCACATAAAACAACACCATGGTAATTCTGCTGAAAACATCGTCAGTCCGGGTTAGTTCCATTCAAATCATACAAGATAGAGTCCAAAACAAGGGCAAAAGTGTTTGGAAAAGTAGATACGACGGAGACGGATCACTCCAAGGCCTCGAGCCTTGCCTCCGTGCTTCCGGTCTTCCTTGGTCCCTCAGCATCGCGGATGTGCAACAACCCCTCACGCATCTCAATGGTTTGAGGGTGTTGCAACACTTCTGCGAGGTAGGGGTTGATGACCTTCTCGAAGAACTGGTCCTTGGGGGCGCTTAAAGACGACATGACGACCTGGATCTGTCAGGAAAACAGCTCAAAACAAAAACAAGAGATTTTTGCGTGATACGGGAGTCAAAGCCTCCGGGAGATTATATAATGAATTTTTGCCGACCAAAATACGTGTCGTGTACGAAACGGAGTCCGGAGAGCACACGAGGTGCCCACGTGGTAGGGGGCGCGCCCACTAGGGCAGGGTGCGCCCTCCACCCTCGTGGAGCCCTCATGTCCTTCCCGGTCTGCTACTTATTTTTCTATTTTTCTAAATATTCCAAAACAGAGAAATATTGCCTTAAAAACTGTTTTGGAGTCGGTTTACTTACCGTACCACATACCTATTCCTTTTCGGATTCTGAAACGTTCTGGAAAATGTCCCTTATGTATTCCTCGGGGGTTACGATTTCAATAACATTGGTTTCAACATTTATGGATTACCTGAGATATAATGTTTGATTCTTTGGCCGTTCACCACCTTCGGATTTGTGCCTTCGAAGTTGTTGATTTTTATGGCACCAGAACGGTATACCTCTTCAATAACGTAAGGACCTTCCCATTTAGAGAGAAGTTTTCCGGCAAAAAATCTTAAACGCGAGTTGATAGCAATACATAATCACCTACATTAAACTCACGCTTTTGTATTCTTTTGTCATGCCATCTTTTAACCTTTTCTTTAAATAATTTGGCATTCTCATAGGCTTGGGTTCTCCATTCATCAAGTTTGCTAATATCAAATAACCTCTTCTCTCCGGCAAGTTTGAAATCATAATTGAGCTCTTTAATAGCCCAATAAACCTTGTGTTCTAGTTCGAGAGGTAAGTGACATGCTTTTCCATAAACCATTTTATACGGAGACATACCCATAGGATTTTTATATGAAGTTCTATAGGCCCATAATGCATCATCAAGTTTCTTGGACCAATTCTTTCTATACCTATTAACAGTCTTTTGCAAAATTAATTTGAGTTCTCTATTACTCAATTCTACTTGACCACTAGACTGAGGGTGATAAAGGGATGCAATTCTATGATTAACATCATACTTAGCAAGCATTTTACGGAAAACACCATGAATGAAATGTGATCCACCATCAGTCATTAAATATCTAGGGACTCCAAACCTTGGAAAAATAACTTCTTTAAGCATTTTAATAGAAGTGTTATGATCAGCACTACTAGTTGGAATAGCTTCTAGCCACTTAGTAACGTAATCAACAGCAACTAGAATATGTGTATAACCATTAGAGGAAGGAAAGGGTCCCATATAGTCAAAGCCCCAAACATCAGATGGTTCAATAACAAGTGAATAATTCATAGGCATTTCTTGATGTCTACTAATATTACCAATTCTTTGACATTCATCACAAGATAGGACAAATTTACGGGCGTCCTTGAAGAGAGTAGGTCAATAAAAACCAGATTGCAATACCTTATGTGCAGTTCTATCTCCAGCATGGTGTCCTCCATAAGCTTCGGAGTGACACTTGCGTAGGATCTGTTCCTATTCATGCTCAGGTACACAATGTCTAATAACACCATCTACTCCTTTATAAAGATGTGGGTCATCCCAAAAGTAATGCCTCAAATCATAGAAGAACTTTTTCTTTTGCTGGTATGTGAAACTAGGTAGTATAAACTTAGCAACAATGTAATTAGCATAATCAGCATACCATGGAGCAGTATGAGAAGCATTTATGATATTTAATTGCTCATCAGGAAAGCTATCATCAATAGGAAGTGGGTCATCAAGCACATTTTCTAACCTAGACAAGTTGTCTGCAACGGGGTTCTCAGCTCCCTTTCTATCAACAATATGCAAATCAAATTCTTGTAGCAAGACAACCCATCTAATAAGTCTAGGTTTAGCATCTTTCTTTTCCATAAGATATTTAATAGCAGCATGATCAGTGTGAATAGTTACTTTAGAGTCAACAATATAAGGTCTGAACTTATCACAAGCAAATACAACTGCTAAGAATTCTTTTTCAGTGGTAGCATAATTTCTTTGAGCATTGTCTAGGGTTTTACTAGCATATTGAATAACATTTAATTTCTTATCAACTATTTTCCCTAGAACATCACCTAGATCATAATCACTAGCATCACACATAATTTCAAAGGGTAATTTCCAATCAGGTGGCTGAACAATAGGTGCAGAGATCAATGCTTCCTTAAGTATTTCAAATGCTTCTACACAATCATCATAAAAACAAATGGTATATCTTTTTGTAATAAATTAGTCAGAGGCCGAGAAATTTTTGAGAAGTCCTTAATGAACCTCCTATAAAATCTGGCGTGACCAAGGAAACTTCTTATACCTCTGATGTCCTTGGGACATGGCATCTTTTCAATAGCATCAACCTTAGCTTTATCAACCTCAATACCTCTTTCAGAAACTTTATGCCCCAAGACAATACCTTCATTAACCATAAAGTGGCACTTTTCCCAATTCAAGACAAGATTAGTTTCTTCACATCTCTGCAAAACTCGATCAAGGTTGCTCAAGCAATCATCAAAATAAGATCCATAGACAGAGAAATCGTCCATGAAAACCTCACAAATCTTTTCACAAAAGTCAGAGAATATAGCCATCATGCATCTTTGAAAGGTAGCAGGTGCATTACATAAACCAAAAGGCATATGTCTATAAGCAAGAGTACCAAAAGGGCAAGTAAAACTAGTCTTTTATTGATCTTTGGCTGACACAGGTATTTGAGAGAAACCAGAATAACCATCTAGAAAGCAAAAATGTGTATGTTTGGATAATCTTTCTAGCATTTGGTCGATAAAAGGTAAGGGGTAATGATCCTTTTTAGTTGCCTTATTTAATTTGAGGAAATCAATTACCATCCTATAACCTGTAATGATTCTTTGAGGAATCAATTCATCTTTATCATTAGGAACGACAGTAATACCTCCCTTCTTAGGGACACAATGGACAGGACTTACCCACTGACTATCAGCAATGGGATAGATTATACCTGCCTCAAGTAGCTTTAGTATTTCCTTTCTTACCACTTCTTTCATTTTAGGATTCAACCGCCATTGATGATCACGAACTGGTTTAGCATCTTCTTTCAAATTAATTTTATGTTGACATAGAGTGGGACTAATGCCCTTAAGATCATTAAGAGTATACCCAATAGCATCACGGTGCTTCTTCAGAGTTTTCAATAATCTCTCTTCCTCATGCTCTGAAAGGTTAGCACTAATAATAACAGGATATATCTTTTTCTCATCAAGATAAGCATATTTAAGAGTATCATGTAACAGTTTAAGCTCAAACATGGGATCACCCTTGGGTGCAGGAGGATCCCCTAGGATTTCAACAGGCAAATTGTTTTTCAGAATAGGTTCCTATTTAAAGAATACTTCATCTATTTCCCTTCTATCATTCATAAACATATCATTTTCATGGTCTAGCAAATATTGTTCTAAAGGATTACTAGGAGGTACGGCAATAGAAGCAAGACCAATAATTTCATCCTTACTAGGTAATTCTTCTTCACGGTGTTGTCTACTAAATTTAGGAAAGTTAAATTCATGAGTCATATCATCTAAACTGATAGTAACAACACCCCTTTTGCAATCTATGGTAGCATTAACAGTGTTCAGGAAGGGTCTACCAAATATAATGGGACAAAAGCTATCTTGTGGGGAACCAAGAACAAGAAAATCAGCAGGATATTTAGTTTTCCCACACAAGACTTCAACATCTCTAACAATTCCCATTGGTGAAATAGTATCTCTGTTGGCAAGTTTAATTGTGACATCAATATCCTCTAACTCAACAGGTGCAATATCATGCATGATTTCTCTATATAGGCTAATAGGTATTACACTAGCACTAGCACCCATATCACATAAGCCGTGATAACAATGATCTCCTATTTTAACAGAATAACAGGCATGCCTACCACAGGTCTAGGTTTATCTTTAGCACAAGGTTTAACAATTCTAGCAGTTTCATCACAGAAATAAATAACATGCCCATCGATATTATCAGACAAGAGATCTTTAACAATAGCAATATCAGGTTCAACTTTAATTTGCTCATGAGGTGTATAAGTTTTAATATTGCTTTTACGAACCACAGTTGAAGCTTTAGCATGATCCTTTATCCTAACAGGAAAAGGTGGTTTCTCAACATAAGAAGTAGGAACAATTAGATCATTATAAGTGACAATCTTTTCTTCAACTTTAATAGGTGCAGCTACTTTTGCTTCTATGGGAGGATGATATTTAAACCATTTCTCCTTGGGAGATCAACATAAGTAGCAAAAGATTCACAGAAAGAAGCTACTATCTCAGAGTCAAGTCCATATTTAGTGCTAAATTTACGGCAAACATCAGTATCCAGAAAATATTTAACACAATCAAAACTAGGTGTCATACCTGAATCCTTACCTTTGTAGAGGTCCCATTCTTCAGAGTTGTGTTTAATTCTTTCCAATAAATCCCATTTGAATTCAATAGTCTTCATCATAAAAGAGCCAGCACAAGAAGTATCAAGCATGGTGCGATTGCTATTAGAAAGCCGAGCATAAAAAAATTGAATAATCATTTCTATTGAGAGCTCATGATTGGGGCATGAATATAACATTGATTTAAGCCTCCCCCAAGCTTGAGCGATGCTTTCTCCTTCGCAAGGCCAAAAATTATATATATAATTGCGATCACGATGAACAAGATGCATAGGATAAAACTTCTGATGAAATTCCAATTACAATCGTTTGTAATTCCAAGACCCCATATCATCACATAGCCTATACCATGTCGATGCATCTCCCTTCAAATATAAAGGGAAGACCTTCTACTTAACAACATCTCCGGGTACACCTGCAAGCTTAAATAATCCACAAACTTCATCCACATATATTAGATGCTCATCAGGATGTTTTGTTCCATCTCGTAAAAAAAGATTAGCTAGCGGTTTTTCTATCATACCCGAAGGAATTTCAAAGCAGACATTTTCATTTTCAATAGGTTCACTAGGTTGAGGAGCAACTCTTTGCTCTACTGGTTGGGGTGAAGATACCCCGAACAAGCCCCTCAGAGGATTACTTTCCATAGTAACAAGTGATAGTAAATTTCAGCACACTATATAAATGTTTCCTTACCAAATTCCACCTACCAAAGGCGCTTCACTCCCCGGCAACGGCTCCAGAAAAGAGTCTTGATGACCCACAAGTATAGGGGGTCTATCGTAGTCCTTTCGATAAGTAAGATTGTCGAACCCAACGAGGAGCAGAAGGGAATGATAAGCTGTTTCCAGCAAGGTATTCTCTTCAAGTACTGAAATAAGTGGTAACAGATAGTTTTGTGATAGGATAATTTGTAACGAGCAACAAGTAACAAAATTAAATAAAGTGCAGAAAGGTGGTCCAATCCTTTTTGTAGCAAAGGACAAGCCTGGACAAACTCTTATATAGAGAAAAGCGCTCCCGAGGACACATGGGAATATCGTCAAGCTAGTTTTCGTTACGTTCATATGATTCGCGTTCGGTACTTTGATAATTTGGTATGTGGGTGGACCGGTGCTTGGGTACTACCCTTACTTGGACAAGCATCCCACTTATGATTAACCTCTATTGCAAGCATCCGCAACTACAACAAAAGTATTAAGGTAAACCTAACCATAGCATGAAACATATGGATCCAAATCAGGCCCTTACGAAGCAACGCATAAACTAGGGTTTAAGCTTCTGTCACTCTAGCAACCCATCATCTACTTATTACTTCCCAATGCCTTCCTATAGGCCCAAATAATGGTGAAGTGTCATGTAGTCGACGTTCACATAACACCACTAGAGGAGAGACAACATACATCTCATCAAAATATCGAACGAATACCAAATTCACATGACTACTAATAGCAAGACTTCTCCCATGTCCTCAGGAACAAACGTAACTACTCACAAAGCATAAACATGTTCATAATCAGAGGGGTATTAATATGCATAGGATCTGAACATATGATCTTCCACCAATTAAACCAACTAGCATCAACTACAAGGAGTAATTAACACTACTAGCAACATACTAGCACCAATCCCGGACTTGGAGACAAGAATTGGATACAGGAGATGAACTAGGGTTTTGAGAGGAGATGGTGCTGATGATGGTGTTGATGGAGATTGTTGATAACCCACAAGTATAGGGAATCGCAACAGTTTTCGAGGGTAAAGTATTCAACCCAAATTTATTGATTCGACATAAGGGAGCCAAAGAATACTCTCAAGTATTAGCAGCTTAGTTGTCAATTCAACCACACCTAGAAACTTAGTATCTGCATCAAAGTATTTAGTAGCAAAGTAATATGATAGTGGTGGTAACGGTAACAAAAGGTAACAGTAGTAAAAGTAATGTTTTTAGTATTTTGTAGTGATGATAGCAATAGCAACAGGAAAGTAAATAAGCGAAGAACAATATATGGAGAGCTCGTAGGCAATGGATCGGTGATGGAGAATTATGCCGGATGCGGTTCATCATGTAACAGTCATAACCTAGGGTGACACAGAACTAGCTCCAGTTCATTGATATAATGTAGGCATGTATTCCGAACATAGTAATACGTGCTTATGGAAAAGAACTTGCATGACATCTTTTGTCCTACCCTCCCATGGCAGCAGTGTCCTTACGGAAACTAAAGGATATTAAGGCCTCCTTTTAATAGAGAACCAGAACAAAGCATTAACACATAGTGAATACATGAATTCCTCAAACTACGGTCATCACCGGTAAGTATCCCGATTATTGTCACTTCGGGGTTAACGGATCATAACACATAATAGGTGACTATAGACTTGCAAGATAGGATCAAGAACACTCATATATTGATGAAAACATAATAGGTTCAGATCTGAAATCATGGCACTCGGGCCCTAGTGACAAGCATTAAGAATAGCAAAGTCATAGCAACATTAATCTCAGAACATAGTGGATACTAGGGATCAAACCCTAACAAAACTAACTCAATTACATGATAGATCTCATCCAACCCATCACCGTCCAGCAAGCTTACGATGGAATTACTCACACACGGCGGTGAGCATCATGAAATTGGTGATGGAGGATGGTTGATGATGACGATGGCGACGGATTCCCCTCTCTGGAGCCCCGAACGGACTCCAGATCAGCCCTCCCGAGAGGTTTTAGGGCTTGGCGGCGGCTCCATATCGTAAACGTGATGAATTATTTTCTCTGATTGTTTTCTCCCCGAAACACAATATATAGAGTTAGAGTTGGAGTCGGAGAGGCACGAGGGGGCCCACGAGGTAGGGGGCGCGCCCTAGGGGGGCAGGCGTGCCCCCACCATCGTGGATAGGTGGTGCCCCCCCTGGCCTTCATCTTTTGCAGGTATTTTTTATATTTTCCAAAAAGTTGCTCCGTGAAGTTTCAGGTCATCCCGAGAACATTTGTTTCTGCACATAAATAACACCATGGTAATTCTGCTGAAAACAGCGTCAGTCCGAGTTAGTTCCATTCAAATCATGCAAGTTAGAGTCCAAAACAAGGGCAAAAGTGTTTGGAAAAGTAGATACGATGAAGACGTATCAACTCCCCCAAGCTTAAACCTTTGCTTGTCCTCAAGAAATTCAATTGACAAACTAAAAGTGATAAAGAAAAACTTTTACAAACTCTGTTTGCTCTTGTTGATGTAAATATGTAAAGCCACCATTCAAGTTTTCAGCAAAGATTATAACTAACCACATTCGCAATAACGCTTAGGTCTCAAGTTTTACTCATATCAATGGCATAATCAACTAGCGAGCAATAATAATAAATCTCGGATGACAACACTTTCTCAAAACAATCATAATATGATATAACAAGATGGTATCTCGCTAGCCCTTTCTTAGACCGCAAAACATAAATGCAGAGCACCTTTAAAGACCAAGGACCGACTAGACCTTATAATTCCTGGTAAAAGAGATCCAGTCAAGTCATACTCAATGTAAATTAATAGTAATGAATGCAAATGACAGCGGTGCTCTCCAACTGGTGCTTTTTAATAAGAGGATGATGACTCAACATGAAAGTAAATAGATAGGCCCTTCGCGGAGGGAAGCATGGATTTGTAGAGGTGCCAGATCTCGGTTTTGAAATAGAGGTGAATAATATTTTGAGCGGTATACTTTCATTGTCAACATAACAACCAAGAGATGGCGATATCTTCCATGCTACACACATTATAGGCGGTTCCCAAACAGAATGGTAAAGTTTATACTCCCCCTTCCACCAACAAGCATCAATCCATGGCTTGCTCGAAACAACGAGTGCCTCCAACTAACAAGAGTCCTAGGGGGAGTTTTGTTTGCAATTATTTTGATTTAGTTTGCATAAAGCATGGGACTGGGCATCCCGGTGACCAGCCATTTATCTCGTGAGTGAGGAGCGGAGTCCACTCCTCTTGAGAATAACCCGCCTAACATGGAAGATACAGACAACCCTAGTTGATACTTGAGCTATTCGAGCATACAAAATAGGATATTTATTTGAAGGTTTAGAGTTTGGCACATAGAAATTTACTTAGAACGGCAGGTAGATACTGTATATAGGTAGGTATAGTGGACTCATGTGGAATAACTTTGGGGTTTAAGGGATTGGATGCACAAGCAGTATTCCCGCTTAGTACAGGTGAAGGCTAGCAAAAGACTGGGAAGCGACCAGCTAGAGAGCGACAACAGTCATGAACATGCATTAAAATTAATCAACACCGAATGCAAGCATGAGTAGGATATAATCCACCATGAACATAAATATCGTGAAGGCTATGTTGATTTTGTTTCAACTACATGCGTGAACATGCGCCAAGTCAAGTCACTTAAATCATTCAGAGGAGGATACCACCCTATCATACCACATCATAACCATCTCAATAGCATGTTGGCACGCAAGGTAAACCATTATGACTCATAGCTAATCAAGCATGGCACAAGGAACTATGATCTCTAGTTGTCATTGCAAACATGTTTATTCATAATATGCTGAATCAGGAACGATGAACTAATCATATTTACAAAAACAAAAGAGGTCGAGTTCATACCAGCTTTTCTCATCTCAGTCAGTCCATCATATATCATCATAATTGCCTTTCACTTGCACGACCGAACGATGTGAATAATAATAATAGTGCGCATGCATTGGACTAAGCTGGAATCTGCAAGCATTCAATAAACAGGAGAAGGCAAGGCAATATGGGCTCTTTTGTCAGATCAATAAGTATGCATACAAGAGCCACTTCAACAATTTAATTATGGGCTTCTCCTATCGACCCCCAAAGAAAACAAAAGAAATAAAACTATTTACACGGGAGAGCTCCCAACAAGTAAAAGAGGAACAGGAAATATTTTTGGGTTTTCTTTTTAATTAGTACTACAAGCATGAAAAGTAAACTAATTAAATGCTACAACTAATTTTTTTTGGTTTTTCTTAAGGTTTATTGAACACACAAGAAGAAAGTATAAAAAGGAAAATAAACTAGCATGGATGATACAATGAAAAAGTATGAGCACCGACATCTAGCAATGAGTGTGTGAACATAAATGTAATGTCGGTGAGAAATACGTACTCCCCCAAGCTTAGGCTTTTGGCCTAAGTTGGTCTATTGCCACGGCTGGCCTAGCGGATATCCATAATAGTAGTTGGGGTCGTACTGAGAGGAAGAAGAAGACTCCGATCGCCACTGGCTGGCAATCATCTCCGGATCCCACTGGTAATTAGACTGTCGTGAAGGATCAACTTGTGGTTCCGACTCTGGCTCCATGGCTGGTGCAGGGTTCCGGTAGGCGTAAATAGCCTTTAACGGAACAAGGTACTAGTATGCAGACAAATCAAACAAAGAAGGAGCAGGCAAGGTAATAGTCTCAGGATGATGTTTATCAAAGAACAATTTATATTTAAGCTCTCCTTCCCTATTCTTAACAATAAAATCATGTGCCACCATACTTTTATAATCTAAATAAACACGAGGAAGCACTTTTTCTTCCTTCTCATAATGCCTAATAGGTATGTTAAAATGTGCAGCTAGGCATGAAGCATAGATGCCTCCAAAGATGGGGCCCTTGGTACGGTTCAGACTTAACCATTTAGCAATAATGCCGCTCATATTAACAGAGTTATCACCGTATAAACCGTGGAGCAAAATAATAATATCAGGGATACTAAGGTTTCCACAGTTCCCACGACCAATTAAGCAACGACTAGCAAATAATGCAAAATAGCGTAAAACAGGGAAATGTATGCTAGTGATTCGTGCATCGGAAACCTTCCTTGTTTCCCCTACAGTGGTAGTATCAATAAACCCGTCCACATCCTCGCGATGTGGTTCTTCTTTCTTGCCCTCGAAAGGGACCAAAAACCTGACAAAAATCATAAAGTGACATCTCCTTGTGCTCATCATATAAATAAAACTCCACCGTAGGTGGTGAGCTCCTAGAATGGAAATGAAAGTTTTGCACAAAGATATTTGTGAGTAAGAGATACTGATCGCATTGGTCGTAGAGGAAAGCGGTGAGGCCTGCATTCTTTGGCAATTCATGAAAATCTTCATAAATCCTGGTGTAACATCCCAAATTTTCAATTTGGAATGTTATACACTAGATCATCATTGCATATCATATTTTATTGCATTTTGGTTGATCCTAGAAATTCTACGCAACCCAAGGACCCTCGAAGAGAGTTGGGGATTTCGTTATTTTTCATATTTGGATTTTCTCAAATTTTGAAAATAGGGTCATTTGATTTTATTTATTTTATCTTCAATTATTTCTATTATAAAATTTTGAGAGAGGGAATAAAATGACTTTCCCAAAATAATGAAATATTGAGGATTTAATAAAGAATCAAATAAGATTTTATTTTGGTTTTATTTGCTATTTTATTTGAATTTAGGAAAAATTGCATGTTTTCAAAAATTGGATTTAGGGCCAAGAAAATGTTCATCATGTTCTAAATATTTTATTTAGACGGTGAAAATTTGTTTTGGCATTTTTAGATTTTTACTTTTTTTCTATAGAATTTTTTAGTCGCAGCGATATTTTTTTAAAGACCCCACGCCCGACTGGGCCAAGGGCCCAGCCGAGCAGGCCGGCCCAGTAGCCGCCGCCGCCTCCCGCCCGGGTTGGGACCGGAGTGCCGACCGCCGCCGCCGCCGAGTCCGGGGAGGACACGCCTCCCGAGGCCGCCCCCTTCCCCAAGTTCGCCGCCCCCCTTTATAACCCCGTCGAGCCCCCCTGGAGCCCCACACTGTCGTCGCCTCCCCACGCCACCCGCGCCGCCGCAGCCGCCGCCCCGTGCCGCTTGCCGCCCCTGCCGCCGCCCGGAGCCGCCGCCCCGCTGCCCCACACCGCCCGCCGCCGCCCGGAGCCCCGCCGGAGCATCGCCGGAGCCCCGAGCCGAGGTAGCCGCCGCTGGTTTTCTGAGAAAAGTCGTTTCGGTTTTTTTAGAAAACCCTAATTTTCGTTTTTTAATAGATTGGTTTTTCTCTAGTTTATTTATTTAGCGAGCGTTCACTCGTTCATTCGTTTTACCGAACGCGTTCATCGTTTAGTTCCAATTAACGAACGTTCGTTCGTTAATCTGTTCGTCGTTTTTCTTTTTCTCGGATTAAATCCGCGATTTTTCTGATCGCGATTTCTGATCCGATGTTTGTTTCAGTTTAACTTTTTGCTCGTTTATCGGAATCAGGCGATTCAAGCGCCTGGAGTTTCGTCTCGAAACCCTCTTTCCGTTTAACCAACTTAAACAAGTTTTTGCCTCAGTAAAATTTGACCTAGATTCAGATTAGCAAACGGAGCTTATTTCTTTTGCCGTTTGTCTTTCGTTGTTTCGTTCGATTTGGTTCTTTTTGCCAACCGGAGTTCTTAAGTTAAGCTTTCCGGTTAGATCTCTTATTCGACTTTTACCTATGCAGTAGTTGAGTACTTATTGTATGCTTGTTTGTTTGTGATAGAGTATCCAGAGTGCGCCGCTTGCTACTTCGAATCGCTAGGTTTCACGGATCATCAGCAAGGCAGGTAACACTTTGATCATACCTCCTACTACCCAGTTTTTATTGCATTAGATCAACCCCCACACATTGCATGATTAGGATCTAATTAAATTGTGGGTTTGGGAAGTAGATGACGTAGTACCTATTACCTGTTTTATTATCAAACCTTTGGGAGTTACTTCTACGTTTGCTTTTATGCCATGCTAAGCTAGTAGACGTGGATGGGGTGAGTGAAATCCATGAAAGATGTGAGATGGATATTTTAAATGGTTTATCTAAGGTGGCAACTTAAATACTCATCTGGGTGGATTGAGGCACGTGGGTATTCCAGCGATTGCCTGTTTTCCTTGGACCGCCACCTAGGCTCAAAGGGATCATGAGATTATTCATACTAGAAACTTCCGTGTGTAGCCACGAGCTATTATGGGCTCTAGCATAGTTGACTAAGTCATGCGAACTCTTATAGTGGTAGACTAGTAGATGTAGGGGATGTAGGTTGGTACGGTCTACCCGTTCGTAAGGTGCTAGCGCTTCTGAAAGACTATGTCTCGGTCATCCGTTTCTCAAACACCAGGCAGTGCGAGAATCCTAACAGAGGAGATCGAGTCTTGTGGGGAAAAGTGCGCAAACCTCTGTAGAGTTATAAACTAATCATGGTTAGCCGTGTCCCTGGTTATGGACATCTTGAGTATCTAGTTATTGGATTATCATGTGAATCTCATCATGTTACTCTAAATTAATTTTATTGGGTTTTAATGATGATGCTTAATTGGGATTGAGAATGCTGTCAACCATTCTCAATGTTTAACAACTACCATGATAGTTAAATAAAATTTATTCCTTTGCAGTAGGGAAAAATTGGCTTTATGCAAAACTGTAACCATAGAGCTTTCCACCAGCCAAATATGCATGTAGTATAGTCTTATTCCTTTCATTGTTCTCTATGTGTTACCTTGCCAGCATATTCCATGTGCTGACCCGTTTCAGGCTGCAACATTCATGTTGCAGACTTTTCAGACGACGAGTAAGAAGCCTTTTAGGTCATGGTTCTATACTCAGTGATGCCGTTGGAGTTGATGGACTCACTTATCTTCCAAGCCTTCCACTGTTATCGTTATTAGATGGCCTTAAGCCATGTTTACTGTAATAAGTTCTCTTTTAAGACTCTCGATGTAATAATTGTGTGATTGCTACTCTGTTATAAATCCTTCAAGTACTGTGTGGTCTCAACATTACTGATCCAGGGATGACACCTGAGCACAGAGATTGGACCGTTTGAGGTCTGGTCGCTACAAGATGGTATCAGAGCACACGCTGACTGTAGGACACGACCACTAAGCTAAAGCCCTAGATTACTACTCTCTTCTCATTCTGACTCCTCATATTTTCTACTCTTTTAGGATGGCGGATGCAAGGAACAAATTCACGCAACCGGATGAAGATACACCTTTCGGATGTCATTTGAAGGAACTCACTAGATATCTAAACATTGGAGTACCAAGCTTCACCGGGACCTACAACGCCACTTTACCTGAAGAAGAGCGCTGGATGATTCAAGTTCAAGTTCCAGGAAGGACGTTCATGCCAGTCACTGAACCTATAGAGTTTTCATTTGATGCACCAACACGGAGTCTAGGAATGAGCATGACAGCTCACATTGCCATGGGACGCATTGGAGAAGTTTACTGCAATGATCTCAAGGATACTATCTACCAGATTTGTGGGCGCCGAGATGAGCACTGGGAGATGATCAGCAACAGGAAGGATAGGTCAATTGTAGCTTTTATCCATGAGTTAAACTAGCACATTCGCCGTCAGGAGAACCAGATGTGCGCCGACATGATAGACCTGAAGAAGGCAAGGACAAGAATCAAGGAATTGGAGGAAGAACTCAAGGCTACACATGAAGATTTTGAAGAGGAAATCGAAGTATTAGTGGAGAAGAATGACGATCTGATCAAGAAGATTGGAATATTTATGGGAGACCCTACACTAGTAGAGGAAGACGAAGAGCCCAATGAGATTTTCCCGGAAGACTACATCATCATCGACGACACCGACTCGGATCCTGATGATAGCGATGATGACTATGTTGATGAAGCTGGAGCAGATATCATGGAATCTGCAACCCAAGAATATTTCTAGTAGACCACCACATCAGTAGTAGTCCACCATGTAAATATAGTTGTCCGAGCACTTTTGCGATAGTTAGATCGATTGTATGCCCTTGTTTGATTGAATGAAGTGAATTGTTTGCTTTTGCCTCATGTGCATATGGGTAGTGTTTTCTCTCTAGACCCCTCTCTATTCTTAAATCTCATCTTTTCTAAACCCTCAGATGCCTCCGAGACATGACCCCAGATTTACCTTCCCACCGGAACTCACCCAGTTGATCCAGTAGCAGAACACAATGATGCAATTGCTAGTCCAGAATCAGAATCAGGGGAACAACAATAACAACCCACCACCAGCACCACCTATTGATCACTTAGCCCATTTTCTTAGGCTGAATCTGCCGGTGTTTTCCAGCAGCACGGAGCCGATAGTAGCAGATGATTGGCTCCGCAAGACAGCAAGGGAATTGACCACGACAAGATGCACAGATGCGGAAAAGGTGAAGTTTGCCGCACACCAGCTTGAAGGACCCGCAACATCATGGTGGGAAAATTTCACAGCCACTTTCCCTGTCGATACTGTCACATGGGACCAGTTCCAACAGGCTTGCTGTACTGCCCATGTTTTAGCAGGAGCTATGGCCATGAAGAAGCGAGAGTTTCGCAACTTGCGCCAAGGAGGATGGACAGTTGGCCAGTATGTGGAGGACTTTAGTAAGCTAGCATGTTATGACCCTGATGACGTTGCTACGAATGGAGCTAAGCAGGAGAAGTTTCTGGAACGACTGAATGATGAGCTGAGCATGCAGTTGATGGTAGCAACCTTCAACAACTACCAGGAGTTGGTAGATCGTTCCCTCATGATTGAATGGAAGCAGCAGCAAATTGAGAACCGCAAGAGGAAGTATGGACAAGGGAAGTACAATTCAAGAGCTCAGCAGAAGCCACGTTTTACCCCTAGACCGGGAGGACATTTTCAGCATACCCATGGAGGAGGTAGCTCGCACAATCATAATGGCACCAAGAATGGTAATGGGAATGGAGGAAGCAACGGCCAAAACCGTACCAATCCATCAACGCCAGCCAAGAGAGACCTGAGCCAAGTCACTTGCTTTAAGTGCCAGAAGACCAGACATTATGCCAATGAATGTCCTAAAGCCCCGAATGGAAATGGCAATGGAAGCTCTGGGAAGAAGACGAACCCTTTCAACAGGGGACAGGTGAACCACGTAAATGTGGAGGAGGTTGCAGCCCATCCCGATGCAGTAATAGGTAAGTTTTTGGTTAAGTCATTTACTGCACTCGTTCTTTTTGATACTGGCGCGTCGCATTCATACATATCAAGGGGATTTGTGGATAAGTATCAACTGCCAACCCAAGCCCTTAGGTAACCCATGTTAGTAACCTCGCCGGAAGCAGAGTATATGGCTAGTCTATGGTGTGATCGGTTACCATTAAGGATTGGTAACTACGTATTTCCCTCAGACCTAATAGTATTGGAGTCTCAAGGATTGGATGTGATATTAGGCATGGATTGGTTATCAAAGTATGAAGGGAACATTGAATGTGCCAGTAAGTCAATTTTGCTTACCACCCCAGAAGGGAGAAGGATCAAGTATGTATCCCGGCATGTGCCGAAAAGGACTCAAGTAAATTGCCTAACAGGAGTTGTGCAGGAGGAAGTACCAGTAGTGAAGGATTTCCCTGATGTATTTCCAGAAGAGTTGCCAGGCATGCCATCGGATAGAGATATTGAGTTTTTGATTGTGCTTTTTCCAGGCACAGGGCCAATATCTAAGAGACCATATAGGATGCCCGCAAAGGATTTGGAAGAGATTAAGAAGCAGATTAAGGAGTTACTGGATAAGGGTTATATTCGCCCAAGTTCTTCACCTTCGGGATCACCAGTACTTCTAGTGGAGAAGAAGGATGGATCGCTAAGGATGGTTGTTGATTATCGAGGATTGAATGAAGTAACCATCAAGAACAAGTACCCACTACTGATGATCAATGATCTGTTTGATCGATTGCAAGGAGCTAAGGTATTTTCCAAGATCAATCTGCGATCAGGATACCATCAGTTGAAGATTCGAGAACAGGATATACCAAAGACGGCTCTTACCACCAGGTATGGGCTGTATGAGTATACTGTTATGTCATTTGGTTTGACTAACGCACCTGCATATTTTATGAACATGATGAACAAAGTTTTTATGGAATTTTTGGATAAGTTCGTCGTAGTGTTCATTGATGATGTCCTAGTTTACTCGAAGGATGAAGAGGAGCATAAGGAGCATTTGCGTTTGGTACTTGGTAAGCTTAGAGAACATCTGTTATATGCCAAGTTTGGCAAATGTGAGTTTTGGTTGAAGGAAGTTGGATTCCTCGGACACGTTATATCTGGAGAAGGTATAGCAGTAGATCCCACCAAGGTTGATACTGTGACCAATTGGGAAGCGCCAACCACAGTTGGAGAGATCCGGAGTTTTCTTGGACTCGTAGGATACTACCGGAGATTCATTGAAAATTTCTCGAAGATTGCAAAGCCTATGACGGAGTTATTGAAGAAGGATACCAAGTTAATATGGACTGAGGAATGTGAGGCTAGTTTCCAAGAGTTGAAGAAACGCTTGGTTACATCACCAGTGTTGATTTTGCCAGATCAGACCAAGGATTATGAGGTGTATTGCGACGCTTCACGTCGAGGACTTGGAGCAGTGCTTATGCAAGAAGGAAGAGTTGTTTCATATGCCTCACGACAGCTTAAGCCTCATGAGTTGAATTATGCTACGCATGATTTGGATTTAGCATTCATAGTGCATGCGTTGAAGACTTGGAGACATTTTCACATTGGAAACCATTGTGAGGTGTACACGGATCACAAGAGCTTGAAGTACATTTTCACGCAGAAGGGGATAAATCTCAGGCAAAGGAGATGGTTGGGACTCATCAAGGATTATGATATGAGATTGCATTATCACCCTGGAAAGGCTAACGTAGTAGCTAACGCGTGGAGCCGTAAAAGTCATGTCAACACCTTAATGACGGGAGGTTTACCAAGGGAGTTAGCCGAAAATCTTCGTGAGCTATGTTTGGAGATAGTTCCGAGAGGCTATGTAGCAGCATTGGAGATTTAGTCTACTTTGATGAATAAGATCAGAGAAGCTCAAAAGGCTGACAAGGAGATTGCTTCTATTAAATAGAAAATGAGCAAAGTAAAAGCTAAAGGATTTCGTGAGGATGAGCATGATACCTTATGGTTTGAAGACCGTGTTTATGTGCCTAATGACCCGGAGATCAGGAAGTTAATTTTGCAAGAGGCCCATGATTCACCATATTCGATTCACCCAGGAAATACCAAGATGTATTTGGATTTGAAGGATACGTTCTGGTGGACCGGAATGAAGAAGGATATTGCGGAATATGTAGCAGTTTGTGATGTATGTCAGAGAGTAAAGGCAGAGCATCAGAAGCCAGCAGGATTGCTACAACCATTGCTGATACCCGAATGAATGTGGGATAAGCTAGGCATGGATTTTATTATAGGATTGCCCAAAACACGCTCAGGCTATGACTCGATTTGGGTTGTAGTCGGTCGTTTGACAATGGTAGCTCATTTCATTCCAGTGAAGACTACCTATACTAGTGCCAAGTTAGCAAAGATATACATGACCAGAATCGTATGTCTGCATGGAGTTCCAAGGAGCATTGTATCAGATAGAGGAACCCAGTTTACCTCAAAGTTCTGGAATCAATTGCATGAAACTTTAGGTACCAGGCTAGAGTTCAGTACAGCTTTCCATCCGCAGACAGATGGACAGACCGAGAGAGTCAATCAGATTTTGGAGGATATGCTGAGAGCTTGTGCGCTAGATTACGGATCTAGTTGGGACGACAATTTGCCATATGCAGAGTTCTCCTATAACAACAATTATCAATCCAGTTTAAAGATGGCCCCTTTTAAAGCCTTGTACGGAAGGAGGTGCAGGACCCCGTTGTCGTGGGATGAAGTTGGAGAACGTCAGTTGTTTGGACCAGATCTGATTAAGGAGTCTGAACAGAAAGTAAAATTGATTCGCGATAGGCTCAAGGTAGCCCAGTCCAGGCAGAAGAGGTATGCAGATTCTAAACGCAAGGAGACAGTTTACGAAGTCGGAGACCGAGTTTATCTTCGAGTATCTCCACTTCGGGGAGTTAAGCGTTTTGGAGTTAAGGGAAAGTTAGCGCCACATTTTGTAGGACCATACAAAGTTTTGGAACGTATGGGAGAAGTAGCCTACAAGTTGGAATTGCCCGAAGGATTGTCAGGAGTTCACGACGTGTTCCACGTTTCCCAGTTGAAAAAGTGCCACGCAGATATGGCTGATATACCGCTGAGAGATACAGTGCCGCTGGAAGCGATTCAGTTGGACAGTGATTTGACCTACGAGGAGAAACCAGTCAAAATTCTTGAGTATGCCAGTCGAGTCACCTGCAGCAAGGTTATTAAGTTTTGCAAAGTTTAGTGGAGCCACCACACAGAGGATGAAGCCACCTGGGAACGAGAGGAAGATTTGCTGAAGGACCACCCTCACCTATTATCTAGCCAACCCGAATCTCGAGGGTGAGATTCATCTTAAGGGGGGTAGGTTTGTAACATCGCAAATTCTCAATTTGGAATGTTATACACTAGATCATCATTGCATATCATATTTTATTGCATTTTGGTTGATCCTAGAAATTCAACGCAACTCAAGGACCCTCGGAGAGAGTTGGGGATTTCGTTATTTTCATATTTGGGTTTTCTCAAATTTTGAAAATAGGGTCATTTGATTTTATTTATTTTATCTTCAATTATTTCTATTATAAAATTTTGAGAGAGGGAATAAAATGACTTTCCCAAAATAATGAAATGTTGAGGAGTTAATAAAAAATCAAATAAGATTTTATTTTGGTTTTATTTGCTATTTTATTTGAATTTAGGAAAAACTGCACGTTTTCAAAAATTGCATTTAGGGCCAAGAAAATGTTCATCCAGTTCTAAATATTTTATTTAGACGGTGAAACTTTGTTTTGGCATTTTTAGATTTTTATTTATTTCTATAGAATTTTTTTTAGTCGTAGCGATATTATTTTAAAAAAAGACCCCGCGTCCGACTGGGCCAAGGGCCCAGCTGAGCAGGCCGGCCCAGCAGCCGCCGCCGCCTCCCGCCCGGGTCGGGACCAGAGTGCCGACCGCCGCCGCCGCCGAGTCCGGGGAGGACACGCCTCCCGACGCCGCCCCCTTCCCCAAGTTCGTCGCCCCCCTTTATAACCCCGCCGAGCCCCCTGGAGCCCCACACCACCACCGTCTCCCCATGCCACCCGCACCGTCGCAGCCGCCGCCCCGCCCCGCGCCGCCTGCCGCCGCCGCCGCACGCCGCAGCCGCCGTCCCGCGCCGCCTGCAGCCGCACGCCGCAGCCGCCTCCCCGCGCCGCTTCCCGCCGCCCAGAGCTGCCGCCCCACACCGCCCGCCGCCGCCCGGAGCCCTGCCGGAGCATCGCTAGAGCCCCGAGCCGAGGTAGCCGTCGCCGCCAGTTTTCTGAGAAAAGCCGTTTCGGTTTTTTTAGAAAACCCTAGTTTTCGTTTTTTTAATAGATCGGTTTTTCTCCGGTTTATTTATTTAGCGAGCATTCGCTCGTTCGTTCGTTTTATCGAACGCGTTCATCGTTTAGTTCGAGTTAACGAACGTTCATTCGTTAACCTGTTCGTCGTTTTTCTTTTTCTTGGATTAAATCCGCGATTTCTGATCCGATGTTCATTTCAGTTTAACTTTTCGCTCGTTTATTGGAATCAGGCGATTCAAGCGCATGGAGTTTCGTCTCGAAACCCTCTTTCCGTTTAACCAACTTAAACAAGTTTTTGCCTCAGTAAAATTTGACCTAGATTCAGATTAGTAAACGGAGCTTATTTCTTATGCCGTTTGTCTTTCGTTGTTTTGTTCGATTTGGTTCTTTTTGCCAACCGGAGTTCTTAAGTTGAGCTTTCTGGTTAGATCTCTTATTCGAGTTTTACCTGTGCATTAGTTGAGTACTTATTGTATGCTTGTTTGTTTGCGATAGAGTATCCGGAGTGCGCCGCTTGCTACTTCAAATCGCTAGGTTTCACGGATCATCAGCAAGGCAAGTAACACTTTGATCATACCTCCTACTACCCAGTTTTTATTGCACTAGATCAACCCCCACATATTGCATGATTAGGATCTAATTAAATTGTGGGTTTGGGAAGTAGATGAGGTAGTACCTATTACCTATATTATTATCAAACCTTTGGGAGTTACTTCTACATTTGCTTTTATGCCATGCTAAGCTAGTAGATATGGATTGGGTGAGTGAAATCCATGACAGATGTGAGATGGATATTTTAAATGGTTTATCTAAGGTGGCAACTTAAATACACATCTGGGTGGATTGAGGCACCTGGGTATTCCAGCGATTACCTGTTTTTCTTTGGACCGCCACCCAGGCTCAAAGGGATCATGAGATTATTCATACTAGAAACTTCCGTGTGCAGCCACAAGCTATTATGGGCTCTAGCATAGTTGACTAAGTCATGCGAACTCTTATAGTGGTAGACTAGCAGATGTAGGGGATGTAGGTTGGTACGGTTTACCCGTTCGTAAGGTGCTAGCGCTTCTGAAAGACTATGTCTCGGTCATCCGTTTCTCAAACACCATGCAGTGCAAGAATCATAACGGAGGAGATCGAGTCTTGTGGGGAAAAGTGCGCAAACCTCTGCAGAGTGTATAAACTAATCATGGTTAGCCATACCCCGGTTATGGACATCTTGAGTATGTAGTTATTGGATTATCATGTGAATCTCATCATGTTACTCTAAATTAATTTTATTGGGTTTTAATGATGATGCTTAATTGGGATTGAGAATGCTGTCAACCATTCTCAATGTTTAACAACTACCATGATAGTTAAATAAAATTTATTCCTTTGTAGTAGGGAAAAATTGGCTTTACGCAAAACTGTAACCATAGAGCTTTCCACCAGCCAAATATGCATGTAGTATAGTCTTATTCCTTTCACTGTCCTCTATGTGTTACCTTTCCAGCATATTCCACGTGCTGACCCGTTTCGGGCTGCAACTTTCATGTTGCAGACTTTTCAGACGACGAGTAAGAAGCCTTTTAGGTCGTGGTTCTATACTCAGTGATGCCGTTGGAGTTGATGGACTCACTTATCTTTCAACCCTTCCGTTGTTATCGTTATTAGATGGCCTTAATCCATATTTACTGTAATAAGTTCTCTTTTGAGACTCTCGATGTAATAAGTGTGTGATTGCTACTCTGTTATAAATCCTTCAAGTACTGTGTGGTGTCAGCATTACTGATCCAGGGGTGACACCTGAGCACAGAGATTGGACCGTTTGAGGTCTGGTCGCTACACCCGGCTGCTCTCAAGAAATCATCGGAAGGCCATTCACACGACCGAACCTCCGCGGTGTGAGGCAGATTAAGACTTAGGCTTCGGTGCCTTTTCCTTCGAGCTTCAGCTCGATGAGCCCCTCAAAAGTCTCTTCATCATTTTCTGAAAAATTCTGAAATTTTTAGTAACTTCAAAATAGAAGTAAACCAAACTCAATAATATTGATAGCAACAACTCCTACAAGTGCCTAGGGCCTATATCATGCATCAAACTACTTTTGACCATATAAATTTGACATGCAAGCTCAAGAACAGGGTCACCTAAGCAGCAAAAATTTGCAATGAATAAAGCACTAGAACAAAAACTAATTGGACCAATGGAGGAGTCACATACCAAGGAACAATCTCCCCAAGCAGTTTTGTGAGAGGTGCTTTGAGCAAGGATATCGAAAATGGCAGGAAAACGAGCTTGGACTCGGGTTTGAGCTGGTTATTTGTGTTTGTGGGAGGAAGAAGGAGTGTGTGGGTGAAAGGATAAGTGGAGGAGGGCCACCATGGGCCCACGAGGCAGGGGGGCGCGCCCAGGGGGTAGGGCGCGCCCTCCACCCTCGTGGGCAGGTGGTTGACCCCCTGCTGTGTTCTTAGTGCCAAATATTCTCAAATATTCTAGAAAAAATCATATTTAAATTTCAGGGCATTTGGAGAACTTTTATTTTTGAGGTATTTTTATATTGCACGGATAATCAGATAACAGACAGAAAAATATTTATTTATTTTATTTAATATAAATATCAGAAAGTAAAAGTGGGGTACAGAAGGTTGTGCCTTCTAGTTTCATCCATCTCATGATCTTCAAAAGGAATCCACTAACAAGGTTGATCAATTCTTGTTAACGAACTCATTCCGAATAACATGGAACCGGAGAAATTTTGAATAACACTATGTTACCTCAATGGGGATATGCACATCCCCAATAATAAGAATATCATATTTCTTCTTGACAGTAGGAAGAGGAAATTCAAAACCTCCAAATATAATCGATGGAATTTTTCCAATAGAGTTGATACTACGAACTTGAGGTTGTTTCCTCGGAAAGTGTACCGTGTGCTTATTACCATTAACATGAAAAGTGACATTGCCTTTAGTGCAATCAATAACATCCCCTGCAGTATTCAAAAAGGGTCTTCCAAGAAT
The DNA here is from genome assembly GCF_056163025.1 of Triticum urartu. Lineage (NCBI taxonomy): Eukaryota > Viridiplantae > Streptophyta > Magnoliopsida > Poales > Poaceae > Triticum > Triticum urartu. The sequence continues at coordinate 624,010,122 of NC_141879.1, read as the reverse complement.
AATAGACATACTATCGTCCTCGGGAATATCAAGAATAACAAAGTCCATTAAAATAGTAACGTTTGCAACTACAATAGGCACATCCTCACAAATAGCGACAGGTATAGCAGTTGATTTATCAGCCATTTGCAAAGATATTTCAGTAGGTGTCAACTTATTCAAATCAAGTCTATGATATAAAGAGAGAGGCATAACACTAACACCGGCTCCAAGATCACATAAAGCAGTTTTAACATAGTTTCTTTTAATGGAGCATGGTATAGTTGGTACACCGGGATCTCCAAGTTTCTTTGGTATTCCACCCTTAAAAGTATAATTAGCAAGCATGGTGGAAATTTCAGCTTCCGGTATCTTTCTTTTATTTGTAACAATATCTTTCATATACTTAGCATAAGGATTCATTTTGAGCATATCAGTTAATCGCATACGCAAAAAGATAGGTCTAATCATTTCAGCAAAGCGCTCAAAATCCTCATCATCCTTTTTCTTGGATGGTTTGGGAGGAAAAGGCATGGTTTTCTGAACCCATGGTTCTCTTTCTTTATCGTGTTTCCTAGCAACAAAGTCTTTCTTATCATTACGTTGATTCTTTGATTGTGGGTTATCAAGATCAACAGCAGGTTCAATTTCTATATCATTATCATTACTAGGTTGAGCATCATCATTAACATTATTACTAGTTTCAGGTTCATTACCAGATTGAGTTTCAGCATCAGAAATAGAAATATCATTTGGATTCTCAGGTGTTTCAGTAATAGGTTCACTAGAAGCATGCAAATTCCTATCATTTTTCTTTTTCTTCTTTTTAGAAGGACTAGGTGCATCGACATTATTTCTCTAAGAATCTTGCTCAATTCTCTTAGGATGGCCTTCAGGATACAAAGGTTCCTGAGTCATTCTACCACCTCTAGTCATAACTCTAACAGCATTATCATTATCTTTATTATTCAATTCATTGAGCAAATCATTTTGGGCTTTAAGTACTTGTTCTACTTGAGTGGTAACCATAGAAGCATGTTTATTAATAAGTTTAAGTTCACCTTTGACATTAGCCATATAATCACCCAAGTGTTCAAGCATATTTGAATTGTATTTCAATTGTCTACCAAAATAAGCATTAAAATCTTCTTGCTTAGCCATAAATTTATCAAACTCATCTAAGCATGGGCTAGCAAACTTAGTAAATGGGATTTCAGCTTTATCATATCTATAGAGAGAATTTACCTTTACTACCTGTGTCGGGTTATCAAGACCATGAGTTTCTTCAATAGGTAAAGGATTAAGATCATATGTTTCTTCAACAGGCGGTAAATTAAGACCGTTTATTTCTTCAATAGGAGGTAAATTCTTAACATCTTCAGCTTTAATACATTTTTATTTCATTGATTTCTTTGCCTCTTGCATATCTTCAGGACTGAGAAATAGAATACCCCTCTTCTTTGGAGTAGGTAAATATTTAGTAGAGAAGTAATAAATCATATCCTGCGGACTACGCACACAACCAGGATCAAGAGAATTAAACCATATCTTAGCATTACCCTTTAATAAGAACGGAAATATTTTAAGGATATAAAAGTAACGAGTTCTCTCATCAGTAGTGAATAGGGTGGCTATATCATTTAATTTAGTAAGATGTGCCACAACAGTTTCAGATTCATAGCCATGAAAAGGATCAGATTCAACCAAAGTAATTATATCAGGATCAACAGAGAATTCATAATCCTTATCGGTAACACAGATAGGTGAAGTAGCAAAAGCAGGGTCAGGTTTCATTCTAGCATTAGAGATTGCTTATTCCATTTAGCTAATAACCTCTTAAGTTTGTATCTATCTTTGCAAGCTAAAATAGCTAAAGAGGCTTCTTGATCAAAAACATAACCCTCAGGAATAACAAGTGATTCTTCATCATCACTTTCATCAGTATTATCAGATTCAATATTTTCAATCTCTCTAGCTCTAGCAAGTTGTTCATCAAGAAATTCACCAAGTGGCACAATAGTATCAAGCATAGAAGTAGGTTCATCATTGTAGCGACCAAACCTCAAATGGTCCAATCTCTATGCTCAGGTGTCATCCCTGGATCAGTAATGCTGACACCACACAGTACTTGAAGGATTTATAACAGAGTAGCAATCACACACTTATTACATTGAGTGTCTCAAAAGAGAACTTATTACAATAAATATGGCGTAAGGCCATCTAATAATGATAACAGCGGAAGGCTTGGAAGATAAGTGAGTCCATCAACTCCAACGGCATCACTGAGTATAGAACCACGACCTAAAACTCCTTAATCATTGACTGAAAAGTCTGCAACATTAACGTTGCAGCCCGAAATGGGTCAGCACATGGAATATGCTGGCAAAATAACACATGGAGAGTAATGGAATGAAACAACTATTCTATATGCATATTTGGCTGGTGGAAAGCTCTATGGTTACAGTTTTGCGTAAAGCCAATTTTTCCCTACTACAAAGGAATAAATTTTATTTAACTATCATGGTGGTTGTTAAACATTGAGAATGGTTGACAGCATTCTCAATCCCAATTAAACATCATCATTAAATCAAACCCAACAAAATTAATTTAGAGTAACATGTTGAGATACACATGATAATCCAGGTACTAGATACTCAAGATGTCCATAACCGGGGACACGGCTAACCATGATTAGTTTATACACTCTGCAGAGGTTTGCGCACTTTTCCCCACAAGACTCGATCTCCTCCGTCGGATTTCTCGCACTACATGGTGTTTGAGAAACGGATGACCGAGACATAGTCTTTCAGAAGCGCTAGCACCTTACGAACGGGTAGACCGTACCAACCTACATCCCCTACATCTGCTAGTCTACCACTGTAAGAGTTTGCACGACTTAATCAACTATGCTAGAGCCCATAATAGCTTGTGGATGCACACGAAAGTTTCTAGCATGAATAATCTCATGATCCCTTTGAGCCTGGGTGGCGGTCCATAAAGAAAAACAGGCAATCGCTGGAATACCCAGGTGCCTCAATCCACCCAGATGTGTATTTATGTTGCCACCTTAAATAAACCATTAATTAACAATCTCACATATGTCATGGATACACTCACCGAATCCACGTCTACTAGCATAGCATGGCATAATAAGCAGACGTAGAAGTAACTCCCAAAGGTTTGATAATAACATGTAATAGGTACTACAACATCTACTTCCCAAACCCACAATTTAATTAGATCCTAATCATGCAACCTCGGCGGCTGGTCAACCTCGGTGGCTCGGGCGGCGAGACGGGCAGCGGCGGCTCCGGCGAGGCGGCGTCAGCGGCGGCGGGGTCCGGCGGGGCGGCGCGGGGCGGCGGCGTGGGTGGCGGCGGGGGCGGCGTCGGCGGCGCGGGGCGGCGGCGAAAGGCGGCGGCCGGCGCGGCGTGGCTAGGGTTTCGGCCCGGGGTGGGCCGGCGGCTTATAAAGGCTGGGGCTGGAGGAGTCCGGGCCTAGCACGGCCCATAGGTCGATTCAGTTTTTTTAATAGTTACGCTCAGAAAAAACAAAAGGACTACTAAACGGACTCCAAAAATCCCGAAATAAATTTCCCCCGGCTTCTAAAATCAAGCCACACATGATGAATATTTATTTGAGGCCTAAATGCAATTTTGAAAAACGCGCATTTTTCCTAAATTCAAATAAAATAGCAAATAAAACAAAAATAAACCTTATTTTATTTTTTATTAAATCCTCAATATTTCTTTATTTTGGGAAAGTCATTTTATTCCCTCTCTCATAATTTTTGTAATAGAAATAATTGAAAATAAAATAAATAAAATCAAATGATCCTATTTTCAAAATTCGAGACATCTCAAATATGAAAATAACGAAATCCCCAACTCTCTCCGAGGGTCCTTGAGTTCCATGAAATTTCTAGGATCAACCAAAATGCAATAAATATGATATGCAATGATGATCTAGTGTATAACATTCCAAATTGAAAATTTGGGACTTTACAATCATAAGTATCATGCATAGCAGAAGTAGCATCATCAATAACATGCGACATATCAGAACGAATAGCAGAAGCGGTTTTAGGTGTCGCAAGCTTACTCAAAATAGAAGGTGAATCAAGCGCAGAGCTAGATGGTAGTTCCTTACCTCCCCTCGTAGTTGAGGGATAAATCTTGGTTCTTGGATCTTTCAAGTTCTTCATAATGATAAGCAGATATAAATCCCAAGTGACTCAAAGAATAGAGCTATGCTCCCCGGCAACAGCGCCAGAAAATAGTCTTGATAACCCATAAGTATAGGGGATTGCAACAGTTTTTGAGGGTAAAGTATTCAACCCAAATTTATTGATTCGACACAAGGGGAGCCAAAGAATACTCTCAAGTATTAGTAGCTGAGTTGTCAATTCGACCACACCTGGAAACTTAGTATCTGTAGCAAAGTATTTAGTAGCAAAGTAATATGATAGTAGTGGTAACGGTAACAAAAGGTAACATTAGTAAAAGTAATGTTTTTGGTATTTTGTAGTGATGATAGCAATAGCAACGGGAAAGTAAATAAGCGAAGAACAATATATGGAAAGCTCGTAGGCAATGGATCGGTGATGGAGAATTATGCCAGATGCGGTTCATCATGTAACAGTCATAACCTAGGGTGACACAGAACTAGCTCCAATTCATTGATATAATGTAGGCATGTATTCCGAACATAGTCATACGTGCTTATGGAAAAGAACTTGCTTGACATCTTTTGTCCTACCCTCCCGTGGCAGCGGGTCCTTACGAAAACTAAGGGATATTAAGGCCTCCTTTTAATAGAGAACCGGAACAAAGCATTAACACATAGTGAATACATGAACTCCTCAAACTACGGTCATCACCGGCAAGTATCCTGATTATTGTCACTTCGGGGTTAACGGATCATAACACATAATAGGTGACTATATACTTGCAAGATAGGATCAAGAACACTCATATATTGATGAAAACATAATAGGTTCGAATCTGAAATCATGGCACTCGGGCCCTAGTGACAAGCATTAAGCATAGCAAAGTCATAGCAACATCAATCTCAGAACATAGTGGATACTAGGGATCAAACCCTAACAAAACTAACTCGATTACATGATAGATCTCATCCAACCCATCACCGTCCAGCAAGCCTACGGTGTAATTACTCACGCACGGCAGTGAGCATCTGGTGATGGAGGATGGTTGATGATGACGATGACGACGGATTCCCCTCTCCGGAGCCCCGAACGGACTCCAGATCAGCCCTCCCAAGAGGTTTTAGGGCTTGGCGGCGGCTCCGTATCCTAAAACGTGATGAATTCTTCTCTCTGATTTTTTTTCTCCCCGAAACACAATATATAGAGTTGGAGTTGTAGTCGGAGAGGCACCAGGGGGCCCACGAGGTAGGGGGCGCGCCTTAGGTGGGCAGGCGCGCCCCCACCCTCGTGGACAGGTGGTGGGCCCCCTGGCCTTCATCTTTTGCAGGTATTTTTTATATTTTCCAAAAAGTTACTCCGTGAAGTTTCAGGTCATTCCGAGAACGTTTGTTTCTGCACATAAATAACACCATGGTATTTCTGCTGAAAACAGCGTCAGTCCGGGTTAGTTCCATTCAAATCATGCAAGTTAGAGTCCAAAACAAGGGCAAAAGTGTTTGGAAAAGTAGATATGATGGAGATGTATCAATTGTCCTCTCCCGGTGAGAGGAGCGTTGGTGACGATGATGGCGATGATTTCCCCCACCGGGAGGGAAGTTTCCCCGGCAGAACAGCTCCGCTAGATCCCTAGATTGGTTCCGCCAAGGTTTCGCCTCATGGCGGCGGAGTTTCGTCCGAGAAGATGGCTTGTTATTTTTTCCCATCGAAAGACTTCATATAGCAGAAGATGGCCACCGAAGGGCCACCAGGTGGCCCACAAGGTAGGAGGGCGCGCCCAGGGGGTAGGGCGTGCCCCCACCCTCGTGGGCAGGGTATGGCCCCCCTGGTGAATCTCTTCCGCTGAGTATTTTTTATATATTCTGAAAACGTCTTCCGTGAAGTTTCAGGACTTTTGGAGCTATGCAGAATAGGTCTCTAATATTTGCTCCTTTTCCAGCCTAGAATCCCAGCTGCCGGCATTCTCCCTCTTTATGTAAACCTTGTAAAATAAGAGAGAATAGGCATAAGTATTGTGACATAATGTGTAATAACAGCCCATAATGCAATAAATATCGATATAAAAGCATGATGCAAAATGGACGTATCAGTGGCTGCGCCCCCTCTAGGGTTCCCACCCTAGGGGGTGCGGCAGCCCTAGATGGGACTGGAGGGGCGGCCAAGAGGGGGAGAGAGGAGGGCGCGCCCTAGGGTGGGCCTTTAGGCCCATCTGCGCCTAGGGTTTCCCCTTCCTCATCCAAGTTGTGCCTTGGGCCTTCGTGGGAGGCACACCAGCCCACTCAGGGGCTGGGCCCTTCCCACTCTTGGCCCATGCACGCCTCCGGGGCAGGTGGCCCCTCCCGGTGGACCCCCGGAACCCTTCCGGTGGTCCCCGTACATTACCGATGACGCGCGAAACACTTCCGGTGACCAAAACCTCACTTCATATATATTATTCTTTACATCCGGACTATTCCGGAACTCCTCGTGATGTCTGGGATCTCATCCGAGACTCTGAACAACATTCGGTAACCACGTACAAACTTTCCCTATAACCCTAGCGTCATCGAACCTTAAGTGTGTAGACCCTATGGGTTCGGGAGGCATGTAGACATGACCGAGACATCTCTCCGGCCAGTAACCAACAGCAGGATCTGGATACCCATGTTGGCTCCCACATGTTCCATGATGATCTCATCAGATGAACCACGATGTCGGGGATTCAATCAATCCCGTATACAATTCCCTTTGTCCATCGTTATGTTACTTGCCCGAGATTCGATCGTCGGTATCCCAATACCTCGTTCAATCTCGTTACTGGCAAGTCACTTTACTCATTCTGTAATGCATGATCATGTGACCAACTCCTTAGTCACATTGAGCTCATTATGATGATGCATTACCGAGTGGGCCCAGAGATACCTCTTCGTCATACGAGTGAGAAATCCCAGTCTCGATTCGTGCCAACCCTACAGACACTTTCAGAGATACCTGTAGTGCAACTTTATAGCCACCCAGTTACGTTGTGATGTTTGGTGCACCCAAAGCATTCCTACAGTGTCTGGGAGTTGCATAATCTCATGGTCTAAGGAAATGATACTTGACATTAGAAAAGCTTTAGCAAACGAACTACACAATCTTGTGCTACGCTAAAGATTGGGTCTTGTCCATCACATCATTCTCCCAATGATGTGATCCCGTTATCAACGACATCCAATGTCCATGGTCAGGAAAACACGACCATCTGTTGATCAACGAGCTAGTCAACTAGAGGCTTACTAGGGACATATTACGATCTATGTATTCACACATGTATTACGGTTTCCGATTAATACAATTATAGCATGAACAATAGACAATTATCATGAACAAGGAAATATAATAATAATAACCATTTTATTATTGCCTCTAGGGCATATTTCCAACATATACATATTGGTTGCCGTCACTAGTTGATTCTTGATTCAGCGGCATTGTTGGATGAAGCGGCCCAGACCGACATGACACGTACGCTTACGCGAGACTGGTTCTACCGACGTGCTTCACACACATGTGGCTAGTGGGTGTCTGTTTCTCCAGCTTTAGTTGAATCGGATTCAATGAACATGGTTCTTTTTGAAGATAAAAAAGCAATCACTATACCGCGCTGTGGTTTTTGATGCGTAGGTAAGAACGGTTCTTTCTTAGCCCATCGCAGCCACGTAAAACTTGCAACAACAAAGTAGAGGAGGTCTAACTTGTTTTTGCAGGGCATGTTGTGATGTGATATGGTTAAGACGTGATGAGATATAAATTGTTGGATGAGATGATCATGTTTTGTTGAAGTTATCGGCAACTGGCAGAAGCCTTATGGTTATCTCCTTATTGCATAAGATGCAAGTGCCATATAATTGCTTTACTTTATCGCTATGCGATAGCAATAGTTGCAAAAGAAATAGTTGGAGAGATGACCATGTGACGACACATTGATAGAGATCAAGATGATGGAGATCATGGTGTCATGCCGACGATGATAGAGATCATGACAGTACTTTGGAGATGGAGATCAAAGGTGCAAGATGATCATGGCCATATCATGTCACATATTTCGATTGCATGTGATGTTTATCCTTTATGCATCTTATTTTGCTTAGTTCGGTGGTAGCATTATAAGATGATGTCTCACTAAATTTCAAGGTGTAAGTGTTCTCCCTAAGTATGCACCGTTGCGACAGTTCGTCGTGCCGAGACACCACGTGATGATCGGGTGTGATAAGCTCTACGTTCACATACAACGGCTGCAAGCCAGTTTTGCACACGTGGAATACTCGGGTTAAACTTGACGAGCCTGGCATATGCAGATATGGCCTCGGAACACTGGAGACCGAAAGGTCGAGCATGAATCATATAGTAGATATGATCAACATAGTGATGTTCACCATTGAAAACTACTCCATCTCACGTGATGATCGGACATGGTTTAGTTGATTTGGATCACGTGATCATTTAGATGACTAGAGGGATGTCTATCTAAGTGGGAGTTCTTAATTAATACGATTAATTAGACTTTAATTTATCATGAACTTAGTCCTGATAGTATTTGCATAACTATGTTGTAGATCACTAGCTCATGATGTAGCTCCCTGTTTATTTTGATATGTTCCTAGAGAAAAACTATGTTGAAAGATGATAGTAGCAATGATGCGGACTAGGTTCGTGATCTGAGGATTATCCTCATTGCTGCATAGAAGAATTATGTCCTTGATGCACCGCTAGGTGACAGACCGATTGCAGGAGCAGATGTAGACGTTATGAACGTTTGTCGAGCTCGATATGATGACTACTTGATAGTTTACTGCACCATGCTTTACGGCTTAGAATCGGGGCTTCAAAGACGTTTTGAACGCCAAGGAGAATCTGAGATGTTCCAAAAGTTGAAATTAGTATTTCAGACTCATGCCCATGTCGAAAGGTATGAGACCTTTGACAAGCACTTTGCCTACAAGATGGAGGAGAATAGCTCAGCTAGTGAGCATGTGCTCAGAATGTTTGAGTACTACAATCACTTGAATCAAGTGGGAGTTAATCTTCCAGATAAGATAGTGATTGACAGAGTTCTCTAGTCACTATCACCAAGTTACTGGAACTTCGTAATGAACTATAATATGCAAGGGATAACAGAAATGATTCCCAAGCTCTTCGTGATGCTGAAATCGACGAAGGTAGAAATCAAGAAAAGCATCAAGTGTTGATGGTTGACAAGACCACTAGTTTAAAGAAAAGGGCAAAGGGAAGAAGGGGAACTTCAAGAAGAACGGCAAGCAAGTTTCTGCTCAAGTGAAAAAGCCCAAGTCTAGACCTAAGCCTAAGACTAAGTGCTTCTACTGCAAAGGGACTGGTCACTAGAACAAGAACTGCCCCAAGTATTTGGCGGATAAGAAGGATGGCAAAGTGAACAAAGGTATATTTGGTATACATGTTATTGATGTGTACTTTACTACTATTTATAGCAACCCCTCAGTATTTGATACTAGTTCAGTTGCTGAGATTAGTAACTCGAAACGGGAGTTGCAGAATGAACAGAGACTAGTTAAGGGTGAAGTGACGATGTGTGTTGGAAGTGGTTCCAAAATTGATATGATCATCATTGCACACTCCCTATACTTTCGGGGTTAGTGTTGAACCTAAATAAATGTTATTTGGTGTTTGCGTTAAGCATGAATATAATTTGATCATATTTATTGCAATACGGTTATTCATTTAAAGTCAGAGAATAATTGTTGTTCTGTTTACATGAAGAAAACCTTCAATGGTCATACACCCAAGGCGAATGGTTTACTGAATCTCGATCGTAGTGATACACATATTCATAATATTGAAGACAAAAGATGCAAAGTTAATAATGATAGTGCAACTTATTTGTGGCACTGCCGTTTAAGTTATATTGGTGTAAAGCGCATGAAGAAACTCCATGCTGATGGGCTTTTGGAATCACTTGATTATGAATCATTTGATGCTTGTGAACCATGCCTCGTGGGCAAGATGACTAAAACTCCGTTCTCCGGAACAATGGAGCGAGAAACAGACTTGTTGGAAATAATACATACTAATGTATGCAGTCCGATGAGTGTTGAGGCTCGCGGCGGGTATCATTATTTTCTGACCTTCACATATGATTTGAGCAGATATGGGTATATCCACTTGATGAAACATAAGTCTGAAACATTTGAAAAGTTCAAAGAATTTCAGAGTGAAGTGGAAAATCATCATAACAAGAAAATAAAATTTCTACAATCTAATCGTGGAGACGAATATTTGAGTTACGAGTTTGGTCTTCAACTAAAACAACGTGGAATAGTTTCACAAATTCATGCCACCTGGAACATCACAACATAATGGTGTGTACGAACGTCATAACCGTACTTTATTGGATATAGTGCAATCTATGATGTCTCTTACCGATTTGCCACTCTCGTTTTGGGGTTATGCATTAGAGACAGCTACATTCACATTAAATAGGGCACCGTCTAATCCGTTGAGATGACACCGTACGAACTATCAAAATGGAACAGTCAAAGAAGGAGTTCCTGCCTGTGTTGCAAGGTATGAAGTTGAGTAAAGACTCGAAACCCGACCACAGCACAAAATAGAAAGAGAATGAAAAGTCATTCCCTATGCCTCAGTCATAGGTTCTATAAAGTATGCTATGCTGTGTACCAGTCCTATTGTATACCTTAGCATGATTCTGACAAGGGAGTACAATAGTGATCTTGGAGTAGATCACTGGACATCAGTCAAAATTATCCTTAGAGGACTAAGGAAATATTTCTCGGTTATGGAGGTGATAAAAGAGTTCGTCGTAAAGAGTTACATCGATGCAAGCTTTTGACACCGATCTAGATGACTCTAAGTCTTGACCTAGATACATATTGAAAGTGGGAGCAATTAGCTAGATTAGCTCTGAGCAAAGCATTGTAGACATAGAAAATTTGCAAAATACATACGGCTCTGAATGTGGCAGACCCGTTGACTAAATTACTCTCACAAGCAAAACATGATCACTCTTTGGGTGTTAATCACATAGCGATGTGAACTAGATTATTGACGCTAGTAAAACCTTTTGGGTATTAGTCACATGACGATGTGAACTATTGGTGTTAAATCACATGGCGATGTGAACTAGATTATTGACTCTAGTGCAAGTGGGAGACTGAAGGAAATATGCCCTAGAGGCAATAATAAAGTTGTTATTTATATTTCCTTATATCATGATAAATTTTTATTATTCATGCTAGAATTGTATTAACCGGAAACTTAGTACATGTGTGAATACATAGACAAACAGAGTGTCACTAGTTTGCCTCTACTTGACTAGCTCGTTGAATCAATGATGGTTATGTTTCCTAACCATAGACATGATTTGTCATTTGATTAACGGGATCACATCATTAGAGATAGATGTGGTTTACTTGACCCATCCGTTAGCTTAGCACGATGATCGTTTAGTTTGTTGCTATTGCTTTCTCCATAACTATACATGTTCCTATGACTATGAGATCATGCAACTCCCGAATACCGGAGGACCACTTTGTGTGCTACCAAACGTCACAACATAACTGGGCGATTATAAAGGTGCTCTACAGGTGTCTCCGATGGTGTTTGTTGATTTGGCATGGATCAAGATTAGGATTTGTCACTCCGATTGTCGGAGAGGTATCTCTGGGCCCTCTCAGTAATGTACATCACAATAAGCCTTGCAAGCAATGTAGCTAATGAGTTAGTTATGGGATGTAGCATTACGGAACGAGTAAAGAGACTTGCCGGTAACGAGATTGAACTAGGTATTGAGATACCGACGATAAAATCTTGGGCAAGTAACATACCGATGACAAAGGGAACAACGTATACCGTTATGCGTTTTGACCGATAAAGATCTTCGTAGAATATGTAGGAGCCAATATGAGCATCCAGGTTCTGCTATTGGTTATTGACCGGAGATGAGTCTCGGTCATGTCTACATAGTTCTCGAACCCGTAGGGTCCGCACGCTTAACCTTCGGTGACGATCGGTATTATGATTTTATGTGTTTTGATGTACCGAAGGTTGTTCGGAGTCCCGGATGAGATCAGGGACATGACGAGGAGTCTCGAAATGTTCGAGACGTAAAGATCGATATATTGGAAGGCTATATTCGGACATCGGAAAGGTTCTGAGTGGTTCGGGTATTTATCGGAGTACTAGAGAGTTACGGGAACTCGCCGGGGAGTATATGGGCCTTATTGGGCTTTAGGGGAAAGAGAGAGGGGAGGCTGCGCGCCCCCCAAGGCCTAGTCCGAATTTGACTAGGGGGAGGGGCGGCGCCCCCTCCTTCCTTCTCTTATCTTTTCCCTTTCCTTCTCTCCTACTCCTACTACATGGAAGGGGGGAATCCTACTCCCGATGGGAGTAGGACTCCCCAGGGCGCGCCATAGTAGAGGGCCGGCCCTCCCCCTCCTCCACTCCTTTATATACTAGGGAGGGGGCACCCCATGGACACACAAGTTGATCGGTTGATCTTTTAGCCGTGTGCGGTGCCCCCCTCCACCATAATCCACCTCGGTCGTATCGTAACAGTGCTTAGGCGAAGCCCTGCGTCGGTAGCATCATCATCACCGTCATCACGCCGTCGTGCTGACGGAACTATCCCTCGAAGCTCTGCTGGATCGGAGTTCGTGGGACGTCACTGAGCTGAACGTGTGCTGAACTCAGAGGTGCCGTACGTTCGGTACTTGGATCGGTCGGATCGTGAAGACGTACTACTACATCAACCACGTTCTCATAACGCTTCCGCTTACGGTCTACGAGGGTACATAGACAATACTCTCCCCTCTCGTTGCTATGCATCACCATGATCTTGCGTGTGCGTAGGAAATTTTTGAAATTACCGTGTTCCCCAACAGAGACGTATCAACATCCCCAAGCTTAACTCCTACTCGTCCTCGAGTAGGGAAGTGATAAAAACATAATTGTTGATGTGGAATGCTGCCTAATATGTCATATCATATTTCTTTATAGCATGGACACTTGGACTTTTATATTCTTCAAAGCAACAGTCTAGTTTTGACATGATAATTTAAATACTCAAGCATATCAACAAGCAACCATGTCTTTCAAAATATCAACGCTAAAATAAGCTATCCCTAGCCCATCATGCTCAACCATTGATTCATTCATGAAACACACTCGCATATTACCTACATCCAATACTCAAGTACGATCATATTGCCTCCTAGTGGGTTCTTTTGTAAGAGAAGATGGAGACTCAAATTCAAAAATAAAAATTGCATAAAGTAAAAGAAAGGCCCTTCGTAGAGGGAAGTAGGGATTTGTAGAGGTGTCAGAGCTCAAAGCGAAAAACTTAGAGATAAAAACATTTTGGGAGGTGTATCCATCCCACCAACGAAAACGACTTAGAGTTCCCAATACTTTCCATGCATAGATATATCATAGGCGGTTCCCAAACAGAAAATAAAGTTTATTCCTTTTTCCACCATACTTTCACTTTCCATGGCTAACCGTATCCACGGGTGCCCTCCATACCAACACTTTCCAAGGAATTTATTATTTGACAACATAAAGTAAATTCATTTTTTGCATTTCGGGACTGGGCATCCCTAATACCTTTTCCTTACTCTCGTGCAATGACAAGTGAATAAACACTCATCTTGGGAATAACACATCTAGCATGGAAAATATTAACCACCCCTCACCGCTCTGCGAGCGAAACAAACACACAAAAGAGAAGTTTATTTTTGAAAATTAGAGATGGCACATGAAAATTTGACTAGAACGGCAAAAGAATACCGCATATAGGTAGATATAGTGGACTCATGTGGCAAAATTTGGTTAAAGGTTTTTGGATGCACAAGTAGTGATCGTACTTAGTGCAAAATGAAGGCTAGCAAAAGATTGGGAAGCGACCAACCAAGAAACGAATGATCTCATAAGCAAGCATTAAGCATAACTAATACCGAATAATGCACAATAAGTAGTATATAATTTCATTGCATAACTATTGACTTCCGTGCTTGCATAGGGAATCACAAACCTTAACTCCAATATTCTTACTAAAGCATAATTACTCGTCAAGATGACTCACATATCACATCATCATACCTCAAAACAATTACTAAGAATCAATTTTATTTTGTCCAATGATCTTCAAGAAAGTTTTTATTATATCCTTCTTGGATATCTATCACTTTGGGACTAATTTTCATGTGTTTCTTTTGACAAACTCAAACAAATATAAGTGAACATCAAGAGCATAATATTTCTTTCTCTCAAATTAATTTAAGTGAAGCAAGAGAGAATTTCTTGAAAATTTTATCAACTCTCAAATAAATCTAAGTGAAGCAATAGAGCATTTCTTGAAAAATACTAAAGCACACCATGCTCAAAAAGACATAAGCGAAGCACTAGGGCAAGTCCATTGCTCATAAAAATTTTAAGTGAAGCAAAGAGAGCAATTCTAACAAGTCATGGCATAATTTTGGCTCTCTCAAATAGGTGTGTCCAGCAAGGGATCAAGACTTAAAACACAAAATAAAACAAGCAAAGACTCATATCATACAAGACGATCCAAGCAAAACACATAATATGTGACGAATAAAAATATAGTTTCGAGTAAAATACCGATGGTCGTTAGAAGAAAGAGGGGATGCCACTTGGGGGCATCCCCAAGCTTAGTTGGTTGCTCATTTTGAATAATAGCTTGGGATGCTGGGGCATCCCCAAGCTTAGGCTCTTCTACTCCTTATTCCTTCATTCATCGTAAGATAACCCAAAACTCGAAAACTTCAATCACACAAAACTCAACAAAACCTTCGTGAGATCCGTTAGTATAAGAATAATAAATCACTACTATAAGTGTTGTATGAAACCAATCCATATTTTGTTATTGTATTATATCTACTATATTCCAACTTTTCTATGGCAAAAACTCATCAAAGAAAACCGTACAGCCATCAAAATAAACACACAACACAAAGAAAACAGAATCTGTCAAAAAAAGAACAGTCTATAGCAATCTGACTATTTCGAATACTTCTGTAACTCCGAAAATTCTGAAAAATTAGGACGACCTGTTTAATTTGTATATTGATCCACTACAAGTGGAATGGGTATTTTATCGCTCCCTGATAAAAAATGATAATTATTTTAGCGAGCGCAAAAGTTTCTGTTTTTTCAGTAAGATCAAACAACTATCACCCAAGAAGATCCTAAAGGCTTTACTTGGCACAAACACTAATTAAAACATAAGAAACACAATCATAACAGTATAATAATTATGCTAACACTAAAAAACAGGAATCAAAAACAAAAATAAGTTGTATTCATTGGGTTGCCTCCCAACAAGCGCTATAGCTTTACGCCCTTAGCTAGGCATGCTATTTCATTGATGCTCACATGAAAGATAGAAATTGAAACACGAAGAGAGCAGCATGTAGTATTTGAAAAACAAGTTTAATTCTAACATACTTCCTATGCATAGGCATTTTATAGGGAAACATTTTATCAAGGCAAGCAAAAACTACCATATGCAAGGAAGAAGAAAGAAACAATATCAATCTCAACATAACAAGAGGTAATTTAGTAACATGAGAATTTCTACAACCATATTTTCCTCTCTCATAATAATTATATGTAGGATCGCAATCAAATTCAACAATATAGCTATCATATAAAATTATCTCTTCATGATCCACCCACATAAAAGTTTTATAATCTTCTAAAATAGTGGGATTGACATCAACTAAAATCATGACCTCTCCAAACCCACTTTTATCAAAAAAATCACAAGATTGATCACTCTCCAAATATGTGGGATTTATTTTTACCTAGAGTTGACACTCTTCCGAACCCACTTTCAATATTATTGCAAACACTATTATCAATATCATATTCATCATTAGGCTTAAATGAATTTTCAAGATCACAAGAAACATTATCACCCCAATCATGATCATTGCAATAAGTAGTAGGCATATCAAAATTAGCATCCCTAAGCTTGGGGTTTTGCATATTATTCACAATTGACATTAATAAAATTTATAGTAAAATCATCGCAATCATGCTTTTCATTCAAGGAGCTATCATGAATTACTTCATAAATTTCTTCATCACAATTTTCAGATTCACGAATCTCAAGCAAAACTTCATAAAGATAATCTACTACACTCAACTCACTAGCAATTGGTTATCATGATTGGATCTTTAAAAAAAGATTAGCAAGTGGATGGGGATCCAAATCTATAGATTTTCAGCAAGCAAAGATACAAGCATATAGAAGGCACATGGCAATACAAGCAAACAAAAGATCTGACGAGAAAAAGGCGAACAAAAAAGAGGGCGAATAAAATGGCAAATTTTTGTGAAGTGGTGGAGAGGAAAACGAGAGGCAAATGGCAAATAACATAGATTGCGAAGAGATGAGATTTGTGATTAGGAACTTGGTATATGTTGAAGATCCTCCCCGGCAACGGCGCCAGAAATTCCTTTTGATGTCGCTTGAAGCTACGTCGGTATTTCCTCAAAGAGGAAGGGATGATGCAGCACAACGGCGGTAGGTATTTCCCTCAGATATGAAACCAAGGTTATCGAACCAGTAGGAGAACCAAGCAACATAATGTAAACAGCCCCTGCACACACATAACAAATCCTCGCAACACGACATGTTAAAGGGGTTGTCAATCCCTTTTGGGCACGGTGCCAGAAATTGGTGCGTGACAGTAAAAAGGTTGTAATAGATTGGATAAATAGATCACAAATAAAATAGAGTGCAGCAAAGTATTTTTGGATTAATAGATCTAAAAAAAGCAAATAAAAGTAGATCGCAAAGGCAAATGATATGAGAAAGAGACTCGGGGGCCGTAGGTTTCACTAGTGGCTTCTCTCGAGAAAAATAGCAAAGCGGTGGGTGAACAAATTACTGTTGGGCAATTGATAGAACTTCAAATACTCATGACGATATCCAGGCAATGATCATTATATAGGCATCACGTCCAAGATTAGTAGGCCGACTCATGCCTACATCTACTACTATTACTCCACACACCGACCGCTATCCAGCATGCATCTAGTGTATTAAGTTCATGGAGAAATGGAGTAATGCAATAAGAAAGATGACATGATGTAGACAAGATCTATCTATGTAGAGATACACCCCGTCATTTTATCCTTAGTAGCAACGATACATACGTGTCGGTTCCCTTTATGTCACTGGGATCAAGCACCGTAAGATCGAACCCACTACAAAGCACCTCTTCCCATTGCAAGATAAATAAATCAAGTTGGCCAAACAAAACCCAAATATCAGAGAAGAAATATGAGGCTATAAGAGATCATGCATAAAAGAGATCAAAGAAACTCAAATACTTTCATGGACATAAAATGATAGATCTGATCATAAACTTAAAGTTCATCTATCCCAACAAGCACACCGCAAAAAGAGTTACATCATATGGATCTCCAAGAGACCATTGCATTGAGAATCAAGAGAGAGAGAGAGAGATGAAGCCATCTAGCTACTAAGTACGGACCCGAAGGTCTACAAAGAACTACTCACGCATCATTGGAGAGGCACCAATGGAGGTGGTGAACCCCATCCGAGATAGTGTCTAGATTGGATCTTGTGGTTCTGGACTCTGCGGCGTCTGGATGAATATTTCGTCGACTCCCGTAGGGTTTTGCGAATATTGGTGTATTTATAGAGCAAAGAGGCGGCCCGGGGTGCACCAGAGGTGGGCACAACCCACCAGGGCGCGCCTGGGCCTCCTGGCTTGCCCTGGTGGGTTGTGCCTCCCTCAGGGCAACCCCGGGCGCAACCAGGGCCCATTGTGTTCCTTATGGCCCATAAAAATTCTTCGTAAAGTTTTGTGGCATTTGTACTCGGTTTGATATTGATTTTCTGCGATGTAAAAAACATGGAAAAACGGCAACTGGCACTTGGCCCAATGTCAATAGGTTAGTACCAAAAAATGATATAACATGATTATAAAACATCCAAGATTGATAATATAACAGCATGGAACAATCAAAAATTGTAGATACGTTGGAGACGTATCACATGTGACCATCGTGTGATGTTATGTCCAGTACACCTAGGTGTGAGTGTCCATGGATGAAAACAAAGGAGATCGTTTAGTCATCTCAGGCGTACTGCTTGTGATACTAGTATTTCGCCGCCACTTAGTCATTGTCGGTGTCAAAACCGGCCGATCTCGGGTAGGGGGTCCCGATCTGTGCATCTGAGGATCGAAGGTAACGAGGGACATAGGGAACACGATGTTTTACCCAGGTTCGGGCCCTCTTAATGGAGGTAAAACCCTACGTCCTGCTTGATTGTATTTGATGAGTATAGGGGTTGCAAGAGTTGATCTACCTCGAGATCGTAATGGCTAAACCATATATGTCTAGCCTGTATGAATTCTGATAGCCTCTACAGACTAAATCCTATGGTTTATATACACACCGGAGGGGCCTAGGGCTGTACAGAGTCGGTTTGCAGAGGAAGGAAATTACATATCTAGACACCAATCTTGCCATCCACGCATAGGAGAGTCCTACCCGGACACGGGAGAAAGCCTTCTGCTTTGTATCTTTACGGCCCATCAGTCCGGCCCATACCAAATAGCCCGGACACCCGAGGACCCCCTAATCCAGGACTCCCTCAGTAGCCCCCGAACTGACCTTCAAAACGACAATGCAGTATGTGGCTTACGTCTTCGACTTTTGCAAGGTTGGTTCTTTACTTTATACTGGGCGGATAATAGTTCGGCCCTGGCCTCTTCGTTCCTCCTTTATGACTCCTTACCTGTCGCCTTGATTTCCATGCGCTGGGCAAATGTGAATGGCCCACATTTTTTTATTAAAAAGAAAACACCCGGCCTCACAAGGATGGCGCCTATATAAAGAAGTCAAATCCTCCAAGTGCCATCCACATCGTGTAGAAAAACACCAAGATTAGCCACGAAAAAAGCTTCCAAACATGGCCAGGGCCCCAGGCTCCTCTTTGCGCCCCCACGGCCCTCAAGAGGGTGATTGGCAAAGCTGCTCAGTGCCCCATCTACAGTTGAACCGACTCCAGACACAGGGATATCTTGAAGGAAGTATGCCCTAGAGGCAATAATAAAGTTATTATTTATTTCCTCATATCATGATAAATGTTTATTATTCATGCTAGAATTGTATTAACCGAAAACATAATACATGTGTGAATACATAGACAAACATAGTGACACTAGTATGCCTCTACTTGACTAGCTCGTTAATCAAAGATGGTTGAGTTTCCTAACCATAAACATGAGTTGTCATTTGATAAACGGGATCACATCATTAGGAGAATGATGTGATTGACTTGACCCATTTCGTTAGCTTAGCACTTGATCATTTTAGTTTACTGCTATTGCTTTCTTCATGACTTATACATGTTCCTATGACTATGAGATTATGCAACTCTTGATTGCCGGAGGAACACTTTGTGTGCTACAAAACGTCACAACGTAACTGGGTGATTATAAAGGTGCTCTACAGGTGTCTCCGATGGTGTTCGTGGAGTTGGCATAGATCAAGAATAGGATTTGTCACTCCAATTGTCGGAGAGGTATCTCTAGGCCCTCACGGTAATGCACGTCACTATAAGCCTTGCAAGCAATGTGACTAATGAGTTAGTTACGGGATGATGCATTACAGAACGAGTAAAGAGACTTGCCGGTAACGAGATTGAACTTGGTATTGAGATACCAACGATCGAATCTCGGGCAAGTAAAATACCGATGACAAAGGGAACAACGTATGTTGTTATGCGGTTTGACCAATAAAGATCTTCGTAGAATATGTAGGAACCAATATGAGCATCTAGGTTCTGCTATTGGTTATTGACCGGAGACGTGTCTCGGTCATGTCTACATAGTTCTCGAACCCATAGGGTCTGCACGCTAAAAGTTGTGTGACGATCGGTATTATGAGTTTATACGTTTTGATGTACCGAAGGTGGTTCGGAGTCCCGGATATGATCATGGACATGACGAGGAGTCTCGAAATGGTTGAGACATCAAGATTGATATATTGGAAGCCAACATTTGGACATCGGAAGAGTTCCGTGTGAGATCGGGATTTTACCGGAGTGCCGGAGGGGTTACCGGAACCCCCCGGGGGTTAATTGGTCTTGTTGGGCCCTAGTGGAGAGAGAGAGGGGCCGGCCAGGGTAGGCCGCGCGCCTCCTCCCCTCTGGTCCAAATTGGACTAGGAAGGGGGGGCGGTGCCCCCTTCCTTCTCCTTCTCCCCCTTCCTTTCCCCCTCCTAGTTGGAGTAGGAAAGAGGGGGTCCTCCTCCTACTAGGAGGAGGACACTTCCTGGCGCGCCCTATAGGGCCGGTCGGCCTCCCCCCTTGCTCCTTTATATATGGGGGCAAGGGGGCACCCTAGAACACACAAGTTGATCAGTGATCTCTCCTAGCCATGTGCGGTGCCCCCTCCACCATAATCCACCTTGGTCATACTGTAGCGGTGCTTAGCGAAGCCCTGCGACGGTAGCTTCATCAACATCGTCACCACCCCGTCGTGCTGACGAAAATCTCCCTCGAGCTCTGCTGGATCGTGAGTTCGCGAAACGTCACCGAGCTGAACGTGTGCTTGCTACCTCCTGAGCACTGCGTTGGTTTTCCCTTGAAGAGGAAATGGTGATGCAGTAAAGCAACGTAAGTATTTCCCTCAGTTTTTGAGAACCAAGGTATCAATCCAGTAGGAGATCACGCTCAAGTCTCATGCACCTACACAAACAAATAAGAACCTCGCAACCAACGCGATAAAGGGGTTGGCAAGCCGTTCACGGTCACTTACGAGAGTGAGATCTGATAGATATGATAAATAATATTTTTGGTATTTTTAGGATAAAGCGAAATAAAGATGCAAAGTAAAATAAACGGCAAAGGAAATAACTAAGTATTGGAAGATTAATATGATGAAAGATAGACCCGGGGGACATAGGTTTCACTAGTGGCTTCTCTCAAGAGCATAAGTATTACGGTGGGTAAACGAATTATTGTCGGGCAATTGATAGAATTGAGCATAGTTATGAGAATATCTAGGTATGATCATGTATATAGGCATCACGTCCGAGACAAGTAGACCGACTCCTGTCTGCATCTACTACTATTACTCCACACAACGACCACTATCCAGCATACATCTAGAGTCACTACAAAAAAAAGATACATCTATGACATTTTGGGCCGAACAAATTTTTTTTTTGTCATACATATGACACTTCTATGACGATAATTGTGACAAAACCCGGTATCATCATAGATGTGGTGGGCTGCTACTTCTATGACAAAAAATCATGACAAAAAATTGGCTTTTCGTCCTGGGCGGGCCGGAGACGCAGCTGCATGACATTCTTTGGGCCGTCCATGACGGAAAAAACCATGGTAGAAGCGAGGGGAGGAAAATTTCGGGGAGTTCCCGGTTACGGTGGGAGGCCGGGGGCCGAGCGATGCACGTTTCTCTCGTACACGTACGCACGTGTGTGCGAGGCGTTGGCTCTAACTGAACCCGAGCGAGGCATTGGGCTCTAACTGAACCCGAGCGATTGCACTGCAGGCTACGCGTTACTGAACCCGAGCGATCGATCGATGGCTGTTAACTAAACCCGATCGAGCGATTCCTTCGCTACTGCTGCTAACTGAAGCCGATCGATGCTGCCTCTGGATGAAAAGTGAGCGTTGCGGGGGGGGGGGGGTGGATGAATAGTTCCCGGTGGGGATGGATGAACAGGACCCCGTGGTGTTGCCTCTGGATGAACAGGACCCCGATCGATCGAGCCGGTTGGGGCTGGATGAACAGGAACCCGTGGAGGGCTGGATGAACAGGACCACCCCGTGGAGGGCAGGATGAACAGTAGACGGTGGAGGGCAGGATGAACAGTAGCTCGTGGTGGGGTGGTTGAACAGGAGCCCTTGGAGATGGCTGGTTGAACAGTAGCCGGTGGAGTAGCGCGCGGTGGAGGCTGGATGAACAGGAGCCCGTGGATGAACAGTCACAGGTGGAGGCTGGAGGAGGTCGACGGTGGATGAACAGTAGCTCGTGGAGGCTGGAGGGGGTCGACGGTGGAGATGAACAGTATCCCGTGGAGTCCCATTTTGCGGTACGCCACACCCCTCCCGATGAACAGGACCCCCGTTTCGACCGTAGCGCTCCAACACAAGTCCGTTTCATCCGTTTTGCGGTACGCCACACCCCTCCCGATCAACAGGACCCCCCGTTTTGACCGTAGGAGGTCCATTTCCTCCGTTTTGCGGTACGCCAGACCCCTCCCGATCAACAGGACCCCGTTCCGAACGTAGGAGGTCCGTTTCCTCCATTGTGCGGTACGCCAGGCCTCGTTTCCATCGCCTGTTCCGTCCAAGCCCTCCCGATGAACACGACCACGCATTCCATTCCGACCCAGCCGGTTGGCTCCCACACGTTCCGTTGCCTCCCGATGAACACGACGCATTCCATTGCCTCCCCATGAACACGACGCATTCCGTTGCCTCCCCATGAACACGACGCATTCCGTTGCCTCCCCATGAACACGACGCATTCCATTGCCTCCCCATGAACACGACGACGACGATGTTTCTCCGTTTCGACCCAGCCATGTACACGAGCCCTCGCCGTACGTATTCGCTAGTAGGCGTTCGAGACCTCACCCGTATGTATACATACGTGGCCGTATTTTATTTCTTGCACCCTGGCCGCTGCACGTACGTGTACATGCTATGTGCGCACCTCTACTACGACATGTGCGCGCCTCTACTACGACATGTGCGCGCCTCTACATTGACGAGTATGTACGTACACGTTCGCGACCAGAATGACAACGCTATGTACGCTTCGACCAGGTGGGTCCCGACTGTTAGGCACTTCCTTGCCTGCGAAGATGTAGCTGGTGGGTCCCAGCAGTCAGGGGGCGAATCATTTTTTGCCCAGACGCACTTCCTTGCGTGCAAAGATGTAGTTGGTGGGTCCCAGCAGTCAGGGGAAACGTTTTTTTCACGAAATACAGTGGCCCGTCCGGTGGGTCCCAGCTGTCAGGTGGAGGAATCATTATTTTCCACGCAATAAGGAGGCACTTCCTTGCTGCGGCCGTGGACCCAGCTGTCAGCCACTCCACGTACAGTCCACGTCCGATGGAAGTCGTTCCTTGACCACGTTGACCACGCCGGGCCGAGAGCACCAGGGTGGTGGACGACGGTGAGGCCTAGGAAGGGGACGACACGGAGGCAGGGAAGACTCGGCAGTTATTTCCCACGCGGAGGGGAGTACGGCTGTACGAGGGTTTACTGGTTCGTCTCCGTCGCCGGAGAATAACAGCAGGTGTGGGTGAGTAGAGGGATGGCTAGGCTAGCGATGGGAGTACGGTCGGGCGGGGAGGCCTGCGCGGCAGCATAGCCGGTCGCGAGGAGGAGGGAGCAGGTAGTCCCTCCGGCGCTTGTTTGAGCGGCTGGAGCAGGAAGAGCAGAGATTGAAGAAGCACGACGGCCGTTGGATGGACATCCAACAGTCAGTGCTTGTGCGTCAACCTTTTTTTAGGAAAGCATCAAATCTGTGGAAAACAGCATGCAACCCATCTGCCATTATTTCTAATAATTTATAGCCCATTTGCTAATTTTAAGGTTTTTTTGGAGCCCATATTCTTTTTGTTAGCATTACATCCCATATTGTGGCAACAGTTAAAAAATTATACGAAATTTTGCATATTTCGGTGCGGTCCGAACTGTTTTTAATTCTGAAATTTCGACTCACATTCAAACTGATTTTAAAAATAAATGTATATCAATATAAAATCCAAAAAATTCTCCACGCATAAAAATTAATGGAATTTAAAGTCTTGAAATGAAAAAAAAGATATTTGAAACTAATTGCCAGTTTGATGTGTTTTAAAAATGTACAACCCATTTCTCATTACTGATGGGCCATTTTCTCGGCCAGCCGAATGAAATCTCTCCTCGTCTTGAAAGATTTGCAGCCCAACAGGCCTGACAAAGCGACTTACTTGGCAAATCACAAAAAAACTAGGCTGTGGCCGTGGACCCAGCTGTCAGCCTCTCCACGTACAGTACTCTTCCGATGGAAGTCGTTCCTTGACCATGTTGACCATGCCGCGCGGAGAGCACCACGGTGGTGGACGACGGCGAGGCCTAGGAAGGGGACGACGCGGCAGTGGAAGCCTGCGCGGAGAGGATTACGAGGGTTCACTGGTTCGGCTGCGGTGTGAGGCTGCCGTCGCCGCAGGGCCTAGCCAGCGGTGGGAATAGTAGGGGGCGGTGAGGCCTCCGCGGCAGCACAGCCGGCCACGGGAGGCAGAAGCATGTGGCATGACCGGCGCTGCTTTGGGTGGCTGGAGCAAGAAGACTAGAGGTTGAAGAAGCACTACGGCCGTTGGATGGACATCATACGGTCACTGGAGCTAGAATCGTTCATATTGACTAAGTTGAAAAAGCCCTTCGTCCCCATCAACTTAGTAGGCCCACAAGTCAGCCTCCCAGCAAGGTGGGACCCAGCTAGCCGGGGGAGTATTCATTTTTTTGTGCATAATAAGGAGGCACTTCTGGTGGGTCCGAGCTGCCAGCGGGGGGGTGTTTTTTTCGCGAAATACGGTGGCCCGTCCGGTGGGTCCCAGCAGTGAGGGGTAAAATATATTTTTTGCAAAATACTGGTGGCCCGTCCGGTGGGTCCCCGCTGTCAGGTGGAGGAATAATTATTTTGCACGTAATAAGGAGGCACTTCCTTGTTGTGGCCGTGGACCCAGTTGTCAGCCTCTCCACGTACAGTCCACGTCCGATGGAAGCCGTTCCTTGACCACGTTGACCACGCCGCGCCGAGAACACCAGGGCGGTGGACGACGGCGAGGCCTAGGAAGGGGACGGTGAGGCCTCCGCCGCATCACAGCCGGCCACGGGAGGCAGGAGCACGAGGCACGACTGGCGCTGGTTTGGGCAGCTGGAGCAAGAAGACTAGAGGTTGAAGAAGCACTAAGGCCGTTGGATGGACATCGTATGGTCACCGAAGCTAGAATCATGCATATTGACTAAGTTGACAAAGCCCTCCATCCCGTTCAACTTAGTAGGCCCACAAGTCAGCCTGCCACTAAGGTGGGTCCCAGCTAGTAGGGGGTATTCATTTTTTGTGCGTAATAAGGAGGCACTTTCGGTGGGTCCGAGCTGACAGTAGGGGGAACGTTTTTTTTGTGAAATACAGTGGCCCGTCGGGTGGGTCCCAGCAGTCAGGGGCAAACGTTTTTTCGCGATATACTGGTGCGCGTCCGGTGGGTCCCTGCTGTGAGGTGAATGAATAATTATTTTCCGTGTAATAAGGAGGCACTTCCTTGCGGCTGCCGTGGACCCAGCTGTCAGCCTCTCCACGTACAGTATTCTTCCGATGGAATTCGGTCGTTGACCACAATGACCAAGCCGCGTCGACAGTACCATGGCGGTGGATGACGGCGAGGCCTAGGAAGGGGACGACGCGGCAGTGGATGCCCACAGGGAGAGGAGTACGAGGGTTCACTAGTTCGGCTGCGCTGCTGTCACCGCAGAATAATAGGGGGTCTGGGTGAGTGGAGTGGAGGGATGGCCTGGCCAGCGGTGGGAGTAGTATGGGGGCGGTGAGGCCTCCGTGGCAGCACAGCCGGCCACGGGAGGCTGGAGACGGCGGCATGATCGCCGCTGCTTTGGGAGGCTGGAGCAAGAAGACCAGAGGTTGAAGAAGCACTACGGCCGTTGGATGGACATCGTACAGTCAGTCGAGCTAGAATCGTGCATATTGACTAAGTTGACAAAACCCTTCGTCCCCGTTAACTTAGTAGGCCCACTATACTGGGTCCCAGCTAGCAGGGGGAGTATTCATTTTTTTGTGCGTAATAAGGAGGCACTTCCTTGCATGCGAAGATATAGCTGGTGGGTCCGAGCTGTCAGCGGCGGTAACGTTTTTTTCGCGAAATACAGAGGCCGTTTCGGTGGGTCCCAGATGTCATGTGGAGGAAATCATTATTTTGCGCGTAATAAGGAGGCATTTCTTTGCGTGCGGCCGTGGACCCAGCTGTCAGCCTCTCCACGTACAGTCCACTTCAGATGCATGTCGGTCGTTAACCACGCCGACCACGCCACGCCGAGAGCACCAGGGCAGTGGACGACGGTGAGGCCTAGGAAGGGAACGACACGGAGGCAGGGAAGACTCGGCCGTTGTTTTTGTTTCCCATGCGGAGGGGAGTACGACTGTACGAGGGTTTACTGGTTCGTCTGTCATCGCTGGAGAATAACAGCAGGTGTGGGTGAGTAGAGGGATGGCTAGGCCAGCGATGGGAGTACGGTGGGGCGGTGAGGCCTGCGTGGCAGCACAGCCGGCCGCGGGGAGGAGGGAGCAGGCAGTCCCGCCGGCGCTTGTTTGAGCGGCTGGAGCAGGAAGAGCAGAGATTGAAGAAGCACGACGGTCGTTGGATGTACATCGTACGGTCACTGGAGCTAGAATCATTCATATTGACTAAGTTGACAAAGCCCGCTGAGGGAGTCCTGGATTAGGGGGTGTCCGGATAGCCGGACTGTACCTTCGGCCGGACTCCTGGACTATGAAGATACAAGATTGAAGACTTCGTCCCGTGTCCGGAAGGGACTTTCCTTGGCGTGGAGGGCAAGCTTGGCGATACGGATATGTACATCTCCTACCATTGTAACCGACTATGTGTAACCCTAACCCAACCCTCTCCGGTGTCTATATAAACCGGAGGGTTTTAGTCCGTAGGACAACATACAGATCAACAATCATATCATAGGCTAGCTTCTAGGGTTTAGCCTCTCCGATCTCGTGGTAGATCTACTCTTGTACTACCCATATCATCAATATTAATCAAGCAGGACGTAGGGTTTCACCTCCATCAAGAGGGCCCGAACCTGGGTAAAACTTCGTGTCCCCTGCCTCATGTTACCATCCGGCCTAGACACACAGTTCGGGACCCCCTACCCGAGATCCGCCGGTTTTGACACCGACATTGGTGCTTTCATTGAGAGTTCCTCTGTGTCGTCGCCATCAGGCTTGATGGCTCCTACGATCATCAATAGCGATGCAGTCCAGGGTGAGACCTTTCTCCCTGGACAGATCTTCGTCTTCGGCGGCTTCGCACTGTGGGCCAATTCACTTGGCCATCTGGAGCAGATCGAGAGCTATGCCCCTGGCCATCAGGTCAGATTTGGAAGTTTAAACTACACGACTGACATCCGCGGGGACTTGATCTTCGACGGATTCGAGCCACTACCGAGCGTGCCGCACTGTCACGACGAGCATGATCTAGCTCTGCCACCGAACAGTGCCCTGGAGGCCGCACCAGCATCGGCTTCGACCCTTAATTCGGAGCCAATTGCGTCGATCGAGGACGGGTGGTTGGACGCCGCCTCGGGGGCTGTGATCCCAACGGCGATCGAGCCGAACACCAGCCCCGCACTCCGTGAGACTCGTGACTCGCGCCCCTGCCGATGGAATCCGATTGGGCGCCGATCATGGAGTTTACCGCCGTGGACATCTTTCAGCACTCACCTTTCGGCGATATTCTGAAGACACTAAAGTCTCTCTCTTTATCAGGAGAGCCCTGGCTGGACTACGGTCAGCAAGGTTGGGATACGGACGATGAAGAAATTCAAAGCCCACCCACCACCCACTTTGTAGCCACTGTCGACGACTTAACCGACATGCTCGACTTCGACTCCGAAGACATCGACGGTATGGACGCCGATGAAGGAGACGATGAAGAACCAGCGCCTATTGGGCCCTGGAAAGCCACCTCGTCATATGACATATATAGGGTGGACACCCCAAAAGAAGGAGATGGCGATGGAACAGCGGAGGATGACCCCTCCAAGAAACAGCCTAAGCGCCAGCGTCAGCGGCGCCGCTCAAAATCCCGCCAAAACAAATACGGTGATTCCAGCGCGGGAGATAATAATACTCCGGAGAGTGCCGAAGAAAACCCCGTCCAGCAAGATTCAGCATAGGAGGATTGAGAAACCAGCCCTCATGAGAGAGTGGCGGATAGAGAGGTCGAGGACGATAATCATATGCCTCCCTCCGAAGATGAGGCAAGCCTTGACGATGACGAATTCGTCGTGCCAGAGGATCCCGTCGAGCAAGAGCATTTACGACGCAGGCTTATGGCCATGGCAAGAAGCCTCAAGAAAAAACAGCAACAACTTAGAGCTGATCAAGATTTGCTAGTCGACAGATGGACTGAAGTCCTTGCGGCCGAAGAGCATAAACTCGAATGCCCCTCCAAGAGCTACCCAAAGCGCAGGTTGCTACCCCGATTAGAGGAGGAAGCACCTGAACCAACATCACCAGCACTTGATACGGCCGACCGGCCACCTCGTGGCCGCGACAGAGAGGCCTCTCGGCCCTCCACTCAAGCCGCACCCCGTACCAAGGCACGGGAAAATGTGCCTGACCTGCGAGATATGTTGGAGTACAAGGCAAGGCAAACAAGATTGGTCTACGGATCGCGTGGGCGCCCCATGACTCGAGACGGTAACCGTCATGCCGGACACAAATCCGGTAGGGTCGAACACAGTAGAGAAAGCTCATTGGAGCTACGTCGTGATATAGCCCAGTACAGAGGCGCCGCACAGCCACTATGCTTCACAGACGAAGTAATGGATCATCAAATCCCCGAGGGTTTCAAACCCGTAAACATTGAATCATATGATGGCACAACAGATCCCGCGGTATGGATCGAGGATTATCTCCTTCATATCCACATGGCCCGCGGCGATGATTTCCACGCCATCAAATACCTCCCACTCAAGCTTAAAGGACCACCTCGGCATTGGCTTAACAGCTTGCCAACAGGATCAATCAGTTGTTGGGAGGACCTGGAAGCCACATTCCTCGACAATTTCCAGGGCACTTATGTGCGACCCCCAGACGCCGATGACCTAAGTCACGTAATTCAGCAGCCAGAGGAATCGGCCAGGCAGTTCTGGACACGGTTCCTAACAAAGAAAAATCAAATAGTCGACTGTCCGAACGCAGAGGCCCTAGCAGCCTTCAAGCACAATATCCGTGACAAGTGGCTTGCCCGGCACCTTGGACAAGAAAAGCTGAAATCTATGGCAGCACTCACGACACTCATGACCCGCTTTTGCACGGCAGAAGACAGCTGGCTTGCTCGTAGTAACAATATGACCAAGAACCCTGGTAATTCGGATACCAGGGACAGTAGTGGCAGGTCGCATCACAACAAGCAGAAGTGCCGCATTAACGGCGACAATGCTGAGGATACGGCAGTTAATGCCGGATTCAGAGGCTATAAATCCAGTCAGCGAAAAAGCCATTCAAAAGAAATCCTAGGGGCCCGTCCAGTTTGGACCGAATACTCGACCGCTTGTGCCAGATACATGGCACCCCCGAAAAGCCGGCCAATCACACCAACAGGGATTGTTGGGTGTTCAAGCAGGCAGGCAAGTTAAATGCCGAAAATAACGACAAGGGGCTGCATAGCGATGACGACGAAGAGCCCCGGCCGCTGAACAACAGTGCACAGAAGGGTTTTCCCCCATAAGTGCGGATAGTGAACGTGATATACGCAACCCACATCCCCAAGAGGGAGCGGAAGCGCGCGTTAAGGGACGTATACGCGGTAGAGCCAGTCACCCCAAAGTTCAACCCATGGTCCTCCTGCCCGATCACCTTTGATCGAAGGGACCATCCCACTAGCACCTGTCATGGCGGATTCGCCGCATTGGTTCTAGACCCAATTATTGATGGATTTCATCTCACTAGAGTCCTTATGGACGGCGGTAGCAGCCTAAACTTGCTTTACCAGGATACAGTGCGGAAAATGGGCATATATCCCTCGAGGATTAAGCCCACCAAAACGACCTTTAAAGGCGTAATACTAGGTGTAGAGTCCAACTGTACAGGCTCAGTCACACTTGAAGTGGTCTTCGGATCTCCGGATAATTTCCGAAGCGAGGAGTTAATCTTCGACATAGTCCCATTCCGCCGCGGCTATCACGCACTACTCGGGCGAACCGCATTCGCCAAGTTCAACGCGGTACCTCACTACGCATACCTTAAGCTCAAGATGCCAGGCCCTCGAGGAGTAATAACGGTCAATGGAAACAACGAACGCTCCCTCCGAACGGAGGAGCACACGACGGCCCTTGCAGCGGAAGTACAAAGCAGCCTCTCCAGGCAGTTCTCCAGTCCGGCCATTAAACGTCTAGACACCGTCAAGCGCGCCCGGAGTAACCTACAACAAGACCGCCTGGCACGTTCCGAGCAGGCGTAGCAATACGGCCCCAACCCCAGCCCTCGCAAAAATGCGACGCTAGTGCTTCGCGTACATAACTACGCTCTAGAAATACCATGGGTACAGGGAGAGGGGCACCATCACGGCACGCCCGAAACACGGCTTAAACCGCACCAGGGGCTGCCGATTTTTTAATTTTCTCTTACTTTCAGGACTCCATTCTTCGGAAGGCCTGTTCGGTAGTTCAATTGCCGCACAAACGATGCAAGAACCAGGGAAGCAGACAAGCCATGCCGCATTACGGAACTCCCAGGTGGTCTCTATCACAAGCAGTCTACCTGTTTCGCATACCATTCCGCAGCCTGCCCCTAGAAAGGACATGTTAAATAGTCCAACCTTTTGCTTATCGCTTTATTTGTATCGTTCTGCTTTGATCGCATTCCCTTTTTAATAAACAATGCATAGCTTTTGTCTATTTTTGCATTACCTTTTTTACAAATATATGTTCCTTAATGACATGTTGCACCCGTACACTTTGGTACGGCCAAAATACGCCAGGGTCTTTAGTACCCCTCAATATGGTGTGAGAAGTTCGAACACTTTAACAAGTGCGGCACCCCGAACTTATAGCATTATATGCATCAACTCCGAATCATGTCTTGGGTCAATAGTTGGGTTTGCCCGGCTCCTATGTTTTGGTGCCTTACGTTCCGTTATATCGGCTAAGGTAGCACTAGGAGAACTATTGCGATTGTGCCCCAGTTGAGCTAGGTCGAGCACCTCAGTAGATAAAGCTAAAACTGACTGTCATGATGAAGCAAGAGCTGGTCGCTGTTCGAGAGGTTTTTCGAGTCCCTAAAGACTTATGCCGCTCAGAGCGAGGAGTCGGCTCTGTCCGGCCAAGGCGTGAATAGCGCCCCGAACTCGGTCTTCCGAATACCAGGGGCTTTGCCAAAATTTAAAATTATAGAATTCTATGGCTAAGTGAGAGTGTTCAAGCATTATAGTCCGATTGCCTTGTTCGTTGTGCTGAGCGCCTCCCTCGAAGGACCCAAACATGGGAAAAAGAGCGCTCAGGTTTTTCCCCGAACACCCCAGCACTAGCGGCACGGGGCAGAAGCCGACGACTCGCCATCTCTCAGAATTGATAAACAGCCGCACAGAAGGTAATATTTTAAATTCCAACAGCATTGCTTAGCGCATATGAACAAGTTTTCAGCGCACAGGACAAAACGAGCGAGTTTTACTCAAAGATTACATCCCTGGAACATTCATCCGCCATAAGGCAGGCACCCTTCAGAACATCCTTATAATAATTCTCGGGCTTGCGATGCTCTTTCCCCGGCGGTGGCCCATCCTTCAGAAGCTTCTCAGCATCCAGCTTGCCCCAGTGCACCTTAGCACGGGCAAGGGCCCTACGGGCACCTTCAATGCAGACGGAGCGCTTGATGAGTTTGAGCCTTGGACAGGCCCCCACCAGCCGCCGCACCAGCCCGAAATAGCTCCCAGGCAGAGCCTCTCCAGGCCACAGCCGAACTATGAGGCCCTTCATGGCCTGCTCGGCCGCCTTGTGGAGCTCGACCAGTTGCTTCAGCTGGTCGCTCAGGGGCACGGGGTGTTCGGCCTCGGCATACTGAGACTAGAACACCTTGTTTGTCGAGCTGCCCTCCTCGGCTCGATAGAATGCGGCAGCATCGGACACGCTACGGGGAAGATCCACGAAGGCTCCTGGAGAACTCCGGATTCGGGTAAGTAACAAGTAACTCACGTTTACATGTTTACTTTGCATAAAGAATGCCTTACCCGCCGCTATCTTTTTCACCGCATCCAACTCCTGGAGGGTCTTCTGGGATTCGGCCTTGGCAGACTTGGCATCTTTAACAGCCACCTTAAGCTCGGATGCTCGCGTCTTTGAGTCAAGCTCCAAACTCTCATGTTTTTTCATGAGAGCCTGGAGCTCTTGCCGCACCTTGCCAACCTGGGCCTCATACTTCTCCCGCTCGATGTGCTGTGTGGCCGCCCTCTTCTCGGCCTCGACCAGTGCTTGCTTAAGGGTCGCCACCTCAGACGTGGCCCCTACAATAGCCACGATACTCCTGTCATTTTTTGCAATTGCACTTTTTATATATATACTTAAACAAGGTATTTCTTACCTTCATTGTCCTCGAGCTGCTTCTTGGCACGCCCGAGCTCTTGCTCAGACTGCTCGAGGTTCTGCTTTAGCGTGTCCACTTCCGCAGTCAGTGCGGCGGACGCCAGCAGAGAAGCCTGCATACGCATATTGACTCCTTTTTGTTAGACTCCTGCGAATTTTATTTGATCCTCTATTCGGCTTTTCTTCCCGAACACCAAACAGAGCATCAGGGGCTACTGTCTATGCGGTAATATTATTTACACATCCTTTACTTACCTCAAAGCATGTTAAAAGGCTAGTACAAGCTCAGTCAGTCCGCTCTTGGCGGACTAAACCTTCTGGACCACCGCACTCATAATGGTGCGGTGCTCCTCGTCGATGGAGGCGCCTTTGAGCACCTCCAACAGATTGTCCGGCACCTCCGGTTGGACGGGGGTCACCGGCACGGTGGGCTTGCTCCTCTTGGAAGGAGGTCCCCCACCGGACTCTGGAACCTTTGAAGGTTCCGGAGCAGTGTCCGGCCTAGAGCCGGACTTGGAGCCCTAGGGGGTTTTATCCCCTTTACTCCTGGAGTCCGGGAGGTCGCCTTGCGACGCCACCAGGACCACCTCCTCCCGTCTTGGAACCTGTTGAGACAACACTTCAGCGTCGTCCGTAGGGCGGGGGGAGGAAGCCGTCGGAAGCGAATTCACATCCGACGAGTCTAGTGAACCGCTCGACGATGCGTCGAGCTGGTCTTTGGGTGGGCTGCATAATCATATTCGACATAAGGGAAAGCTGTGCAATAAAGGAATACTGTGAATTACTCAGGTATCCGGATAGTTACGATTTCGCCAGGGGCTTAGCCCTGAGCGGCCACTCTTCTCCGCCGTCGTCGGCGTCGGTGGAGTAGTCCGGGGGAAGGGTTCTCCCCTTCTTGGACCCTTCGGCCTCCCCAGTGAGGGCGGCCTTCCTTTTCTTCTCTCCTCCCGCTGGGGGGAGAGGTCTCTTCTTCCTCGTCCTCATCTTCATGGCAGGAATGCGCCTTGGAGTCGTCGGATGATGAACCCGACACCTTCTGGCGCCGGGCACTCTTTCGAGTCCCCGTGGCCTTCTTCGTGGCCTTCTTATCCGGCACCACATGGGGTGCCGGAACCAGCAGCTTCGCCAAGCGGGCATCGGCTGGGTCTTCGGGCAAAGGAGCCGGACAGTCGATCTGTCCGGACTTCGCCTGCCAAACCTGTCAAAGGTAAGGGAGCTTAGATCCCGCATAGAGTTAAACTATGAAAAACTAATACCCTGTAAAAGGTACAAACAACTTACCACGCTAGCGTGACGCTGCGCGCTAAATCCGCGATCCTCGGTAGCGGATGCGGGAGCCTCGGCGCCCTTGAAAAGCACCTTCCAGGCATCTTCGTACATCATGTCGAAGAGCCTGCTTAGAGTTCGGTGCTGCGCCGGGTTGAACTCCCATAGATTGAAGGCCCGTTGTTGACACGGGAGGATCAGGCGGATGAGCATAACCTGGACTACGTTGACAAGCTTGAGCTACTTGTCCACCAGGGTTTGGATGCATGTTTGCAGTCCAGTCACCTCTCCTTTGATGCCCCATGACAGGCCCGTCTCTTTCCAGGATGTGAGCCGCGTTGGGGATCCGGACCGGAACTCTGGGGCTGCGACCCACTCAGGGTCGCGCGGCTCGGTGATGTAAGACCACCACGATTGCCACCCCTTCAGGGTCTCCACATAGGAGCCCTCAAGCCATAAGACGTTGGGCATCTTGCCCACCATGGCGCCTCCGCACTCCGCCTGGTTGCCACACACCACCTTCGGCTTGACGTTGAAAGTCTTGAGCCATAGGCCAAAATGGGGGCGGATGCAGAGGAAAGCCTCGCACATGACGATAAACGCTGAGATGTTGAGGATGAAGTTCGGGGCCAGATCATGGAAATCCAGGCCGTAGTAGAACATGAGTCCCCGGACGAATGGGTGGATAGGAAACCCAGTCCGCGGAGGAAGTGGGGAAGGAACACTACCCTCTCATGGGGCCTTGGGGTGGGGAGGAGATGCCCCTCTTCGGGAAGCCGGTGCGCGATGTCGTTAGACAAGTATCCGGCCTTCCTCAGTTTTTTGATGTGCCCCTCCGTGATGGAGGAGACCATCCACTTGCCTCCCGCTCCGGACATGGCTGGAGAAGGTTGAGGTGGGGAGTGTGGACTTAGGCGCTGGAGCTCGAGTGCGCGAGAATGGATAGGCAAAGGAGGAAGAAGGCGTAGGTGAAAAGGTGGATCCTTATCCCCTTATATGGGTGGATGCAACTACGTGTCCCCACCAGCCTGGTAAAACTCGCTTATCTCCAAGCGCCGTAATCAATGGCGCGGTTGGGTTACCCACGCCCGTATTGATGAGAATCCCGGAATAAGGGGACACGATCTCTGCTTTAACAAGACGTGCCAATGAAACCGCCTTGCATGACGCGCTGAGGTGGGATAATAAAACGATTCGGATAAAGGCTTGGCCATGGTGTGTCACACTACGGAATACGTCAGCAGATTAGATTTGTGTAAATATTATTCTCTCTATGGCAATATGTGGAAACTTATTTTGCAGAGCTGGACACTATCTTTGTGTTCAAAATCTTCTATGAAGTACTTGGAGGAGGAACTCGCCTTGCAATGCCGAAGACGATCTGCGCACCGGACTCGTCATCATTGAAGCCTGGTTCAGGGGCTACTGAGGGAGTCCTCGATTAGGGGGTGTCCGGATAGCCGGACTATACCTTCGGCTGGACTCCTGGACTATGAAGATACAAGATTGAAGACTTCGTCCCGTGTCCGGAAGGGACTTTCCTTGGCGTGGAGGGCAAGCTTGGCGATACGGATATGTAGATCTCCTACCATTGTAACCAACTTTGTGTAACCCTAACCCTCTCTGGTGTCTATATAAACCGGAGGGTTTTAGTCCGTAGGACAACATATAGATCAACAATCATACCATAGGTTAGCTTCTAGGGTTTAGCCTCTCCGATCTCGTGGTAGATCTACTCTAGTACTACCCATATCATCAATATTAATCAAGTAGGACATAGGGTTTTACCTCCATCAAGAGGGCCCGAACCTGGGTAAAACTTCGTGTCCCTTGCCTCCTATTACCATCCGGCCTAGACGCACAGTTCGGGACCCCCTACCCGAGATCCGCCGGTTTTGACACCGACACCCGCCATCCCCGTCAACTTAGTAGGCCCACAAGTCAGCCTCCCACCATGGTGGGTCCCAGCTAGCAGGGGGAGTATTCATTTTTCTATGCGTAATAAGGAGGCACTTCCGGTGGGTCCGAGCTGACAGCGGGGGGAACACTTTTTTCGCGAAATACAATGGTCCGTCCGGTGGGTCCCAGCAGTTAGGGGCAAACGTTTTTTTCGCAAAATACAGTGGCACGTCCGGTGGGTCCCAGCAGTCAGGGGGGAAACGTTTTTCCGTGAAATACTGGTGGCCCGTCCGGTGGGTCCCTGCTGTCAGGTGGAGGAATAATTATTTTGCGCGTAATAAGGAGGCACTTCCTTGCGGCTGCCGTGGACCCAGCTGTCAGCCTCTCCATGTACAGTACTCTTCCGATGGAAGTCGGTCATTGACCACATTGACCACGCCGCGCCGAGAGCACCACGGCAGTGGACGACGGCGAGGCCTAGGAAAGGGACGACGCGGAGCCGGGGAAGACGCGGCAGTGGATGCCCACGGGGAGAGGAGTACGAGGGTTCACTGGTTCGGCTGCGGTGTGAGGCTGCCGTCGCCGCAGAATAACAGGGGGAATGGGTGAGTGGAGGGATGGCCTAGCCAGCGGTGGGAGTAGTATGGGGACGGTGAGGCCTCCTCGGCAGCACAGCCGGCCATGGGAGGCAGGAGCATGCGGCATGACCGGCGCTGCTTTGGGCGGCTGGGGCAAGAAGACTAGAGATTGAAGAGGCACTACGGCCATTGGATGGACATCGTTGACCATGCCGCGCTGAGAGCACTAGGGCGGTGGACGACGGCGAGGCCTACGAAGGGAACGACACAGAGCTGGCCAGGGATGCGAGTATGATGGGGCCGTGAGGCCTGCCCGGCAACACTGCCGGCCACGGGAGGTGGGAGCAGGCGGTTCCGACGGCGCTGGTTTGGGTGACTGGGGCAAGAAGATCAGAGACTGAAGAAGCATGATTGTCGTTAGATTGACATCTAACGGTTTGACGCTGGTAGAGTCGATTGTTGACTTAGTTTCTTTTTTGAGAAACCATGTGTACGCATGAACTTAGTAGGCCCACAAGTCAGCCTCCAAATCTGTGGCAGACAACATAAAGCCCATTTGCTATTTTTTATAATTTGCAGCCCATTTGCTAATTCTTCAGTAATTTATTATAGCCCATTTTCTGCCCAGGACCACGGTCAAAAAGTTCAACCTTCTTTTGCATATTTTGGTGGAGTCCAAACTGTTGTAATCCTGAAATGATAAATATTTTTTAAGAACTTATTGATTTGCCAAAAAAATCGTTTTTTTGTAAGCAAATAAGACGTGGGACAATTGAGTTGGTTTAAGGGAAAACCAGTGGCAAAAAAATCAGCGTTGGGTGGGAAAAAACAACAAAAATAAGGATGTAAATATGAAAAGGGAATTTTATGTGTTTTCAATATAATGATACGTGTATATGAACTAGTAAAACTATAGGTAGAGATTAGAAAACGGATGTAGGACATGCGTTTCAAGAGGAAAATAGAACTGGGTTGTGTGTTTGATTCAGTAAAAAAACTGCCTGCGGATGTTGTAAGACAAAATATAACTAACGCTGGTGGGCCAGAGGCCAGTAGATACCTGCTGGATCTTTGTGCCTCGTTGTCGTCATGGGCTGGGCCTGTTAAAAACAAAACCAACCCTGGGCAGTCTACAGCCGAGTTGAAACTTGCTCGACCTGAAAAAGCAATATACGTGCTCAATAAACGAGAGAATTCTGCAATACAGACTGATAACTGGGATGCAGCACGGATATTGTTTTTTTATCGTGATAACAAGTACATGCACTTGTTTCGAAAAAATAGGAGAACTGGGAATTCGAATGGCGGGTGCTTATGCTACCCATCAAATAAAAATCAGGTACCTGAAAATTCGTTTCAAAACAAATGATTCAGCATTATATCCAGATCGACCCTCGGCATGATGGTTGGAAGCAAATGCAAGTTCATACCAAAAGATCTTTAACAACAATACCAACTTGCGGACGACAAGGTAGTACAACTACCAATACCAAACTAACTTATAATCTTTTTACTCCTGGCCCTAGTGTTCGTCTGGTAGAAAATCTTGCAAAGGACCAGCTCCCGCTTCTTCTCTTGCTCCAGGTCCCCGAGGTGGTACTGGTGCATCACCCAGTTGGTCCTTTGCTGGTTGAAGTTCTTGTTGGTGTGCAGCACCAGAACCTTTTTTGCTGCCCGTCTGCTGGTCGTTGACCATCACCGGCAAGGTATTGCCGGTCTTGTGCCACATCGCGTGCATGCCACACTCCGACTGTATCTTGCGACGCGTCCACGTGCCCCTTTTGAACGCCCTAGAATTGCGTTGGAAGAAATGCTTCCTTAGGCCACTCAGTGTGATACCTGCAGTATTGTGGAATACAGATTTTAGTGTACCTAGTTGGCATTCTCATAACATCTTTGGCATGTTGCAGTCACTTGTTTCATTTTTTATTAACTGTCAAATTGTAATTGCTTCACCAGGTCTGCGTCTAAAAAGAAAAATAGAGCTATAAACAAAGGAATATGTTTGTGCAAGTAGACGGCCGATCGGTGTCTTACCTGGAAGTTTCTCAGGTTGGGTGTAGCATATGATGTGCTCGCTGTCGATGGTTGATATGAACAAATCGATGAGAGACTGAAATCCCGCGCTGTCAGCACTCACTTTGGCCTCAAGGTGCTCGATCAGCTCCTGATCCGTGGGATCGAACTTGACGCCAGCCGGCAGCACCGACCAATCCTTCTTCAACTTGCATCGGTAATTCCAGTTATATGGTACTCAATGTATGATCAATCAACTGTTTTAAGTGAATGATGAAAGATTTCGACAGATAAGTGGTACTCCAAATCTGATGTCCAGAATACCCGAACACGCTGCCGGGATTCTTGTGTCACCTCACGCGCAACGTGTTGTCACGTCAATTCAATGTATGGACATGATGAATAATTTAACCGACGTATACTAGTACTGCTACTGTACTACTTACTAGTCGTATTTAGTATCACAATTTATACATAGGTTTAACTAACAAGTACGCATTTGAAGCCTAACTGATATATATATATATAGTAGCACTATTCTAATTCTAGAATTAGAATAATTATTTGGATCACGACGCGCCTATATAGGGCCGATTAAGTTGTTTCTAAATTCCCGAGCCCGCAGAAAAAGCCCACCCGCGACCGCTCGTTCTCCACCCGCCTCGATCCCCAAGTACCCTGCTCGCCTCTTCCCCGCCTCTCCTAAGCTTCCCCGGCCGCCGCGGCCACCCGCCACCTTCCCCGGTAGTCGCGGCCACCCGATACCTTCTCCAGCCACTCTGCCTCCCACTGGCGCGGCCTCTCGCCAACTGCTCCGGCCGCTGCGTGCCAACTCCGACCCCCTTCGCTGGATCCCGCTGCGCCTGGCCTGCCTCCAGTTGCTGGAGCGTGAGCCGCCGGCCCCGACAAGCATCAACCGAGCATCCTCCCAAACCACTCCACCGCCGAGCGCCCTCCAGGATTTACCCACCACCGCCTGCCCTCCCGGATTACCCACGCGCCCCACCAGACCCCCGCCCCGTCGCGCCCCCGCGCGCGACTCTGTGCCACAATTGCCGCTACCGGAGAACCTCCACGCAGTCCTCGGCCGCTAGCCAGCGCAGTCCATCGCTTG
This sequence comes from Triticum urartu, assembly GCF_056163025.1. Classification (NCBI taxonomy): domain Eukaryota; kingdom Viridiplantae; phylum Streptophyta; class Magnoliopsida; order Poales; family Poaceae; genus Triticum; species Triticum urartu. The sequence goes on along the minus strand of NC_141879.1, from coordinate 623,970,673 downwards.
CTGCAAAGCGGGTCCACTGCCCACACACCCTCTCTACCGACCACCTGGGTCACTGGCTGGGCCGTCGCACTGTGCTTCGCGACGTCGGGTGCCCAAGAGAAGCCGTCCTGGGTGTGCGCCAGCGTCCTCCTCTCTATGTCCCGAGCGGGAGCCGGGCCAGCACCATCCTCGCATGCACATAGTCAGTCCAACTACACCATGTGATTGCTGCATCTTCAGCGGCTAATCCACCACGCACTACCACAGAGGACCCGCGCTCAATCGCTCCTCCACGGTGGTGTTCAAACTGCAGCATGGGTGACCGTTGACCTTCGGCCGGAGGCCGCTTTGACCTTCCCGAGGTAGGTGCCCTCTGGTGCTGCTGTTCCTCGAGGAGGAAGATGGGGGCGGAGCGGTGCGGTGCCTGAGTGATGGTTTGATGGATAAGAGGAACGGCGCTATGTGGATAGGAATGGGCACACAGTGAGCGGTCGGTGGGGATTCTGGGTGTGCCTGTTGCTTTTCTTTAATCAAAACTGTACCAACTGGAACTCTGGAAGCTACTGTATGCGGACGTGCTTCGTGTGCCTTCCTGTTGGGATTGATGTAGTATACTAAGTGGAACTACTTCACGCACGATGCTAGTGCACGACCTTTGAACGACGGGTGAATCCACTGGCCGATGCTTTTTTTATTCATATGCATGTGCGGCTAGATTTCAGCACCGTGCGTGGATCGTGCAAGCATAGCAGGACTCTATACTAAGCAGAGCAGACCAAGATGAGTAGTAAGTGCTGTGGTATTCATGTTGATTCAAGTTTGAGGTAGTCTGCTATCTCGAATTGTTCAGAGCTATTCATGGGTGTATATCAATCAAGGGATTGGTGCTGTTCATTTTGATTTTGCTTTAGTCTTGCTGCAGGATTGAAAAAAATTGTACAATTTCGGTCTTTTCTCGTTCATACTTTCCCTTTTTTTCATCCAAAATTCAAATTTTGAATTTTCCTTTTCGTCACTAATGAATATCATCAAGAAGTCCAAATTTAAAAAACAAAGATGTTTAAATTAAATAACTAAAGTACTTCAACGTATATGAAAAACTCATATTTTCCTCGTTACTAAATAATAAAACCAAGAAGTTCAATTTAGAAAAAGGATCAGTTCGACATCTATTACAAAACTCAAAAATTCCTGGTTACTAACGAATAAATCAAGAAGTTCAATTCGAAATAACGAAGAACTTTGATATTTATTAAAAAAACTCCAATTTTTCCATTTCAAAAAATACAGAAAGAGGTTTAAATTGAAAATAATAAAGCAGTTTGATGTTTATAAAAAAATTCCTATTTTTTCTTTGCTAAAAGGTAACATCATTTTTTCACATTTTTTGAAAATGGAGAGATTCAAATTTATAAGAAAAGCAAGAATTTCAAATTAAAAAAAGGGGTAAGTCGATGTATAAAAAAGCTCAAATTCTTCTTGTATCTATGCAAAATTAAATAATGAAGTTCAATTTCAAAAAAGGTTGTTCAATGTTTACTTAATAATCTTTTTTCTTTTCTAAAGAAAGGAAACTAAGAAGTTCAAATTAAAATAGCATAGAGGTTCAAAGATTTTTAAATCCTAGGATTTACATGCTCAATTTTGTTGAGTGCTTTAGGAGTTAGGGCAAATAAAACATAGATCAATTCAAAGTGACAAACAACTAGAAGTTCACATACTAGATGGTGCGTTTTTCGTATGAGAAAAAAATAATTAAAAGCCAAACTCTACAATTTTTGTTGCTAGAAGTTCAATTGATCAGCCCGAGAAAGTTTCAAAATTCTTGTGAGAGAGGTTCACCGTGTATTTACATTTTTAAAACACCAAAAGATATTTTTTGTGGTGTTTTAAAATAATTCTCTCAATCCATTACAATTTTGAAACAAAAGGCTCTACATTAAAAAGTTTCTCCTATTCAACAACTTTTCAAAAGGTGTATAAATATTCTTATTCTGTTGAACGGTTAAAACAAAATGGTGCATGTTGTTCGAAACAAAAGTTTAACCGTTATGTTTTAGAAATTCATGTTTTAGATATAAATGCAAAGTGCATGTTTTAGAAATTCATAAGTTCACGTGTACCATATGCTGAAGAAATTCATCAATGATAAAAAGGACCGTCTAGGCCATTTCACTAACAAAAAAAGTGCCTAAACATGTCACGAGGCAAGAAAAACAAATCATAGAAAGTGGAAAATACTGTAATTTTGTTTCATAAAAAGTTAGAGCGGGGCGATGTCTATAAAAACTCGGATTTTTTCCATTACTAAAAGAGAAACAAAGAGATGTCCAAAGTTATAACTGCCGGAAGTTCACGTAGTGCATGGTGTGTGTATCCTATGAGAAAAAAACAATAAAAAGGCAAAGTCTAAAAGTTTTGTTGCTAGAAGTTCAAGTGCTTAGCCCGAGAAAGTTATAAAATTCTTGTGAAAGAGGTTCGCCGTGTATTTAGATGTCCGGAACACATACAAAATATGTTTTTTTGGTGTTTAAAAAAAATTCTCAAACCAGAGAGAAGTTCAAAGTGATAACAACGGGAAGTTCATGTACTACATGGTGTACGTTTCGTATGAGAAAAATACAATAAAAAAGGTAAATTTTTTGTTGCTAGAAGTTCAAGTGCTCGGCCCGGGAAAGTTACGTGTTTTCAACAACTTTCCATGGGTATATCATTTGCTCAATTCCGGATAAGTGGTTGGGGAGTTACGGGTAAAAAACAAACACGTGAAAAACAGAGTGAAGTTCAAAACAAACTGCTCCAGAAGTTCAACCTCTTCACGAAGTGCATCTGCGGAGACTCTGTTTTTTCGATGAAGGCAAAACGCATGATCTCAAAAATTCAGATTGATAATTGCCAGAAGTTCACGTACTACATGGTGTGCATTTTGTATTAAAAAGAATGAAAATGCAAAGCCTAAAGTTTTGTTGCTAGAAGTTCAAGTGCTCGGCACGAGAAAGTTAAAAAATTCTTGTGAGAGGGGTTGAACAACAATACATGAAAGAAGTTCATAGTGAAAACAAATGAGAAGTTCAAGTACTGCAAGTAATCCATTTCAGGTGAGAAAAAAAGTATACAAAAATAAAAGCTTAAAAGGTTTGTTGAAATAAGTTCAAGTGCTTTGTCTGGAGAAGTTCAAAAATTCTTGCGAGAGAGGTTCACCTTCTATTTCCATATTCAATTTTTTCCTTATAAAAATCGAATACAATTCTATACTCAAGATATAAAAAGTTGAAGTTCAAATTGAAATAACAGAGAAGTTCGGAGTTTATTAAAACCTAGGATTTACATGTTTAAAAAATAAAAAACACAACGCCATTTTTTGCCTTTTAAAAACAACTCATAAACGGAAAAATGGTTGCTAGAAGTTCAAGTGCTCGGCGAGGAAAAGTTCAAAAAATTCTTGTGAGAGAGGTTCACTATGTATTTAGATGTCCAAAATACATAAAAATGTAGTTTTTTGTGTTTTAAAATAATTCTCTCAGACCAGGCAGAAGTTCAAAGTGATAACAACCGGAAGTTCACGTGCTACATGGTGTGTATTTCATATAAGAAAAAAAACAATAAAGTGAAACAAAGTGAGGTTCAAACAGACATGCCCCAGAAGTTCAACTACTTCACGCGGTGCAAAAAGCAACACGTCAAAAAACAGCACGTCAAAAACAGAGTGAAGTTCAAACAAACATGCCCCAGAAGTTCAACTACTTCACACAGTGAATTTTCGTTCGTGATGAACGCATAAATCATGATCTCGCCATTTTCTAATTTACCTCAAAACGACAAGAATATCATTTGTGTAAGTTCAAGTCCTCGGGCGGAGAAAGTTACAAAAAATTGTTGTGAGAGACGTTTGTACAAAAGGAATATTGTTTGTGTAACACTAGCGAATGGATGAGAAAATTACAAACAAAAATACGTCACAGAAGTTCAACGTGAAAACAGCAGGAAGTTCAACTACTACGCTGAATGAATTTTAGATGAAAAACTTATAAAATCATCACGAGTATGAAAAGATGATCAACACGGGAAACTTGCGTGTTTATAGCAGCTTTCCATCGGTATATAACCTGCTCAATTCCGGTGAATGGATGGAGAGCTACATGCAGTGGATGGAGAACAGAGTGAAGTTCAAGCACACATGCTGAGAAGTTCAAGTTCTTCACGTGGTGCATATTTGAAGAATCTATTTCACGATAAAGGCAGAATGCATGACCTCGCCATTTTCGAAGTTACTTGAAAACGGCCAGGATTCAGAGAAAACCATCAACATGAAAAAGTTTCGAATTTTCCGTAGCTTTTCAGCGGTATATTATTTGCCCCATTCCGATAAAGTTTGTAGAAATTACGGCAAAAATATGTTTTTAGCCATTTTCAAAACTGACATAAAACCATAATGAATTAGGAGAAACAATATATACAAAATAGTTTCGCATATCTTCAAGCTTTCCAACGCCATATCATTTTCTACATTTGGACGTACGGTTAAAAAATTAGCTCGAAAATACGAACTTGGTGGAACTTGTACCGTTTTCTAAATTACTTTTAAACCGTTCAAAATTAGAAAAAACTTTTAACATGAAAAAGTAGCGCATTTTCATAAGCTTTCCAATGCCATATTATTTGCCTCAATTGGATTAGCCGTTTAGAAATGGCATCGAAAATACAAACTCGGGTGTTTCATTTGCGAAATTCTACGATTTTCCGAATTACTATTTAACTGTAGGGAATTAGAGAAAACTTTCAACATGTGGAAGGAGCGGTTTTGCAGCAGCTTTCCAACGCCATATTATTTGCCTCATTCCGATAAACGGTTTACAAATGCGATCGAAAATACGATTCACATTTTTTGTATGAAGAAAAAAATGGTTTTCAAAACTGCTCTTAAACCGCTTACATTTTGTCAAAAATTTAACTTGGGTCATGATACTAATGTCCATAGCTTTCCAACGGTATATCGCAAGCCCCATTTGGAGACCTTTTAGCTGAACTTGAACCTAGTACTCGGGGAAGGTCAGGCGCGTTACTCGGGAAGTTCATGTTGTGATCAGAATAGTGTTTATGCATGTATATATAAATATATATATATATATATATATATATATGTATATATATATGGCTTCTGCACAACATCTCCATCATCATTATCAGTACATCCTACGCAGGTGAGTTAGGATGCACTTGATCCCAGGAAGGTATCTATCCTTCAAACAGAGGAGTGCTTCAAACTAACAACAGTACATAATATCCAACAAAAGAGGGTCATGCTACAGCAGCAGAATACATGGCTCAGTATAGATATCAGCACGAATCAAGTTGTGCATATTTGCTGTTGGCATGAACCACATCGCCGCATGTCGGGTTTGCAAAAGCCATCCATCACATGGAAGCTTGATGCCTTTCACACACTGAAGATTATCTGGCAACAAGCTGTGTCGACGAATCTCTGGATATGATGATTCATGAAACCCATGGTATGATGTGTAAACACAGCCCCCCTCGCAAATGGAAGTTGCATAGCATAGTAATCATCGCCGGTGATATGATCGATGATTGGTTGGATGATCGGATAATTGAGCCCGAGGAACAAGGAGGGGTTGCCGAGGCTGTAAACCCGCCTCGAGTTGAATACGCCTGGCCCAACGAAGCTGGGATCTTTCTCGAACACGTAGCCATAGCCATCAATGTCACGAACGCCCCACGCATTGTACTGCATGTGGTTTGATGTAATGGTTTGGTTAATTTGGTACGTGCAAATGAGCATCAAATGACCGTCGTCAGCTGAACAAGCGATAAACCACCACCCATCGGCTGGTATGATTCCAGGTCCTGGAATCATGAAGGCCAGCGCATTTGCGTCTGCTGCAACAATTCAAATTGGGACCAAAAGGACAAAAATAAACAATCATGTTTAGAGTATGTGTGGAATTAAGATTATTATAACAGTGACACATATCATAGACAGAGAATTGCAATGCCGTGGTCATAATCATACCCCAAGTTAAAAAAATAAGCCAATGGCTTTCATATTCTAGCAATATGTCATGGTTCAAACATCATGTAACAATGAGAGGAAAACAGCTATGACGGCGCCTACTCATATTCTACCATAGCACTTACTACTACTGTTCTCATATCAACTCTAAGCAATAACATGTGTTGTTATAAAAATCTTATAAACTAGAGTAACATATAGCAATCATGATGTTATGCTCATAATATGTATTCTAACAATCATTAGATGCCAATTGTTCTCATATCAACTCTAACAATAACATGTGTGGTCATAAAAATCTAGGAAATGAGAGGAACACATAGCAATGATGTGGTTATAGACATGCTATGCATTCTAAATTTGTATCAAATGAATAGGCAGTCGTATTCATAAGGTAAAGATGAGATGAGATAGAACAATTACACGATGATAGATTCCACCAGTATAAGCAGCCAATCTGTGCATCGACCGCGTAAACGATGCCATCGTGCACTATAGCATCAGACATAAATGTTGCATCAACGGGATTGATGATGAGCCATAACCATGTATGGCGACCGGATTCCAGATAGACTAATCCCATGTTGAACAAGGCAATGAGCTTGTAATCCAGGTAGTCTTCTGATGGTGTGGGCACTTCGCAGATTACAACTTTCTGCAAACAGAGGTCGAGCCAAAAGCTTGATGCGTCTCGTGCGTAGTAGGCAGGAGTGTTCGGCGGGCCGCGAGGCTCGATGGAGGCGGTAGCCAACGATGGATGGGTGATCTCTCGCTGGGTGTAGATATCCACGAGACGCCACGGACTACCGGTGTGGTAGATGAGGACGATCCATTTGGCCTTCATGCCCGCACAGTAGTGGCCGCGCATGAAGGACATGTGGACGGGTAGTGGGAGCATGTTGAGGGGCACCACGGCAACCTTTGTAGGATCGTCAAGTCGGTGTCTCGGCCACGTGCGAGGATCGGGCATCAGCAAGCAGGGTGTCTTGAAAAGAGCAGGCCGGTTGCAAATGAGTAGACGGTACAAAGACATCGAGCATGCGGCCAGACGGACAGTGCTGAGTAGGTCCATACGACTACAGATCTGCTCCAAGAGAACATCGGGGAGGGAATTCCAATCGCGGCTCTAGGTGTCAGTCGGTTCTGCCATTGGGGTTTTCGGTGCCTGCGAGCCAGCAGGGAAGTGGATTCGGGCGGGCGAGCGAAGAAGCTTCTCCTCGTGTGGCCGAGCAGTGAGCGGGGGGATATGGTACGCGCGAGCTACCAAGGAAGATGGCGCGGGCGGGCGAGCAGTGAGCGGGGGTAAATGGTGTGCGGCCGACGATGGGGAAGAGAGGAGGAAGAAGAAGAGATGGCAGTACTGGGTAAGGCTGATTTAGTAACACCAACACACTGGTTCAGCTTATTAATTACGTGTCCCATCTGCTACAGCGTGTATTGTCACTTCACTTCGAAGACTAGTTGAATAGTTCTCTCTGACCGAGATGGGGAATAATGGATCGCGAGGACTTCCTTTCTACAGTATCCCTATGCCTCTACGCTCACTTCACTCATTTTGCTCTGTACCTAGTCACTTGTTGAAATCTGTAGAAAGACAAATACTCCGTATTTGGGAACAGAGGGAGGCTTTTACTCCGTACTATTTGGGAACAGAGGGAGTATCACCATATGGAGGGAACAGAGGAAGCTTGAAATATGAACATGTCAATGGGAGGGAGTAAGCCCCATGCATGCATGCATGCACACGTACACATGGACGCACGCAACACTCACGCACCCATGCGGCACACAGCACACGACGCAACACACACGCTCACGCTCAAGTGCTCAACCTACTCGCTACGCCCGTGAAAGACTGTATATTTAGAGATTTACACATTGACCATGGCATAATTAACGCCCAAAAGTAGCAGACTTATGTGTGCATGCGACCATTGAGATAAGAAGATTAAATGAAGGCCGTTGCATGCTGTAATTAAGGATAGACATGTAGCCTATACCTACAGCACAAGTTGGTGCATTAGTCAATCAATATTGATTTAGATTAAAGGCTAAATGCATTGGAAGTGTAGATGTACATCATGTACTACACTCTTTGTTTTATAGCCGATGCACACTATTTGTTGGAAGACCGAGGGAGGACACGTGCATGCACTCACATACACAGCCAGGGCGGTTTGCGCGCAAGGGTTGGACTCGTGTCGCGCCTGCGTAAAGTTTTGTTTAACTGATTTCTTTGCTCTGCCAACTGACAGGTGGGACCCACAAACTAGGTGACAATTTAACCAGTCAACAAAGTGCCACGTCGACTATGTGACCGGTCAGTAGGGTGCAATACGGTGCTCTACGATGAGCTAGTGATCGTATAATCGCTGCAAAACTATATATAGTGACGTAAAGAGCGTATTGTTACATACGTTGACCTCCAGTGTATTTTTCTCGTTTCAAATTAAGCCATATTAATCAGAAAGGACGCAGTATGGACTACTACTAGTAGTACTAGTACTACTTTGATGTGTCCCATCAACTCACCGAACGAGGAGAAGCTTGCTTACTACGCCTCTCCCTCGCCCACGCGCGCGGTGGTTCGCAGGACGAGGAGAGGGTTTTGACTACAGTGCCCTCTCCCTCTCCCTCGCCCTCGCCCTCGCGGCGGACGTGCAGCAGTTCAATCGGTGTCAGATTGCTAGAAGCATATTGTATTGTAGTATCATCATTGTTGGACCTTCCGAAGAGGCGAAGAGCCAAGTGCAAGGTTCACACGAGTACGAACTGTTGAACCTCCCGAAGAGGCAAAGAGCCAAGCGCAAGGTTTTATAGGAGTTGTCATCCTAGTAGGAGTGTACTACAACTATAGCGAATGATGCTACTGTAGGATGGCGCCACGTCACGTATATCCAAAGCTGTGCCACCTTTTTTTTCTCAAAGAGCGTGTTGGAGCCCGTGCAACAACCACACAAGTTGCACGTACACATAACACATTTACTAGTAATAAATTCTAAAGGACAAATGCCAGTATGCCACACAAGTTCATCTGCAATACATCTAATAAATTTGTGCACGACTAGTCTACATATATTCACAGCGCTGCCGTTCACAATTACCGTACTCCACTTACACGTTATAGATGGGCTACATGTCCTCCTCCAGGTTGCAGTCCCAGGTGTTCTTCATGGATGGCACGATCCATAGCGGTGGGCAACAGGAATCATTGTCACAGCTTTCTAGTCCGGTTCCACACGATGGAGACTCATCCAAGCTGAAGTGGCATAAATCAGGGATAGCGTGTCCCACCATGTCTTTCATCCGGCGGTGCGCACTGAAGACACAACCATGCTTCATGAACGGCAGACCTTCCATGTCGTGCACGGAAGGTGGCATCCGCTTCACAATGGGGTAGTTGTCCCCGATGAAAAGCGAGTACTCTCCAAGAGTGTTCCTCGGCACCCACGTAGCATCACGGGGGTCGAACTCGGCGACGTTCATCTGGTACACGCGGCATCCCAGATCTGGACACATGGTGATGTACATAGTCAAGGTCCATGCATAATAATGTTGTGCTCAAATATGGCGGTCAGTAATACTGTGCAGCAAATAGTACTACTCCGGTATAGAGGAAGTAAAATAACCGGCTTATTATATATAGCCACTCTTGGGTACATGGATGAGATAGTAAGACATGGAAAAACAAAAATGGTGGCAGCTAGTGGGTTCAAGTCTTCAAGGGCCTAGCTAGCGATACATGTCCTCCAAGGTAAAAAGTACTCCTACTAGTACTACAAAGTATACTACTAGTACAACAATGAAAGAGAAGGCGAGAGGGTTAAACAACGGAATACCTGGGTACATGGTGACGGCCCGATCATGGTAGATTGTGTGACCATGTTGCACATCAGTGGTACCATGGGTAACGACTGCTAAGATAGTTGATCCCAATATGCCAAAGTCAGCTACAAGGTTCCAGGTTAGACCGAATCGCGGATGCAAATGCACATCCAGGATCGGCGGTCTTATTTTGATCGGGGGATGACTGGTCCCTGCAAAATAATGGAGTACCATTAGGGATGCAAATGATGGTTTGTGCATTCCGTTTGTAATATCCCGTACCGTAGGATGGCAACCAGATGAAACAAGTCCCCTGGCTTGTCACCGTGAAGATGCGGCCTAGATGGCGCACGGCGTCTTCGAACGTGTAGGGGTACAAATCTGCCGCCGCCAACATGCGCCAGCCTCTGCCGTTACTGCCTCTTGCATTGATGGCAATCCTTATGTCGAACACCGCAATGAGATAGTAATCGTTGTAGCCGCGTCGCTTTGTCGGCGGGTCCGCAATTGCTATCTTCTTCAATCCCATGTAGGCATCATCATACGTATTCAAGCCCAGTCAGTCCGGAAGGCCGATTTCGGGATCCCAAAGAAAATGCGTCTTTTATGCCTTGGGTATTAGCCACAGCTCGTATTCATTCAGTAATTCTACCCCAAGGACCACCTTGCAAGGCTAAATACTCCTGGGTGACCGATAGCGAAGTAGTACCGTGAGGGAAAGGTGAAAAGAACCCCGCTTTATTATCCCGTTGTGAGAATGGCTAGGACTATGGATCCACACGCCCCCCCTCTAGTCAGTACTTTCCGAGTAGCGCAAGGCTTCTTCGTTGGCAAAGCTCAAAAGTGCTAAGGTATGGTGATGCCTTTGAACGTTGACTGGGAGAGCGGCTCGAAAGAGTTCGATTTGGTAATTTTAAAATACGAGGATAAGATGTCAGAAATCTTGGTATCCAAAGAAACGTCCCCCAATGGTGGAGAAGGGGTCTACCAAAACGGCCGCACTGCTGTGGATGTTGTGCAAAATGATGGTGGTATCCGGCCGGAGGTATGCAAGCCAATCTTCGTTGGCACCGACCCAAACCTATATATAAGACGGTGGGCAGCGGAGAAATTACAGGATGGAAATGGAATAACTAAGTACTACATGATCAAACTCCATGACTGACCTGCTCATCGAACAAAATCCGACTACCTCTCAATGTCGGCAACTCTAGCGGAGTCAACGTGCAACCATGGCCAGGGAGCGGTGGACTGTTCGAAGGATTGTCCCATAGAAGAACCTTCTCCTCGAGGACGCATCGAAGACCAACAAGCATGGCCTTTCCCCAAGCATGTTTAAGCACTATCTTGAAAAGGTTGGTGCAGGAAGCACCGAGTCTTGCACCGGTGAGGCCATCGGAGCGGCGTGCGATTTCTCCCAGAGGATCGTTGTCCAAGGTCTCCCAGCCCCGACGCGGAGGAGAACCGCCTAGCGAATCCATGGGAGCAACGACGAATTGCCTTCTCTTTGGGGGGAGGGGAACTGGCGAGGAGGAGATAAGAGCGTAGTAACCGTAGGGCCTCGTCCCTTCCAACTGTAGCTCCTCGATCGTTCTTTAGAGAAGGGGTGAGGCTATTATTTACTACGTACTCGTACCGTAGCAGTACTAGTACTACTTTCTCAACTAGTAGTGCGATCTACTGTAATTCTAGTACAGTGCACCAGTTTTGAACTCTTGAATCTCAGGGCCAAGGAGCTACAGTTGGAAGTGGAGGGTACTACTGTTCTCTAGAACCATCGTTGTACTATCAATGCAGGGGAAGTACACCTGCATAGTGGCCTAGTGGGTACTCTCGGTGCTCTATTCAGCTGCTCCTCTCACGTAGCTGGCCTACTCAGCCGCTCCTCTCACGCACACACTAGCAGCCTGTTTATCAGCGACGGTTACTGCGGGGGCAGAACATTTGAGTTATTTGATACAGCGAGACTGGGCTTTTCGCTTCCATTTGTGGAGGTGTAATGGATCTCGTCGAACTTTGTTAGTAGTTCCTTCTTTATGAATGATATGAAGCAAAGCTTTTGCCTCCGTTTCAAAAAAACACATCAAGAGGAATTTCTTTTATAGTAGAGCCGATAATGGAGTGAAGTCCATGCGTGCAACACCACAAGCTACACAGTAGTAGTAGAGCACTTTATGTACAGAGCCATATTGCACAGTTCTCAATGCCCCGCCAGGCTTTCCCGGCTCCACAGGCTTAATTGCGAGCACGCGAGCCACGGGATGCCGGGAAGGAAAACCCATTCACGTGGCTAGGCTGTCCAGTGCACCCAGATTGTGGGGCCGCATGTCCGTTTGACTTCAAAACTCTAACTACCCGTGTAAAATATTGGCTCACAATGAAGTGTAGTAGTACTATTTTTTTAAAAGGCCGCCGTGCGTTCGGCCGGGATCGAACCCACAAAACGAGGTATACATTCCCGCGACCACTAGTAGTACTCATTGGAGTACAACGCAACCTAGAATCACCTTTTGTCGCTAGTAGTACGTACACTGTTCCTTACAAGAAACCCCTAAGAGCATGGTTAATAGTATAGCCAGCTGCTGGCTATAAGCCAGTGCCATGTCATGTACAACCCATCTTATAGCCAACATGTACAATAATAGATCAAAAGAGTGTACTACTTTTTTATTATGTGGCCCACTTCTGATTCTCACAAAGTGCCTAGGAGCACGTGCTAGAGCTGGCTCTTCACGAAGAGCCCGCTTACCTTCTCTCTCCTCTTCTCTTTTCCTCCAACTAAGCAGAAATATACTAGTTTATTTCTTATAGCCCGCTGACTCAGCTCTATTGTACTTGCTCTAATAATGCAAGAAACCACTAAAATGCCAGGAAACTACTACCACTTGCACACATGGAAAACTTAAGATAAGACTACCTTATCAACCATTGTACATGCTATTACCAACAAAAATCCTTGAGTGACCTCCAACCTCCGGCCCGTCCACCTAGACATCCTCGGCCATGGGACGCAGCAACCGCCGTCGGTAGAAGGCGAGGTCAAAACCGCCGGCGGTGCGGAGCCCATGTTGCAGCAGCCCGGATGCCAGCTCCGTCCGGCGCTCGCGGCCGCTAGCTAGCCAAGATAGCTCCGTCCACCTACTTGTCTGCAAGGTTTGCTAGCTAGATTGGCACGGCAGCGCGACGGCTTGCTCGCGCGCGCCGTGCTAAGGCCAGCCATCTGGCTCGAGCGAAGGCCAGCGTGGTGGCTTGCTCGCTCGTGAGTCATGCTCGGGCCAGCCTGCCAACCCGTGCGGAGGCCAGCGCGGTGTCCGGCCCGTCCGGCGGAGCGGCGGCCAACTTGCTCATCACCGGCGCCACCGACGAACACGCATCAGTACTGTTTGAAGTAATGTTCAGGAAAAATAATGATTTGAGGGGGAATAACATGATAGAAGGTCAGATGTGGGTCCCTCGTGTTAACAGTCAAACAAAATGTGTTGGTTTAAGCTGCCTCATCAGCACGGACGTGTGGGCCAACACTGTCATAAATGGGTTTAAACGAACCCAATCGGTAGGAGTACTAGGTAGTTTTTGGCGTGGATTAAGAAATTTTGGGTATGTTTTTGCTATTTTTTGTACAATAGATTCTTCCTAGGGATGGTTGAAAGTGGTAGTTTTTTGTTAAATACTCTACATATTGTAAGTAGGAGTAAAAGTTAAGCTTTGGCAGCCAATAAGCAAGGCTAGTTACATAGTGCATATGTGTACATGATTGAAAGTAAATATCAACCATGAGTGACTAATATCTTGATGGAAAACTCGAAACTATGGAATACTAGGAAAAATGCATGGTTGGAAATACTAGCAATGTTCATGTCCGTTGCAACGAATCATAATTAGAATAATACTTATTCACAAACTTGGTACAAAACACTCTAATTTTGATATACATATGTCACTAGAGATATATTATGTTTCAATTAGAATATATTCCTTGGGCTATTTTGGTGAGGTCAGGGAGGGATGTGGTTGGTTTTAAGATACTAATTATGGGTTTTTCTGCAAATTGGTACACAAGTGGGATGTTGGTGAGAAAAGGCAACAACTTACCTCACAATCGTTAGATGTAGATCTAATGGTCAGAAACGACGGATGGCAGAAACACCGGCATCACCAACTTAGTCTTGTGTAGGAGTACTAGCAAGATCCGTGCATTGCACGGAACATGAAGATGCATTTTTTATAAAACACTTGTTGTGATTGACCCTTGCGGGAGTAATCCCATGTGTAAAAACTAATGATATCTCGAGAAATATGAGATAAGGTGAAGAGGAGTGGGGTGTGGTGGTGGTTGGTGGTCGGACTGAGCGGAGGCATGGGGATTGACGACGCCGGCAGCGGCCACCAGGCCAGTTTGTTCCAGAGGCTTCCTTTCTTAATTGCTCAACAATGAGGTTTGTTGGAGATAAGGATGAACAAGGGAAGGCCTTGTCTGCAAATGTGGAGAGGGGTGCGAGTATCTTTTAGTTTAATTTCCATCCGTCAGATATAGATCGGACGGTCTATATTGCAAGATGGCACACGTACCATCATCACCAACTCGGTTTTTTATAAGAGAAGAAATATAAGTATGGAGATACAAACGTATTATCGATACTTGCTTCCGTAAACTAGCATCTACATTCTATCCAACGCCTCGGCATGTGGGCCCTTAGCACAATGACTTCTCGACTGTGTAAAACAAAGACTTTCCCATCGCCGACAAGGAGGGGGTGACGGCGGCGCGCTTTTTGGCTTGCTCTAGTCCTAGTAGTCATACTAGGTGGTCTAAGCATGTCTAGATTTATTATTTTTCACGTCTCGTGTTCGCCGTACTACCACGACTGTTGATGAATAGACGGTAAGTTATTCACGGGGAAACCCTTGTTGAGCGTGTTTGCGAGAGAGAGAGAGAGTGTGTGTGTGTGTGATATGTTAGAGACTGAGGCAATGATAACAGATTCTTTGTGTCTATGTGTGTGGAGGATAGAGAGAGACATGTACATGGGGCTTTGTGTTGTGTAACGTGGAGACGCATATACATAATTAGAGAGTGAATGTGTGCGATACACATGCGGACATGAGGAGAGATGAGGATCCAGATAAATGGGTGTTTGTGTGTGTCCGTGTGTGTTTGTGCACGCGTTTGTGTGTGAGAGGGAGAGAGTGTATGTGGAGTAGAGAGACCACTAATGATGTAAACCTAGTATAAGGCAAGGGGGAATGGTGTGACATGTGTAGTAGAGAGATAGCACGGGTGCGGGCGGGGGGAGTAGACTGTTTGGAAGAGACATCGAGTGTGTGTGTGGGAGAGGGGTGTGAGAGCGAGAGAAAGAGAGAGCTAGCGACGGAGAGAGAGAGAGAGAGGAAGAGAGGGGGCGAGAGGGGTCGTTTGTGTCCACAAATGGCGTATAGATAGGGAGACAATGTTGATATTGTCCGAAATTGGCCTATGAACGGAGACGCAAGGGAAGCGAGTCATCGTGTATGTGATAGGGACTTCATGAGAGATCTAGAATAGATGGTGTAGAGAACAATGTGCGAAATCGAGAACGATTATACATTAGGGAGCTATGCAAAGAGTCACGACATATATGTATCCAGGGAAGGAGCTGGGCCGGGTTCGCATGTAGGAGAGATAGAAAGAGGAGAGTGGTGCACAAGGAGACAAAGTGTGCTTGTTTGCAGTGGGGGTGGTGTGTGAGGTGAGTGCGCGAGAACCACATAACTAGGGAGATAGACGTTTGGGGGCGACGTTTTGTGTGTATGGGAAATATACACTCTACATAGTGTGTGTGCTTGGGTAAGAGAGATAGCGGGAGACCTAGAGAGTGAGGGAAGAGATGTGTGCATGCCTGAGAGCCAAAGTGATAGAGACCTATGTTGGGGTCCGGACTTTACAAGAGAGAGGGGTGTTAATGTGCTCGTGTGTTGGTGTTTGGGGGAGAGAACGACTTCTCTATGTGTCTGTGTGTGTGGTGGGGGGGGGTTGACTTCAGATAAAGAGTGAGGTGTATATATTTGAGGGACTTTAGCGTAATTGAGATATTGTGCACTCATGGTTGATCATTTTTTTTCACAGTTTGTATTATGAGATAACGATACTTTTGAACATGCGTGATATACCTTGATGTACCAGAATTACAAATCTAAGATTGGAATTTTGGAATTCGACTCCATCATTAGCTTTTGTAATTCATTTAAACGGAGGTACATTTTTTAAGCCGAGATTTCGTGATTTCAAATTCATATATCAAAACTAGAGATATACACATACGGGCATGTTCAAACTTTATAATCATCCACTTTATCCATACACATACACATTTTTGCTTTTGTCATCATATTTAGGATAAACACATTTGGAATTTCATTTGAATTGGACCGTATGATGGTATTTGCTTGTAGTAGCTCAATGATCCATATTTGAATTGAATGGACAATCTAAGTTTCGAGTTGGAGACATTGATTTTCAAAACTTGCACATTTTTTTGCATGCAAAACAAACAAATTGTCGGCCATGATATCATAGTCGGCTGCACGAGAGCAGAATACTTATAATTTTAGGCGCCAAAAGCTTTCAAACTTCACGCTCACATCGAAATATCACGCGCCCGAAAGTTTAGCCTTGCAATATTACTCTTTTACCCCTGCCACATGAATGGAAAAGGGCTGCTTTGGTAACTCCATTGTTTTCCCCTCTTTGCCCCCAACATTCTTCCCTAGAGCCCCTCCCCTTCCCCTCCCCGACCCCCCAACCACGGCAAGCCGCCGAATCTAGTCCTCCGCCGCAGCGGTGGACCTCACACCCCGCCGGATCTACCTTCCGCACCTTGGAACCCCCAACTGCCAACTCATCACTTCACCGGAGCCGCTTCAGCGACTGGCTTGTCCACCGCTCCAGATCTGCTTGACCGCCATCATGGTCCACCGCACCGGATCTGCTTAACCGGTGCCCTCGTCCACCATAGCGTAGGCCCTTCACTGACTCCCTCGTCCGCCCCTTCGCTGGCCCTTCATACAAGCCCTCGTCCGCAGCAACAGATCCGCCTCACCGAAAGCACTGTACAACACGCCCGCCGAAGCCTTTGTCCACTGCACCGGACCCGCTCCACGGACGCCATATTCAACTCCACTAGCCCTGCTTTACCAACGTCGCGGCCTCATCAGGTTATTTCGATTTGTACTCCTTCGTTTTTTTCTCTTTATCGTGCAACTGTTCACTTACCACAGATGAGCTTTCTTGTATGTCGACAGGCGCCGCAACCGTAGCACCGGAGCCGCTTCAGCGACGGTGACAGCCGGCCCAAACTCAACTGCAACATGAGCACCATCGACGATCCTTAGCTATCAAGTATGACAACGATACCCATACGCCGCCGAGAATCAGGTACTATTATCCAATGGCCGATGCTTATGTTCACTTTCCTAGCATAAGCACCGCACCTTTGAATTTCTTCAGGGCATCATTCAGTTTTTCATGAGACGAGTTATTCTGCTTGCACCTGTAGAGCCATACGTCTCGCAGTGAACATGTTACATGTGCTAAATTACATACCACTGCACATATAGTTAATATGCTTTAGTTTTGTTCTGATGCCATCTGTTGGTTCCATCAGACTGCTTAATGTTCTCTATGCTTAACTACACATCAGCAAACTAGCATGTGGTTCCGCTGCTTTTTGTTTGTTTTACCCTACATTTTCTGATGCTAGCTATTACATCACTGCTCCGAGCCTCTGTTCATTACTTGTTTGTGTGTTCTTGATCTTCCCAAGTTGCATGACTAATTTGATGCTTCTATTAATTATGGAGCTGACAACCCCATCAAGCAAAATATTTGTTCTTTTGGGGCTGGCACCTCGAACAAGCATAAAAATAGAGGAAAACAGATATATTGTCGTGTATGCACACACCCTTCTTTCATTAGTTTAGATGAACCATTGATGATCAATTCGGACCAGTGCATGCGATTAAAATTAATTTTACCTAAATAGATGGTGCAGAATAAACTACAACAACTAGATTTGCAACCACGGGATGCTGACGATATCTTCAAAGAACATTGCAACAGCAGCTAGGCTTCACAGCAACATATGGTAAGCCAGTGTGTTTTAGTACATGTGAAATGTAATGCGAGTGGACTGCTTTCTTGGCTTGTGCCCTCAATGAAGGAAATATGCCCTAGAGGCAATAATAAAGTTATTATTTATTTCCTTATATCATGATAAATGTTTATTATTCATGCTAGAATTGTATTAACCGGAAACATAATACATGTGTGAATACATAGACAAACAGAGTGTCACTAGTATGCCTCTACTTGACTAGCTCGTTAATCAAAGATGGTTATGTTTCCTAACCATGAACAAAGAGTTGTTATTTGATTAACGAGGTCACATCATTAGTTGAATGATCTGATTGACATGACCCATTCCATTAGCTTAGCACCCGATCGTTTAGTATGTTGCTATTGCTTTCTTCATGACTTATACATGTTCCTATGACTATGAGATTATGCAACTCCCGTTTGCCGGAGGAACACTTTGGTTGCTACCAAACATCACAACGTAACTGGGTGATTATAAAGGAGCATTACAGGTGTCTCCAAAGGTAGATGTTGGGTTGGCGTATTCCGATTGTCGGAGAGGTATCTCTGGGCCCTCTCGGTAATGCACATCACTTAAGCCTTGCAAGCATTGCAACTAAATGAGTTAGTTGCGGGATGATGTATTATAGAACGAGTAAAGAGACTTTCCGGTAACGAGATTGAACTAGGTATTGGAATACCGACGATCGAATCTCGGGCAAGTAACATACCGATGACAAAGGGAACAACGTATGCAGTTATGCGGTCTGACCGATAAAGATCTTCGTAGAATATGTAGGAGCCAATATGGGCATCCAGGTCCCGCTATTGGTTATTGACCGGAGACGTGTCTCGGTCATGTCTACATTGTTCTCGAACCCGTAGGGTCCGCACACTTAAGGTTACGATGACGGTTATATCATGAGTTTATGCATTTTGATGTACCGAAGGTTGTTCGGAGTCCTGGATGTGATCACGGACATGACGAGGAGTCTCGAAATGGTCGAGACATAAAGATTGATATATTGGAATCCTATGTTTGGATATCGGAAGTGTTCCGGGTGAAATCGGGATTTTACCGGAGTACCGGGAGGTTACCGGAACCCCCCGGGAGCTATATGGGCCTTAGTGGGCTTTAGTGGAAAGGAGAAAGGAGCAGCCCAAGGTGGCCGCGTGCCTCCCCCCTCCCCTAGTCCTATTAGGACTAGGAGAGGTGGCCGGCCCCCCTCTCTCTCTTTCCCCCCCACCAAGGAGTCCTATTCCAACTAGGATTGGGGGGGAATCCTACTCCCAAGGGAGTAGGACTCTCCTGGCGCGCCACACCTTGGCCGGCCAGCCTCCCTCCCTCTAGTCCTTTATATACTGAGGCAGAGGCACCCTAGAACACACAAGTTGATCCACGTGATCTATTCCTTAGCCGTGTGCGGTGCCCCAGCCACCATAGTCCTCGATAATACTGTAGCGGAGTTTAGGCGAAGCCCTGCTGCTGTAGTACATCAAGATCGTCACCACGCCGTCGTGCTGACGGAACTCTTCCCCGACACTTTGCTGGATCGGAGTCCAGGGATCGTCATCGAGCTGAACGTGTGCTCGAACTCGGAGGTGCCATAGTTTCGGTGCTTGATCGGTTGGATCGTGAAGACGTACGACTACTTCATCTACGTTGTGTCAGCGCTTCCGCAGTCGGTCTGCGTTGGGTACGTAGACAACACTCTCCCCTCTCGTTGCTATGCATCACATGATCTTGCGTGTGCGTAGGAAATTTTTTGAAATTACTACGAAACCCAACAGTGGTATCAGAGCCAGGTTATTTATGTTGTTATATGCACGACTAGAACACAAGTGAGTTGTGGGCGATATAAGTCATACTGCCTACCAGCATGTCATACTTTGGTTCGGCGGCATTGTTGGACGAGACGACCCGGACCAACCTTACGCGTACGCTTACGCGAGACCGGTTTCCTCGACGTGCTTTGCACACAGGTGGCTTGCGGGCGACTGTCTCTCCAACTTTAGTTGAACCAAGTGTGGCTATGCCCGGTCCTTGCGAAGGTTAAAACGGAGTCTATTTGACAAACTATCGTTGTGGTTTTGATGCGTAGGTGAGATTGGTTCTTGCTTAAGCCCGTAGCAGCCACGTAAAACTTGCAACAACAAAGTAGAGGACGTCTAACTTGTTTTTGCAGGGCATGTTGTGATGTGATATGGTCAAGGCATGATGCTGAATTTTATTGTATGAGATGATCATGTTTTGTAACCGAGTTATCGGCAACTGGCAGGAGCCATATGGTTGTCGCTTTATTGTATGCAATGCAATCGCGATGTAATGCTTTACTTTACTACTAAACGGTAGTGATAGTCGTGGAAGCATAAGATTGGCGAGACGACAACGATGCTACGATGGAGATCAAGGTGTCGCGCCGGTGACGATGGTGATCATATCGGTGCTTCGAAGATGGAGATCACAAGCACAAGATGATGATGGCCATATCATATCACTTATATTGATTGCATGAGATGTTTATCCTTTTATGCATCTTATCTTGCTTTGATTGATGGTAGCATTATAAGATGATCTCTCACTAAATTATCAAGAAGTGTTCTCCCTGAGTATGCACCGTTGCCAAAGTTCGTCGTGCCCAGACACCACGTGATGATTGGGTGTGATAAGCTCTACGTCCATCTACAACGGGTGCAAGCCAGTTTTGCACACGCAGAATACTCAGGTTAAACTTGACGAGCCTAGCATATGCAGATATGGCCTCGGAACACGGAGACCGAAAGGTCGAACGTGAATCATATAGTAGATATGATCAACATAACGATGTTCACCATTGAAAACTACTCCATCTCACGTGATGATCGGTTATGGTTTAGTTGATTTGGATCACGTGATCACTTAGAGGATTAGAGGGATGTCTATCTAAGTGGGAGTTCTTAAGTAATTTGATTAAGTGAACTTAAACTTATCATGAACTTAGTACCTGATAGTATCTTGCTTGTTTATGTTGATTGTAGATAGATGGCTCGTGTTGTTGTTCCGTTGAATTTTAATGCGTTCCTTGAGAAAGCAAAGTTGAAAGATGATGGTAGCAATTACACGGACTGGGTCCGTAACTTGAGGATTATCCTCATTGCTGCTCAGAAGAATTACGTCTTGGAAGCACCGCTGGGTGCCAGGCCTGCTGCTGGAGCAACACCAGATGTTATGAACATCTGGCAGAGCAAAGCTGATGACTACTCGATAGTTCAGTGTGCCATGCTTTACGGCTTAGAATCGGGACTTCAACGACGTTTTGAACGTCATGGAGCATATGAGATGTTCCAGGAGTTGAAGTTAATATTTCAAGCAAATGCCCGGATTGAGAGATATGAAGTCTCCAATAAGTTCTATAGCTGCAAGATGGAGGAGAACAGTTCTGTCAGTGAGCATATACTCAAAATGTCTGGGTATAATAATCACTTGATACAATTGGGAGCTAATCTTCCGGATGATTGCGTCATTGACAGAATTCTCCAATCACTGCCACCAAGCTACAAGAGCTTCGTGATGAACTATAATATGCAAGGGATGAACAAGACTATTCCCAAGCTCTTCACAATGCTGAAAGCTGCGGAGGTAGAAATCAAGAAGGAGCATCAAGTGTTGATGGTTAACAAGACCACTAGTTTCAAGAAAAAGGGCAAAGGGAAGAAGAAGGGGAACTTCAAGAAGAACAGCAAGCAAGTTGCTGCTCAGGAGAAGAAACCCAAGTCTGGACCTAAGCCTGAAACTGAGTGCTTCTACTGCAAGCAGACTGGTCACTGGAAGCGGAACTGCCCCAAGTATTTGGCGGATAAGAAGGATGGCAAGGTGAACAAAGGTATATGTGATATACATGTTATTGATGTGTACCATACTAGAGCTCGCAGTAGCACCTGGGTATTTGATACTGGTTCTGTTGCTAATATTTGCAACTCGAAACAGGGACTACGGAATAAGCGGGCACTGGCAAAGGACGAGGTGACAATGCGCGTGGCAAACGGTTCCAAAGTCGATGTGATCGCGGTCGGCACGCTACCTCTACATCTACCTTCGGGATTAATATTAGACCTAAATAATTGTTATTTGGTGCCAGCGTTGAGCATGAACATTATATCTGGATCTTGTTTAATGCGAGACGGTTATTCATTTAAATCAGAGAATAATGGTTGTTCTATTTATATGAGTAATATCTTTTATGGTCATGCACCTTTGAAGAGTGGTCTATTTTTGATGAATCTCGATAGTAGTGATACACATATTCATAATGTTGAAGCCAAAAGATGCAGAGTTGATAATGAAAGTGCAACTTATTTGTGGCACTGTCATTTAGGTCATATCGGTGTAAAGCACATGAAGAAACTCCATACTGATGGACTTTTGGAACCACTTGATTATGAATCACTTGGTACTTGCGAACCGTGCCTCATGGGCAAGATGACTAAAACACCGTTCTCCGGTACTATGGAGAGAACAACAGATTTGTTGGAAATCATACATACCGATGTATGTGGTCCGATGAATATTGAGGCTCGTGGCGGATATCGTTATTTTCTCACCTTCACAGATGACTTAAGCAGATATGGGTATATCTACTTAATGAAACATAAGTCTGAAACATTTGAAAAGTTCAAAGAATTTCAGAGTGAAGTTGAAAATCATCGTAACAAGAAAATAAAGTTTCTACGATCTGATCGTGGAGGAGAATATTTGAGTTACGAGTTTCGTGTACATTTGAAAAATTGTGGAATAGTTTCGCAACTCATGCCACCCGGAACACCACAGCGTAATGGTGTGTCCGAACGTCGTAATCGTACTTTACTAGATATGGTGCGATCTATGATGTCTCTTACTGATTTACCGCTATCGTTTTGGGGTTATGCTTTAGAGACGGCCGCACTCACGTTAAATAGGGCACCATCAAAATCCGTTGAGATGACGCCTTATGAACTGTGGTTTGGCAAGAAACCAAAGTTGTCGTTTCTTAAAGTTTGGGGTTGCGATGCTTATGTGAAAAAGCTTCAACCTGATAAGCTCGAACCCAAATCGGAAAAATGTGTCTTCATAGGATACCCAAAGGAGACTGTTGGGTACACCTTCTATCACAGATCCGAAGGCAAGACATTCGTTGCTAAGAATGGATCCTTTCTAGAGAAGGAGTTTCTCTCGAAAGAAGTGAGTGGGAGGAAAGTAGAACTTGACGAGGTAAATGTACCTACTCCCTTATTGGAAAGTAGTACATCACAGAAAACTGTTTCTATGACACCTACACCAGTTAGTGAGGAAGCTAATGATAATGATCATGAAACTTCAGAACAAGATACTACTGAACCTCGTAGATCAACCAGAGTAAGATCCGCACCAGAGTGGTACGGTAATCCTGTTCTGGAAATCATGCTACTAGATCATGATGAACCTACGAACTATGAAGAAGCGATGGTGAGCCCAGATTCCGCAAAGTGGCTTGAAGCCATGAAATCTGAGATGGGATCCATGTATGAGAACAAAGTATGGACTTTGGTTGACTTACCCGATGATCGGCAAGCAATTGAGAATAAATGGATCTTCAAGAAGAAGACTGGCGCTGATGGTAATGTTACTGTCTACAAAGCTCGACTTGTCGCAAAAGGTTTTCGACAAGTTCAAGGGGTTGACTACGATGAGACCTTCTCACCCGTAGCGATGCTTAAGTCTGTCCGAATCATGTTAGCAATTGCCGCATTTTATGATTATGAAATTTGGCAGATGGATGTCAAAACTGCATTCCTGAATGGATTTCTGGAAGAAGAGTTGTATAGGATGCAACCGGAAGGTTTTGTCGATCCAAAGGGAGCTAACAAAGTGTGCAAGCTCCAGCGATCCATTTATGGACTGGTGCAAGCCTCTCGGAGTTGGAATAAACGTTTTGATAGTGTGATCAAAGCATTTGATTTTATACAGACTTTTGGAGAAGCCTGTATTTACAAGAAAGTGAGTGGGAGCTCTGTAGCATTTCTGATATTATATGTGGATGACATATTATTAATTGGAAATGATATGGAATTTCTGGATAGCATAAAGGGATACTTGAATAAGAGTTTTTCAATGAAAGACCTCGGTGAAGCTGCTTACATATTAGTCATTAAGATCTATAGAAATAGATCAAGACGCTTAATTGGACTTTCACAAACAACATACCTTGACAAAATTTTGAAGAAGTTCAAAATGGATCAAGCAAAGAAAGGATTCTTGCCTGTGTTACAAGGTGTGAAATTGAGTAAGACTCAATGCCCGACCACTGCAGAAGATAGAGAGAATATGAAAGATGTTCCCTATGCATCAGCAATAGGATCTATCATGTATGCAATGCTGTGTACCAGACCTGATGTGTGCCTTGCTATAAGTCTAGCAGGGTGGTACCAAAGTAATCCAGGAGTGGATCACTGGACAGCGGTCAAGAACATCCTGAAATACCTGAAAAGGACTAAGGATATGCTTCTCGTATATGGAGGTGACAAAGAGCTCGTCGTAAATGGTTACGTTGATGCAAGCTTTGACACTGATCCGGACGATTCTAAATCGCAAACCGGATACATGTTTACATTAAACGGTGGAGCTGTCAGTTGGTGCAGTTCTAAACAAAGCGTCGTAGCGGGATCTACATGTGAAGCGGAGTACATAGCTACTTCGGAAGCAGCGAATGAAGGAGTCTGGATGAAGGAGTTCATATCCGATCTAGGTGTCATACCTAGTGCATCGGGTCCAATGAAAATCTTTTGTGACAATACTGGTGCAATTGCCTTGGCAAAGGAATCCAGATTTCACAAGAGAACCAAGCACATCAAGAGACGCTTCAATTCCATCCAGGATCTAGTCCAGGTGGGAGACATAGAGATTTGCAAGATACATACGGATCTGAATGTTGCAGACCCGTTGACTAAGCCTCTTCCACGAGCAAAACATGATCAGCACCAAAGCTCCATGGGTGTTAGAATCATTACAGTGTAATCTAGATTATTGACTCTAGTGCAAGTGGGAGACTGAAGGAAATATGCCCTAGAGGCAATAATAAAGTTATTATTTATTTCCTTATATCATGATAAATGTTTATTATTCATGCTAGAATTGTATTAACTGGAAACATAATACATGTGTGAATACATAGACAAACAGAGTGTCACTAGTATGCCTCTACTTGACTAGCTCGTTAATGAAAGATGGTTATGTTTCCTAACCATGAACAAAGAGTTGTTATTTGATTAACGAGGTCACATCATTAGTTAAATGATCTGATTGACATGACCCATTCCATTAGCTTAGCACCCGGTCGTTTAGTATGTTGCTATTGCTTTCTTCATGACTCACACATGTTCCTATGACTATGAAATTATGCAACTCCCGTTTGCCGGAGGAACACTTTGGGTGCTACCAAACGTCACAACGTAACTGGGTGATTATAAAGGAGCATTACAGGTGTCTCCAAAGGTAGATGTTGGGTTGGCATATTTCGAGATTAGGATTTGTCACTCCGATTGTCGGAGAGGTATCTCTGGGCCCTCTCGGTAATGCACATCACTTAAGCCTTGCAAGCATTGCAACTAAATGAGTTAGTTGCGGGATGATGTATTACAGAACGAGTAAAGAGACTTGCCGGTAACGAGATTGAACTAGGTATTGGAATACTGACGATCGAATCTCGGGCAAGTAACATACCGATGACAAAGGGAACAACGTATGCAGTTATGCGGTCTGACCGATAAAGATCTTCGTAGAATATGTAGGAGCCAATATGGGCATCCAGGTCCCGCTATTGGTTATTGACCGGAGACGTGTCTCGGTCATGTCTACATTGTTCTCGAACCCGTAGGGTCCGCACACTTAAGGTTACGATGACGGTTATATCATGAGTTTATGCATTTTGATGTACCGAAGGTTGTTCGGAGTCCTGGATCGTCATCGAGCTGAACGTGTGCTCGAACTCGGAGGTGCCATAGTTTCGGTGCTTGATCGGTTGGATCGTGAAGACGTACGACTACTTCATCTACGTTGTGTCAGCGCTTCCGCAGTCGGTCTGCGTTGGGTACGTAGACAACACTCTCCCCTCTCGTTGCTATGCATCACATGATCTTGCGTGTGCATAGGAAATTTTTTGAAATTACTACGAAACCCAACACTCAACGTGTAATCCTACCAAATTACAAATGGTTCAGTTGTCTGCTTTCTTGTATTGCTTGATTCGAATGCTTATTTTTTTGTCACGCTATACCTGAGTTGGCCAATATGTAAGCAGTGCCTCCTGTACTATCGTAAAGAAATGCATGCCTATTTCATTTGAGTCCTTAACTTTTCCTCTCAACTTCATCACAAGACTGTCTTCGTAGTTTATATGAGGCCACCCTGTTAAGTGCTTTCTCAGATTATTTCAACTACTTAGATGCCTTGGCAACTTAAATATAGCGGTTGTACACTCCCTTTCAACTAGGGATGTCAACTGGGTCCCATTTAATCCCGATTAAAGTCCACTAGTGGTATGATAGTTCAAAAGAGTTTTTGTTTTTTGAGGAAAATGAACTAGGGAGGTAGCAAAAACTAAGTAGATGGGACTGGCGGATGTCGTTTATTAGCCACTTACATCCCTAGTTTCATCTTACCATTTTAATTTCTTTTCGGCTGATGCTTCTTCGAACCATTTAAATATAGTTTGCCATGCTCGGCAACAATTCATCCTCATTTACCATGTAAGCTTACTGCCTGGATCATACGATAACTATCTCTTACTGATGTCCAGCGGAAACCTTTCGAGATGCCGTTCACACTAGGACATAATGTACAACCCCAGAATCTACTTATGGAAGCAGTGTGCCATCCATGTTACCAGATGGTAGCAGTTCAGAGGCAACACCGTCGGAGAGCAGTCTGAGCATAGATATTATAGTGCTTGAGGCTCTACTAGAGGCAGAAAGAGATGTTGTGGCTGCCATGAATGAGGTAATCTTTATCTTGAGGTTGAAAATTACAGAATTAGCGGCACTCATTATGCAAGCAACCCAAGAATTGGAGGAAGTAAGAATGTTGCATTTGAAGACGGAGGAGGTCCTGCTATTTCTGCTATCTGAAGCCCAAGGTAATCCCGGTTCTTCTTTAGATACCAGTTGAAATTGTCATTAGATTATTGTACTTGCATGTTGTGTCATGTCTCCGAATGGATTATGTTGCAAGACCCCCTATGTTGTCCATGTGTTGTAATGATCCGAATTTTTTAGGCGAGGTAATCCTCAGTACTTGTATGATTGACATAAGGTGAACTGTTTTTCGTGTGAGCATATTGTATTGGATGAAATAACTGTTTGACTCAGAGTGTATCCAACCTACTGAATTCGAAGATCACGGCATTTCTAAATCATAATCATATATATAGGTGGAATAAATCTTTGTTGTGGTTTTGAAGAAATAAATAACAAAACGTATAATTATCTGTGGATATTCGTAATCGAATACAAATTGGATTTGAATTTAGTTTGCCAAGTCCCAGGGCAAATGTGAATGCTAATTCTCCCACGTTTTGAACGAAGCGGATAAACACCCACTATAATTTGTGGGCTTCCCGAAGGAAGTGTTTGCGAGATGGAAATTAATGTCTACCCCTGACACTTGACATCCTTATCGACCGGATTTACGCTGCTGTCGATAGGGGTAGACTAGTAACTTCAATCAGACATGACACGACGGCCTCTGAGCCCATTCAGACACGGTGAGCGCCAAACGTGGGCGGCAAAACACATTTGATTCAAGCTCGTTCGAAAGACATGTGTCTCTTCCTCCATTTCCCCATTCATACACGGTGGGCGGCAAAACAAACTCTCCTCGTCCAAAATTGATGTAGGCTAATATTTTAAATAGGGGCAGATGTGTAACTTCCATCAGACGTGACACAACCGCCCTACCTGTCAGCCATGTTCATACACTGTGGGCGCCAACCGTGGGCGGCAAAACACCCTCTCCTCGCCCGAAATAGTTATCGACAAATATTTGGGAGATGCGAGATTACCGTCCTATTCCCAACCGACGCGATGTCCGAAATTTTAAACGGGGGATAAGTTCGTAACTTTCCCCCATTTCAGAGAAGCGTGTCCCAAAGTTTGAGATCCCCCCTCCATTTCCCCATTCATACACCGTCGGCGGCACAACAACCTCCACACTGCGGCTAGCCTCCTCCGTCCGCCACCCCATCCTCCACCTTGCCGGAGCCGCTACCCCTACTCCGTCGTCCACTGCAACAGATGGACGTCTCTCATCCACGGCACTGGACCAGGATCCTTTCATCGCCTCCTCTCGCTTCATCAGCGCCGTCGTCCACCTTGCCGTTGCCGCTCTACGACCGCCTCATCCACGGCAACAGGATATATCCCCCGACCCGGCCGTCTGCCGTCTAAAGTCTTCTTCCCCGCCGCCAACAGCCATCGCACCCGCAGCACCCTCAACGTACCAGCATAGGCCTACACGGCGTCACAAGAGAGGTGGTACTGTTCCATATGTGCTTAAGTTATTGATCACACCCAGAAAATAGATCGTAATTTGTTTACTGTTTTTTCTTGTCCGTACCAAATCGTAGTGGATAGTTGAAAGCAAACATTGGTTGTGAAGTAGCTTTGTCCGATTTGCACCTTCAGATCCGCCATGGCACGGGCACTATACTCGTAAAGCTTGTGGTTTCCCCCCTTTATATTCACTACCATCATCGTAGGTGCTTCGTGTCGTGCTAGCACTGCTCCTCAAGACCTCAACCCAAAGCTTATGTGTTGAAATACGAATCTGATATGATGCTCATATCACTAAAACAGAGAATGTTTAATTGGTCACCTAATGTTCCTATATTCGTTTCGAAAAGCATGTGCGCCACCCACTGGTCCAGCTAGTTCCACTTTCCAGATTTTTCTCTTGGTGCTTAGGGTTTTCCCCTTTTATCTACTCTACTATGATCTGCGTAGGTGCTTTCTGACGTACTAGCATTACTCCACCCTTCAAGCTAAACAACACAACACTCAGAATTCGAAAGCTTAGTTGTTCAAATATGATTGTGATATGACACTGATATTAGTTAACCGACACATTTAATTGGTTAGCTAAAGGTCCCACTTGAGTTTCCAAATGCATGTCGCGACATATAGAGAGACAGCATAATTGCATTTCTTTGTCACTTGTTGACCGTACTTTCTTGCCATACCAAATCTTAGTTGTTATTTCAAAGCAAACATCAGTTGCTAACTACCCTTTGCGCTATTTTTAGCTTCAGATCTGCCATCCCACTGCCACGGTCAACAATGTACTCATCATGCTTATGTTTTCCCCATTTTATGATGACCACAATCAGCCTACGTGGTTCGTGTCGTAATAGCACTGCTCCACCCATCGAGCTAACAAGTTTAGTTGTACAAATTCATATATGATATTATTGCTGATATTAGTAAAACTCAGAGATGTTTAATTGGTTAGCTAAATGTTCCTACTTTAGTTTCGAAATGCATGTGAGCCACATATGGAGAGACCGGAAAGAATAGTATTTCTCTGTGCGCTCTGGTTCATCATGGGTGGCCAACCGACATTGTATTGAAAGACTTGTAATATCTTCCATCTGCTTGCTCTTCTGCTCTTCTTTAAGATGATACTCTTCTCTTGCGGTCGACTGGTCAGGTCGAGTTGTTCTCCCTTAGTATATTTTGAATCTGTCAGGTCAGGTCGACTTGTTCTTCTTTACTATATGTTGAAGCTATCATCTGCGAAGTGTCATCACTTCTGGAGCTCTCATATTTTGAGTAGTAGGCCACATTATATTAATGCACACAAAAAATTACAGCATGCATGGCATCTTTTAAAAGAATTGCAGAGATAGCACAAAGGGGTTTACAGGGAGGTAGTATTGGATTAGAATCACTTCTGCATTACAAAAAAAATCTCACTTGTTTTTATGTTTTCATGCATGTCAGATATTGAACATTATCAAAATGAATATGAGAATGGGCGCACGAGAGGAATATTGCGGAACGATCCACTGGCTAACAAACTTGGCATGGTGGAGGATGGCCTATCTTATTCACCCATCAAGGTGCTTGCTCTAACTTTGCAAAGTTGTATTGGTCACACATATTTTGCATCTGACCTCTTGCATTACTTCTACTTTGTTACACCATCTGCTTAGTTTAAGCATCATATATGAGTATATGCCATACCTATCCATTTTCTGTACCTATTCCATGTGTCATCACACTATGTTTTTCCAGTCAAATGTTGTTCTTTCATAATAGATGTCCAAAAGGAAGAGGGTGAGTGCAGATCCTCAAGGAGTACAAACTAGGTATTTGGAAAAGGTAGTGATACCTATTAAATAAGATAGATCAGCAGCCACAGAAAACACAGGCCCAACTGTACCACACTTTACCCCTACTCCAGTGGCCAAACCCCTATTAGAACTGTTGGGAGCCCAGCGTCAAGTACTGTCTATGATATCAATTCAAAATTTGAACTCCTAAATTTCTGCTTGTGCCTTACCCTCTCTCTTGTATGAAAACTAATTTCAGATGAATCTCCTTTCTCAAAGGATCATACGATCTCGAAACAATAATGGGCTCTGCATTGCTCTTGTCAGTACCTCTCTCCCTTTTGCCTTGTAATGCTGTACTTAATTAATTGCTATTTGATTATGTATCATCAGTCTGCACTTGAGCTTCATTATCCTCTGTTTCTTCCAATATTATTTGATCTATATTTACTCTTTGCAAAATGTAGAATAATGGCAACGCTTATAAAGAATTTTCTTTGGGGAATTTATTGAATTATCCTTCCATCAACATGGAGAAGGGCTTTGTCCAGCCCGTGTTAACATGTAATGTAAGTTCATCCTTCTCAAGCCTTCAAACTTTGTTCTAGTATAGATTTGGATAGGCATCATTTCCTCCACTGTTGTTTGCTTTGCTGTTTACATCTGATTGGATGTTTGCAACAACTACCAGTTTCAAATTGTAGTTGTAAAAACATGTTCCTTATGCAGAACAGATCCATTTATTTGCTTATATAATTGTGAAACCTGTTATGTGTCGCCTTGTTTCTCTTTCAGACTCGTACCTCTTATGCCAGGCAGAACTTTAGGGAAGATAGTGAGCCAAACCATTTTGAGGACAGCGAGATGACCGCAAGGTCCTGTCTTGATGAATACAGTGAGTCGAAGCTACTCACCAGCAGGTGTGAGACAACCTCTATGCAGTCGCTGCCTCAATCAGTTCGACTTCTTCAGTCTCAACTTAAAGCAGAAAGGCTAGCTTCAGCTCAGCTCCGACTTGAAGTCAAAGATGCAATGAAGATGTCACAGGACTGCCGTGCACACCATCATGCCTTAAATCTAGTGTTGATGCATCTATTGTTGACACAACTGAGGTCTACTCAGCTTCTTTAGCTGTTTGGGGGGCCCGACCTGGCCAGGCCTAGTGCCTTCTGAAGTGCTCTCGGTTTTGTATATTCTTTTGTCGGCGCGTTTATTTGCACTGGTGGCGAACTATGATGCCCAATGGATGTAATATGTGTGATAGCCGTGATAGCCTAGCGTAATTTGCTTGCTTATTTATTTCCTTGTTGTCTTGTTTATTTGTTTGATTGTAGTCATTGCAGTTCTTTTTCCGTGGTTTGCTAGCGGCTGCAATAACCTATTTTCTAAAACTAGGCCACAATAACCATGGGCTAATATTTACTGTAGTGACACTGGGCCTCCTACGGGCCGTAGAAACAGTGGGCCTTCTACGGGACGTAGAAACAGTGGGCCTTCTATGGGCCGTAGAAACAATGAGCCTTCTATGGGCCGTAGAAACAATGGGCCTTCTACGGGCCGTATCATCAATGGGCATTATACGGGCAGTATGATCGATTGCCCAAACATGGGCCAATAACAGGCCGCATTATGGCCGTAAACGGGCTAGAGTTGGAATCATCCGTTCATGGGCCGACCATAACAAGCCATTGTTAATAGGCTGTATTTGATGATGCTAAGAAAACGGCCCAATGTATTAACGGACCACAAACGGGCCTACTGTAACCACGGGCTGAATTTGGCCCACAAGCAGAAAATGACAGTAATGGGCCGTAAGTAAATGAATGCTGGAAATGAGCCCAAGAATAAATGGGCTCTGAGAAGGCCGGAAGATAACATGGGCTGCAAACGGCCCAACGGAATAACGGGTTGTTAATGGGTATAAAGTGATACACTGTTCATTATGGGCCAGTTTCACCACGGGCCGTTAATGGGTGTAAAGTGATACACTATTCATTACGGGCCAGTTTCACCATGGGCCGTTAATAGACCAAGAGTTACACAGGGCCTCATATGGGCCAAAAGACGTCATGGGCCATACATGGGCCAGAAGTGAAAACGGGCTGGAATCATATTGGGTGGCCCAGATGATGCTACTGGGCCTAATTCGGATAGGGCGTAATGGGCCTTGGGTTAGCGGGTTGTAAATGGGCTATATGTGAACAAGCCATTAACATGCTTTACATGGGCCGGCCCGCCACCTTTTGACCAAGTCAAACGGGCCAGCCTTTTCATAGGAATGGGCCTCTGTTGGGCCGTCCCACGTGTTGACGTATCATAGGCGCCTTCTGTCCAATGAGTGGATGACATCTGTCCCAACGATGAGCCGACACGTGTTTCCTCCAGCCAATGATGATTTTACACGTGGAAAATTCCCATTGGTTGGGGCTGTTAACGGGTTATCGGATCCAAAACCCGACCCGATAGCTTAACGGCGTTCCGTTACGGTGGATGCCACGTGTCGGTCACCCTTGACGAAAGCACTTCTGTGAAGCGGGATTTATCATCATGGAAGTGGACACTTCCGTGATGATAATTTTGGTAATATCATGGAACACTTCTACGACAGCACATGTATGACTATCTTGATTCTGTCATAAAATTGTCATGGATGTACATGCATGACAGAAAATGCGACCTACTGTGACAAACACGTATCATCACGGAAGTGTATTTTTTTGTAGTGATATGTATCGGTTCCCTTTCTGTCACTGGGATCGAACACCGCAAGATTGAACCCAAAGCCAAGCACTTCTCCCATTGCAAGAAAGATCAATCTAGTAGGCCAAACCAAACTGATAATTCAAAGACTTGCAAAGATAAACCAATCATACATAAAAGAATTCAGAGGAGAATCAAATATTGTTCATAGATAATCTGGATCATAAACCCACAATTCATCAGATCTCGACAGACACACCGCAAAAGAAGATTACATCGAATAGATCTCCAAGAAAATCGAGCAGAACTTTGTATTGAGATCCAAAGAGAGAGAAGAAGCCATCTAGATAATAACTATGGACCCGTAGGTCTGAAGTAAACTACTCACACATCACCGGAGAGGCCATGGAGTTGATGTAGAGGCCCTCCGTGATCAATGCCCCTCCGGTGGAGCTCTGGAAAAGGCCCCGAGATGGGATCTCTCGAGTACAGAAGGTTGCGGTGGTGGAATTAGGTTTTCGTGGTGCTCCTAGATGTTTGGGGGTATGTGGATATATATAGGAGGAAGAAGTACGTCGGTGGAGCAACAGAGGGCCCATGAGGGTGGAGGGCGCGCCCAGGGGGTAGGCGTGCCCCCCTGCCTTGTGCCTTCCTCCCTTGTTCCTTGACGGCCACTCCAAGTCTCCAGGATCACGTTTGTTGAGAAAATCATGTTCCCGAAGGTTTCATTCCGTTTGGACTCCGTTTGATATTCCTTTTCTTCGAAACCCTAAAATAGGCAAAAAAAAAACAGCAATTTGGGCTGGGCCTCCAGTTAGTAGGTTAGTCCCAAAAATGATATAAAAGTGTAAAATAAAGCCCATTAACATCCAAAATAGATAATATAATAGCATGGAGCGATCAAAAATTATAGATACGTTGGAGACGTATCAGTGCTGAACGCGGAGGTGCCATATGTTCGGTACTGAGGATCGGTCGATCGTCAAGACGTACGACTACATCAACCACGTTGTGATAATGCTTCTGCTTAACGGTCTACGAGGGTACATGGACTACTCTCCCCTCTCGTTGCAATGCATCACCATGATCTTGCATGTGCGTAGAATTTTTTCGAAATTACTGCATTCCCCAACAGTGGTATCAGAGCCAGGTTTATGTGTAGATGTTATATGCATGAGTAGAACAGAAGTGAGTTGTGAGCGATACAAGTCATACTGCTTACCAGCATGTCATACTTTGGTTCGGCGGTATTGTTGGATGAAGCGGCCCAGACCGACATTACGCTTACGCTTACGCGAGACTAGTTGTACCAACGTGCTTTGCACACAGGTGGTTGGCGGGTGATGTCTACTACACAAATTTCTTCTTGTAGAAGTTATTGGGCCTCCAAGTGCAGAGGTTTGTAGGACAGTAGCAAATTTCCCTCAAGTGGATGACCTAAGGTTTATCAATCCGTAGGAGGCGTAGGATGAAGATGGTCGCTCTCAAACAACCCTGCAACCAAATAACAAAGAGTCTCTTGTGTCCCCAACACACCCAATACAATGGTAAATTGTATAGGTGCACTAGTTCGGCGAAGAGATGGTGATACAAGTGCAATATGGATAGTAGATAAAAGTTTTTGTAATCTGAAAATATAAAAACAGCAAGGTAACTAATGATAAAAGTGAGCGTAAACGGTATTGCAATGCGTTGAAACAAGGCCTAGGGTTCATACTTTCACTAGTGCAAGTCCTCTCAACAATAATTACATAATTGGATCATATAACTATCCCTCAACATGCAACAAAGAGTCACTCCAAAGCCACTAATAGCGGAGAACAAACGAAGAGATTATGGTAGGGTACAAAACCACCTCAAAGTTATTCTTTCCAATCAATCCGTTGGGCTAATCCTATAAGTGTCACAAACAGCCCTAGAGTTTGTACTAGAATAACACCTTAAGACACAAATCAACCAAAACCCTAATGTCACCTAGATACTCCAATGTCACCTCAAGTATCCGTGGGTATGATTATACGATATGCATCACACAATCTCAGATTCATCTATTCAACCAACACATAGAACCTCAAAGAGTGCCCCAAAGTTAATACCGGAGAGTCAAGACGAAAACGTGTGCCAACCCCTTTGCATAGATTCCCAAGGTCACGGAACCCGCAAGTTGAACACCAAAACATAGATCAAGTGGATCATAGAATACCCCATTGTCACCACGGATATCCCACACAAGACATACATCAAGTGTTCTCAAATCCTTAAAGACTCAATCCGATAAGATAACTTCAAAGGGAAAACTCAATCCATTACAAGAGAGTAGAGGGGGAGAAACATCATAAGATCCAACTATAATAGCAAAGCTCGCGATACATCAAGATCGTACCACCTCAAGAACATGAGAGAGAGAGAGAGAGATCAAACACATAGCTACTGGTACATACCCTCAGCCCCGAGGGAGAACTACTCCCTCCTTGTCATGGAGAGCACCGGGATAATGAAGATGGCCACCGGAGAGGGATTCCCCCTCCGACAGGGTGCCGGAACAGGTCTAGATTGGTTTTCGGTGGCTACGGAGGCTTCTGGCGGCGGAACTCTATTGTGTTCCTGGATGTTTTTAGGGTATATGGGTATATATGGGAGGAAGAAGTACGTCGGTGGATCTCTGGGCTGTCCACGAGGCAGGGGGCGCTCCAAGGGGGCTGGGCTGATACGTCTCCAACGTATCTATAATTTTTGATTGCTCCATGCTATATTATCTACTGTTTTGGACATTATTGGGCTTTATTATCCACTTTTATATTATTTTTGGGACTAACCTATTAACCGGAGGCCCAGCCCAGAATTGCTGTTTTTTGCCTGTTTTAGGGTTTCGAACAAAAGGAATATCAAACGGAGTCCAAACGGAATGAAACCTTCGGGAACGTGATTTTCTCATCGAATACAACTCAGGAGACTTAGACCCTACGTCAAGACACGTAACTGGAGGCCACGAGGTAGGGGGCGCACCTACCCCCCCCCCCAAAACGCGCCCTCCACCCTCGTGGGCCCCCTGTTGCTCCACCGACGTACTTCTTCCTCCTATATATACCCACGTACCCCCAAATGATCAGATACGGAGATAAAACCCTACTTCCACCGCCGTAACTTTCTGCATCCACGAGATCCCATCTTGGGGCCTGTTCGGGAGCTCCGCCGGAGGGGGCATCGATCACGGAGGGCTTCTAAATCAACACCATAGCCTCTCCGATGAAGTGTGAGTAGTTTACTTCAGACCTACGGGTCCATAGTTAGTAGCTAGATGGCTTCTTCTCTCTTTTTGGATCTCAATACAATGTTCTCCCCCTCTCTTGTGGAGATCTATTCGATGTAATCTTCTTTTTGCGGTGTGTTTGTTGAGATCGATGAATTATGGGTTTATGATCAAGTCTATCTATGAATAATATTTGAATCTTCTCTGAATTCTTTTATGTATGATTGGTTATCTTTGCAAGTCTCTTCGAATTATCAGTTTGGTTTGGCCTACTAGATTGATCTTTCTTGCAACGGGAGAAGTGCTTAGCTTTGGGTTCAATCTTGCGGTGTCCTTTCCCGGTGACAGCAAGGGCAGCAAGGCAGGTATTGTATTGTTGCCATCGAGGATAACAAGATGAGGTTTTCTTCATATTGCATGAGTCTATCCCTCTACATCATGTCATCTTGCTTAAGGCGTTACTCTGTTTTTAACTTAATACTCTAGATGCATGCTGGATAGTGGTCAATGAGTGGAATAATAGTAGTAGATGCAGGCAGGAGTCGGTCTACTTGTCTCGGATGTGATGCCTATATACGATCATACCTAGATATTCTCATAACTATGCTCAGTTCTGTCAATTGCTCAACAGTAATCTGTTCACCCACCGTAGAATACTTATGCTCTCGAGAGAAGCCACTAGTGAAACCTATGGCCCTGGGGTCTATCTTTATCATATCAATCTCCTACTACTTAGTTATTTACTTTGCCATTTACTTTGCCTTTATTTTACTTTGCATCTTTATCATAAATATACCAAAAATATTATCTTATCATATCAATCAGATATCACTCTCGTGAGTGGCCCTATAGGGATTGACAACCCCTATTTGCGTTGGTTGCGAGGATTTATTTGTTTTGTGCAGGTGCGAGGGACTCACGCGTAGCCTCCTACTAGATTGATACCTTGGTTCTCAAAAACTGAGGGAAATACTTACGCTACTTTGCTGCATCATCCCTTCCTCTTCGGGGAAAGCCAACGCAGTGTTAAAAGAGGTAGGAAGAAGGATTTCTGGCGCCGTTGCCGGGGAGGTCTACGCAAAAGTCAACATACCAAGTACCCATCACATACCCTTATCTCCCGCATTACATTATTTGCCATTTGCCTCTCGTTTTCCTCTCCCCCACTTCACCCTCGCCGTTTTATTTGCCCTCTCTCTCTATCCTCCCTCTATTTGCCTCTTTTTGTCCGCTTGCTTTTTGTTTGCTTGTGTGTTAGTTTGCTTGCTTGTCGTTATGTCTAGTCCCTTATCTTCTCCGTTGTCTCCCGAGAATGAAATTCTAAATTTTAAGGAAAGGGAGGGTGAAAATCAAAAAGATGCTTGCTATAGAATTTGCAATGCTCAAAATAAATCTAC
Organism: Triticum urartu; assembly: GCF_056163025.1. Classification (NCBI taxonomy): domain Eukaryota; kingdom Viridiplantae; phylum Streptophyta; class Magnoliopsida; order Poales; family Poaceae; genus Triticum; species Triticum urartu. Next base: position 623,933,064 of record NC_141879.1, on the reverse strand, counting down.
TAGGAAGCAATCTACTGCCATTATCCTTCGCAATTTTTATATAGGCATTACTCCTTGGCACCATTATGTTCTTGATACTATTACCGGAGGGAACTTTTTGGGTAGCCATACTTTTGATTCTTATAATGCTATGTTAGATTTATTTGGCTCACCCCCTCTCTTGGTTAGTGGAACTATATTAAATTTGGAGCATGTAATGCAAAGGCTTGAGATTATTGAAAATAAGGTTGCTACCGTAGAGATAATTGAAAACTTGGATAAAAAGATCCATAGCCGAATCTCTCAATATGGATCTAAAGTAGGAGTTACTTTCAAAGATATTAAACAAAAGGAACCCATAGTTAATGAGAAAATAAATCACGATTCCGTTAGGATCGATAAACTTGAGAATATTATTACCAACTTGGGAACCGCTTTTTCTTCTGTAAAGAATACTCCGAGTCCCTCCACTAAAGTTGCCAAACTTATGTACGTTCCTAAAAATAAGGGTGAATCATCTAGTAAGGAAAATGCGGATCTCAAATCTATTAGTGTTCATCCCAATCTTTTTGCTATCATTAAGGAACCATTTGTTACAAATGAATTTTTCGATCTTGTGCCTAAAAGTTTGATAATTAATAAAAATAAAGAAATTCCTAAAGATGGTAGATGCCTCATTGAAGAATTGCCTACCAAAGATGGCAATACCTAGATCTATTCTTGCTTGTTATGCCTAGCTAAGGGCGTTAAACGATAGCGCTTGTTGGGAGGCAACCCAATTTTATTTTTATTCCCTGCTTTTTGCTCCTGTTTAGTAATAAATAAATTATCTAGCCTCTGTTTTTATTGTGTTTTTTTTAATTAGTGTTTGTGCCAAGTAGAACCGTTGGGAAGACTTGGGGAAATTCTTGTTGAACTTGCTGTAAAAAACAGAAACTTTAGCGCTGACGAGAACTGCTGTCATTTTTATTTGGAAAGTTCTATTTAGTTAATTATTTTGCATATGATTAATATATAAATTCCTCACATCAAGAAATTTATTTTAGAATTTTTGGGGTTCCAGATCTTGCGCTAGCTACAGATTACTACAGACTGTTCTGTTTTTGACAGATTCTGTTTTTCGTGTGTTGTTTGCTTATTTTGATGAATCTATGGCTAGTAAAATAGTTTATAAACCATAGAGAAGTTGGAATACAGTAGTTATAACACCCATATAAATAAAGAATGAGTTCATTACAGTACCTTGAAGTGGCCTTTTGTTTTCTTTCGCTAACGGAGCTCATGAGATTTTCTACTTTAAGTTTTGTGTTGTGAAGTTTTGAAGTTTTGGGTAAAGATTTGATGGATTATGAAACAAGGAGTGGCAAGAGCCTAAGCTTGGGGATGCCCATGGCACCCCCAAGATAATCTAAGGACACCTAAAAGCCAAAGCTTTGGGATGCCCTGGAAGGCATCCCCTCTTTCATCTACTTCTATCGGTAACTTTACTTTGAGCTATATTTTTATTTACCACATGATATGTGTTTTGCTTGGAGCGTCTTGTATGATTTGAGTCTTTGCTTGTTAGTTTACCACAATAATCCTTTCTGCACACACCTTTTCAGATATCCATATATGATTTGGAATTTTTTAGAATAATCTATGTGCTTCGCTTATATCTTTTGAGTTATATAACTTTGCTCTAGTGCTTCACTTATATCTTTTAGAGCACGGTGGTGGATTTGTTTTATAGAAACTATTGATATCTCATGCTTCACTTATATTATTTTGAGAGTCTTAATAGCATGGTAATTTTCTTAAAATCCTAATATGCTTGGTATGCAAGATTAATAATAAAATTTTCTTATGAGTGTGTTGAATACTATGATAAGTTTGATACTTGATAATTGTTTTGAGATATGGAGATGGTGATATTAAAGTCATGCTAGTTGACTAGTTGTGAATTTGAGAAATTCTTGTGTTGAAGTTTGTGATTCCCGTAGCATGCACGTATGGTGAACCGTTATGTGATGAAGTCGGAGCATGATTTATTTATTGATTGTCTTCCTTATGAGTGGCGGTCGGGGATGAGCGATGGTCTTTTCCTACCAATCTATCCCCCTAGGAGCATGCGCGTAATACTTTGATTTGATAACTTGTAGATTTTTGCAATAAGTATATGAGTTCTTTATGACTAATGTTGAGTCCATGGATTATACGCACTCTCGCCCTTCCACCTTTGCTAGCCTCTCTAATACCGCGCACCCTTCGCCGGTATCATACACCCACCATATACCTTCCTCAAAACTGCCACCATACCTACCTATTATGGCATTTCCATAGCCATTCCGAGATATATTGCCATGCAACTTTCCACCCTTCCGTTTATTATGACACACTCCATCATTGTCATATTGCTTAGCATGATCATGTAGTTGACATGGTATTTGTGGCAAAGCCACCGTTCATAATTCTTTCATACTTGTCACTCATGCATCATTGCATATCCGGTACACCGCCGGAGGCATTCACATAGAGTCATATTTTGTTCTAAGTATCGAGTTGTAATTGTTGAGTTGTAAGAAAAATAAATGTGTGATGATCATCATTATTAGAGCATTGTCCCAGTGAGGAAAGGATGATGGAGACTATGATTCCCCCACAAGTCGGGATGAGACTCCGGACGAAAAATAAAAAAAAGGAGAAAGAAAAGAGGCCATAAAAAAGAAGGAGAAAAGGCCCAAATAAAAAATGAGAGAAAAAGAGAGAAGGGACAATGTTACTATCCTTTTACCACACTTGTGCTTCAAAGTAGCACCATGATCTTCATAGTAGAGAGTCTCTCATGTTATCACTTTCATATACTAGTGGGAATCTTTCATTATAGAACTTGGCTTGTATATTCCAATGATGGGCTTCCTCAAAATGCCCTAGGTCTTCATGAGCAAGCAAGTTGGATGCACACCTACTTAGTTTCTTTTTTTAGCTTTCATATACTTATAGCTCTAGTGCATCCGTTGCATGGCAATCCCTACTCACTCACATTGATATCTATTGATGGGCATCTCCATAGCCCGTTGCTATGCCTAGTTGATGTGAGACTATCTTCTCCTTTTTGTCTTCTCCACAACCACCACTCTATTCCACCTATAGTGCTATATCCATGGCTCATGCTCATGTATTGCGTGAAAATTGAAAAAGTTTTGAGAATGTCAAAAGTATGAAACAATTGCTTGGCTTGGCATCGGGGTTGTGCATGATTTAAATATTCTATGTGGTTAAGATAGAGCATAGCCAGACTATATGATTTTGTAGGGATAACTTTCTTTAGCCATGTTATTTTGAGAAGACATAATTGCTTTGTTAGTATGCTTGAAGTATTATTATTTTCTATGTCAATATGAACTTTTGTCTTGAATCTTTCGGATATGAATATTCATACCACAATTAAGAAGAATTACATTAAAATTATGCCAAGTAGCACTCCGCATCAAAAATTCTGTTTTTATCATTTACCTACTCGAGGACGAGCAGGAATTAAGCTTGGGGATGCTTGATACGTCTCCAACGTATCTATAATTATTGATTGCTCCATGCTATATTATCTACTGTTTTGGACATTATTGGGCTTTATTATCCACTTTTATATTATATTTGGGACTAACCAATTAACCGGAGGCCCAGCCCAGAATTGTTGTTTTTTGCCTGTTTTAGGGTTTCGAAGAAAAGGAATATCAAACGGAGTCCAAGCGGAATGAAACCTTTGGGAACGTGATTTTCTCACCGAACACAACTCATGAGACTTGGACCCTACGTCAATCCACGTAACAGGAGGCCACAAGGTAGGGGCGCGCCCTACCCTACCAGGCACGCCCCCCACCCTCGTGGGCCCCCTGTTGCTCCACCGACGTACTTCTTCCTCCTATATATACCCACGTACCCCCAAACGATCAGATACGGAGCCAAAACCCTAATTCCACCGCCGCAACTTTCTGTATCCATGATATCCCATCTTGGGGCCTGTTCCGGAGCTCTGCCCGAGGGGGCATCGATCACGGAGGGCTTCTACATCAACACCATAGCCTCTCGGATGAAGTGTGAATAGTTTACTTCAGACCTACGGGTCCATAGTTAGTAGCTAGATGGCTACTTCAGACCTACGAGCGATGGTCTTTTCCTACCAATCTACCCCCCTAGGAGCATGCGCGTAATACTTTGCTTTGGTAACGTGTAGATTTTTGCAATAAGTATATGAGTTATTTATGACTAATGTTGATTCGATGGATTATACGCACTCTCACCCTTCCACCTTTGCTAGCCTCTCTAATACCGCGCACCTTTCACCGGTATCATACACCCACCATATACCTTCCTCAAAACAGCCACCACACCTACCTATTATGGCATTTCCATAGCCATTCCGAGATATATTGCCATGCAACTTTCCACCGTTCTGTTTATTATGACACACTCCATCATTGTCATATTGCTTAGCATGATCATGTAGTTGACATCGTATTTGTGGCAAAGCCACCATTCATAATTCTTTCAAACATGTCACTCATGCATCATTGCATATCTCGGTACACCGCCGGAGGCATTCACATAGAGTCATATTTTGTTCTAAGTATCGTGTTGTAATTGTTGAGTTGAAGAAAAATAGAAGTGTGATGATCATCATTATTAGAGCATTGTCCCAGTGAGGAAATGATGATGGAGACTATGATTCCCCCACAAGTCGGGATGAGACTCCGAACAAAAAATAAATAAAAGAGGCCAAAGAAGCCCAAATAAAAAAGGAGAAAGAAAAGAGGCCAAAAAAGGGGAGAAAAGGATCAAATAAAAAATGAGAGAAAAAGAGAGAAGGGACAATGTTACTATCCTTTTACCACACTTGTGCTTCAAAGTAGCACCATGATCTTCATAGTAGAGAGTCTTTCATGCTATCACTTTCATATACTAGTGGGAATTTTTCATTATAGAACTTGGCTTGTATATTCCAATGATGGGCTTCCTCAAATTTCCCTATGTCTTCATGAGCAAGCAAGTTGGATGCACACCCACTTAGTTTCTTTTTGAGCTTTCATATACTTATAGCTCTAGTGCATCCATTGCATGGCAATCCCTACTCACTCACATTGATATCTATTGATGGGCATCTCCATAGCCCATTGATATGCCTAGTTGATGTGAGACTATCTTCTCCCTTTTTGTCTTCTCCACAACCACCACTCTATTCCACCTATAGTGCTATATCCATGGCTCACGCTCATGTATTGCGTGAAAATTGAAAAAGTTTTGAGAATGTCAAAAGTATGAAACAATTGCTTGGCTTGTCATCGGGGTTGTGCATGATTTTAATATTTTGTGTGGTGAAGGTAGAGCATAGCCAGACTATATGATTTTGTAGGGGTAACTTTCTTTAGCCATGTTATTTTGAGAAGACATAATTGCTTTGTTAGTATGCTTGAAGTATTATTATTTTTATGTCAATATGAACTTTTGTCTTGAATCTTTCGGATCTGAATATTCATACCACAATTAAGAAGAATTACATTAAAATTATGCCAAATAGCACTCCGCAACAAAAATTCTGTTTTTATCATTTACGTACTCGAGGGCGAGCAGGAATTAAGCTTGGGGATGCTTGATACGTCTCCAACGTATCTATAATTTTTGATTGCTCCATGCTATATTATCTACTGTTTTGGACATTATTGGGCTTTATTATCCACTTTTATATTATTTTTGGGACTAACCTATTAACCGGAGGCCCAGCCCAGAATTGCTGTTTTTTTGCCTGTTTTAGGGTTTCGAAGAAAAGGAATATCAAACGGAGTCCAAATGGAATGAAACCTTCGGGAACGTGATTTTCTCATCGAATACAAATCAGGAGACTTGGACCCAATGTCAAGACACGTAACAGGAGGCCATGAGGTAGGGGCGCGCCTACCCCCCCTAGGCACGCCCACCACCCTTGTGGGCCCCTTGTTGCTCCACCGATGTACTTCTTCCTCCTATATATACCCACGTACCCCCAAATGATCAGATACGGAGCTAAAACCCTAATTCCACCGCCGTAACTTTCTGTATCCACGAGATCCCATCTTGGGGCCTGTTCCGGAGCTCCGCCGAAGGGGGCATCAATCACGGAGGGCTTCTACATCAACACCATAGCCTCTCCGATGAAGTGTGAGTAGTTTACTTCAGACCTACGGGTCCATAGTTAGTAGATAGATGGCTTCTTCTCTCTTTTTGGATCTCAATACAATGTTCTCCCCCTCTCTTGTGGAGATCTATTCGATGTAATCTTCTTTTTGCTGTGTGTTTGTTGAGACCGATGAATTGTGGGTTTATGATCAAGTCTATCTTTGAATAATATTTGAATCTTCTCTGAATTCTTTTATGTATGATTGGTTATCTTTGCAAGTCTCTTCGAATATTCAGTTTGGTTTGGCCTACTAGATTGATCTTTCTTGCAATGGGAGAAGTGCTTAGCTTTGGGTTCAATCTTGCGGTGTCCTTTCTCGGTGACTCGTGGTTTTGTCACGGCAGATGTCCTAGAGAAAGGACTTAGTCGTGGAGCCATCGCGATGGGTTAGCTTGAAGGGGTTAAAGCGGACACAGGGACGCAAGAGAGTTTATACTAGTTCGGCCCCTTCGATGAAGGTAAAAGCCTACGTCTAGTTGTGATGGAATTGATGGGGTTTCGATGACTAGGGAGCAAACAAGCTTCGCCTAAGTCTCGAGTTGTTGTCTGTTGTCCTTGAACCGCCGTCGGGTCGTCCCCTTATATACACGGGTGACGCCCGTCGGTTCACAGAGTCCCAATACCGGCTCATAGATGTGTCCGGTTTGGTCTCTACTTATTCCTAACTTATAATACAAGTTAAATACCAGTGCCGGTTTACCGACTATGGGCCTTGAGCCCTCATCTGCCTTTTTGGGCTTTAACATACTTAACTACTGACGAAGTTAACCCAGCCCAGATAGGCCGGTTTACGCCCTGTAGTGATATCCCCAACATTAGGCCCCAGATTGATTTGAACAGGTTCATGTCAATCCTTAGAAAAAATCTTCATCTTCAATATCTTCTTGTAGTTTGTTGAACCGCTGTGATGTCATCTTCTCTAGTCATTGTAAACCGGCGTGACGTCACCTGTTATAAAGAACCTTAACCGTGATACCCCCCTTTTTTGTTTAATAGGTCTACGACAATTAAAGCGACAGCTTCATTTCCAAACCCACGGTCCCTTGATTTTCGCGCCTGACACCTGTCCCTTGCCTTATAAATAGGACGGAAGGGTCATTTCTTTTTCCCCTTCATGCCCTTCTGCTTCGTCTTCCCTGCGTCGTCCAGCTTCCGAGCTCCGCCACCGTCGACGACCTCTGCTCCAACCTTGGCCGCTGCATCACCCTGATTGTACCAGAGCATCACGGCGACCTTCTGTTTCTTCCTCGGCTCCGGTGAGTTCTTCACCTTTTCCCCCGTAGATCCGTTCTAGGGTTTCCAAGTTCTTCAGTGTTCATCGTCGGCTTCGTACTCATATGATAGATCTTAGATGAACCTGTGAACCTTTGCTCTGTGTAGCGGTAGTTCTTAGCATCCGCCTTTACTTATATGCTTCAAGACCATAGATCTACCTGTATCTCTGTCCATTGATTCGGTACTGTTCTTTTTTGAACCTTGAATATTTTCCTTGTTTTCTGAACTTGCTTCAGATCCGTCGCTGTAGAGAAATCTTGTGAAATCTGTTTCTGTACACTTATCCATCCACAATCTCAACTGTTTCAATGCTTAGATCCGGCGGTTTAACTTTGTAGAAAAATTGCCAAACCGGTATATACCATTAGTCCCCTTGCCGAACCGCCGGATGCTGTTGCTTCATAAAACTCCGGTTTAGATAGAACTGTCTCCGGTTTAACATTATACATACTAGTGCACTTTAATCAATTCATTCTTGAACCGGAATTACCTATCTTGTAGATTTCATCATGGCCAAGCAAGTATATGAGTGCAACTAGGTTCCTTCTCGCGTCACAGAGACTCAACTGAACAATTTAGTCCTGATCGGTGCTTTAGGCAGCGAAAACACCATCCATTGGAGAGCCCCTGGCAAAGAATGTCCTCCCACACCTCAAGAAGGAGAGGTCGTCGTTTTCGTAGATCACTTAGCCCGGGGCTTTAAGCCGCCCAGTTCTAAATTTTACCGGGACGTTTTAGCCGATTTTCAACTCCATCCACAAGACACTGGCCCCAACTCTGTTACAAACATGTGTCACTTCCAAGTGCTCTGTGAGGTGTTCTTTCAAGAGGAGCCCACAGTGGAATTGTTCAGAGACTGTTTCCATCTAAACCGCCGTACTGAGTTTTCTGACGGTTCCAATACGGAATTGGGTGGTGTGGCGATTCAGAAAAGGAAAGAGGTCACATACCCTCACGCCAAACTGCACAGCCACCCCAAAGAGTGGAATCAAACATGGTTCTATTGCAAAGACACCTCCCCTGCTGGTGAAAATCCTTTGCCTGGCTTTCGTCTGGAGCGGCTTAGCAATACACACCCCTTTCTGCAAAGGTTGACTGCCAAGGAGAGAAGCAAATACGCTCCTCAACTGTCCAAGCTCAGAGCCTTCATGGACAATGGTTTAACAGGAGTTGATCTTGCTCGCTGTTGGATATCATGGAGCATACTGCCCCTTAGTCAGCGCTCCAGTTAAATGTGCGAGTATACTGGCAGTGTTCACGACCCACTGCGACATGCTAACATCCAGCTCACCGACGAAGAAATCACAGAGGCTGTGAATAAAATGCTGAATGAACCGGAACACGTCTATGCTCGAACCGGCCTGCTTCCCTTCTGTGCCACCAACAAACCGCCAGCTGTAAGAATTTGATTTTTTCTTTTTACTGAACCTGTTATTGATATATCTGGTCATTGTTTAATATCAATGTCTGTTTAAACAGGGTAATGATCCATTTTGGAGCAAGAAACTTCCACAGGAGAAGCCAGAAAAACCAGACAAACCAGAACGACCAACCCGGCCAAAGACTAAAGTCGTGAAACGGCCTGCTCACAAGAAGAGAACCACTGAATCTTCTGATCCGGCCCCTGATGATGATGTGGATAATCTGGACCTTGAGGTAGAGCTTGACTCACTTGGCTTATTTTTCATGCGTCTTATTGATGATGATATTTGTCAGGATGATGCCGAAGCCAGCCATGCTGATGCTGCAGAGGTAATTATTCTCTCTTCCGATTCAGACCCTTTGCCTTCACTAAAAATCCGTCGGGCAAACCGGAAGGTTAAATTTTCTCATCCTCTTGCTTACTTAGATCCCAAATTTCTTATGAAGACCCAACAGCATGAAGCTCGCCGCACAACCCGGCACAGCGGCCAGGTAGTTACCTCCGCCGGTTTACCGAACAGTCCAGTTCGGAAACGCCGTTCAGAGGTCTCTAATTTGCTTGTCAGTGCTTGTCCTAAAGCGGGCTGTTTTCGTCAACCTCTTAATCCATCTGACTCCAATTATCAGGTTACTTCCCATTTATCCTCTGGCGAGTCATCGGCTACTCAGCTGCCACCGCTCAAAACGGTGCTTGGGTAAGCTATACTTATCATAATATTTCCGGTACATCACCTTGGAACATATGTTGTATTTGACTGTGTTATTCCTTTCAGGGCCAAGCCTAGGCCGAGCAAGAAGGCTCGCCTGGATAAAGCGGCCGAGGAGGATGCCGTCCCTGAACCGGGCAAAACACCAGATCTTGAAGCGGTTATTCCTGAAAATATACCCAATGATCCACCGCAGCGAGATGATGATCTTATTGCTGAAGAGAGGCCTATTGATACCTCAAGTCCTGTCAACCAGCCCACAAGCCCCATCCGGATTGAGAAATCCACCAATCCAACAAAGCCTACTGATAAGCCAACGGCCCCAGTGCAAACCGGCGATGCCAAGGATGATGAGGTTGTCATTACTGGCATTGGTCGCACAGAGCCAGGCAATCCCGTTGCTTTATCCAGACACACTGGCAAGGAAGAATTTGCTGCCATTGGCAAGGGAAAATGGAATGCCGATCTGACAACTTATGCCACTTTGAACACCCAAGATCTCCATTCCGGCTATCTGAACCGGCTATACACCAGCCGTGACTATGAAGCTGGTCTGGTTAATATGATGAAAGAGAAATTTGAGGTAACTTCCATGTACTTTTTCCTGTTTGGATATTTCAATCTTGTTAACTCTCCTAGCCCCCAAGGGCCGGTTTAGAATCTGCATCCAAACGAGACTTGCTAATATAAATCCCAATACTTCGGAACTCGCTGATGTAGCCCCCATGGGCCGGTTAAACTTAGTGTAGTTAAACCGGGACTTTAAGTAATTGAGATCGCCGCATCAGAATATATTCGAGCAAATAGCCATCAGCCCCCAAGTGCCAAGTAGAATACTTGTATTGATCTTGGGACTTTATAATCAAGTGAAATATGAAGATCAAATAGGCATTAGCCCCCAAGCGCCAAGTGCATAACTTGTTATGTGGTTGGTGCTTCAATTCTTGTACTGCTTGCTGAATCATATAACTGTCTGTATGCAGGCTGAGCTGAAGACAAAAGAGACCCAAATCGCCGATCTCCAAGAAAATCTGAAGTCCCAATAGACTGAAACCTCAAAAGCGAAAGAGGAGTTGACCAGCGCCTTAAGCGTCATGGAACAGCTTAAGAACGATTTCAAGAAGGAGCGGGCGGACTGGGCTACTGAAAAATCTGCTTTAATCAAACGAGCAGAAGACGCCGAGGGTACACTAAAACCGGTGGTGGACGAACTGACCAGCATAAAGCGGCACGTGCATGCCATGACCACTGCTATCTTTGGTAAGCCGGTTTGATTTCTGAATTGACTCTTCCGTCTTACAGAGCTGCCGGTTTGTTAACCCTTTGTGATATTTCAGGGACACGCATTGGTCACTTGGGGTCAAATGTGCGGAAGAAATTAAAAGCCGCCTACACGTTGATCGAACAACTATACACTGGTGCACAGCGGATCATCTGTACTGCATCCCACAACAATCCGGCGCCCACTTTCATTCAGGACACTCTGAAGAAACTGTCGGTGCTTCCTGCCCGGGTTGAAGAGCTGAAGAAATCTGCTGCTTGAACCGGTGCGATCAATGCCTTAATCCGGGTAAAAGCTTGGGTGCCGGATTTTGATCCTATTGAAGCGGCTCAGGGCTATCCCAGCTTGAAGGAAGACGGGCCAGAGTTTAGTGAAGCGGATCTGCGAGCAATAATCCGGGAGGTGCGTCCGCTAGCTTGTCAATTGGCTGAAGAAGCAGACTTGTCTCATTATCAAGCCCAATATGACAATCAAAACAAGCGAGTAGCTGCACCAATTCATGAAGCGGAAAATCTTATCCCTCCAATCCATAAGCATACTTACGCTCCCGATATTGAACCGTCGTTGCTGATCCATGATGAAGCTGTCTTTCGAGCATTAATGGGAATCGACTGGACAACTGTTGATTTCTAGCCGCTGGGTAGAGAAACTGAAGTAGAAGCGGCGCGGGATGACCCACAACCATCAGGCCAGGCTGGTGACCAAGCTTGAACCGGAAGCCGGTTTAAACTGCTTCTCCTTTGAAAAAAACAATGATCTTGTTTTGGGCACCGTGTTGCCTTGTAATAGGCTAGCTGATACTCTTGATCTTAATATGCCTTCGTGCATAACCACTGCAACTTGTGCTTCCTTTGGGTGATGAACTTTCCAAAGTATTTTCTGCAAGATAAAAAATCTTAAAGTGCCACCGCGGTTGTACCGTCAGGCGGAGTATGATGTCTGCATATATAAAATCAAAATATATGAAATTTAAGCATATGATCAAATCTTTGAGATACATAATACCTGCCATCGTTGGGCATGAAGTTGGCTTAGCCAATCTTGAAGCGGAGGCTTCATAAACCCACACTGTTGGAGGAGATAGCAGCTCCTGTATATATATAATGCCGGTTTACCATGTAAACCGTGCCGAGTTATAACAAAACACCGTGTTACTCCGTAATAGGATGTTAACAAAAAATCAAACCGAGCAAATAGTCTCCGGATTAAAAATGGACCGTGTTCCGTCAATTGACAGTGTGAACCGGTTTAAAATTTTGTCGGTTTAAAAAACGCAACAAAAAGAAAGAAATATCTATCAAAGAAAATTGTGAAGCAAAGGCAATGATAAAACTGTTTGCAAAAAGAGGCTTATTTGAGCCGATCAGATGGAGTTACCATGGTCGGACACGACCAAGCTCCCGATAGGTGTAGCTATGGTTCAAGTCAGCCAGGTCCCCAAATGAAACCGTGGCATTTATGCCAATCAAGAGGCATGGCAATGGTTCGGGTTCGACCAAGCCCCCAAGTGATTCTGTGGCCTTAGGCCGATCAAGAGGCGTGACTGGTTCAGACGTGACCAAGTCCCCAAGTGATCTGGTGGCTCTCGCCTATCAAGAGGTGTTGCGTTGGTTCGGACACGACCAAGCCCCCAAGTGATATAACATGATGCTTTTGAAAAGCTAACTCAAGGGGTAAACCGGAGGCCGCTTTAGAACAACTCCGTGTAACCACACATGATGTAAAAGAACAGATACCCCGCTTTAGTTGAGGTTCCGGTTTATTATATTTAATCATAATATATACATCATCGTAATATGTACATAAGTAGAGCCAATGGCTCAGGTATAGTAAGGCCGAAGATGAGCTATGTTCCATGGCCTGTTGGTCTCTTCCTCTGATGTACGTGAGTCTTTATGCTCTCGTATATCGATAAGATAGTATGACCCGTTGTGCAGATTCTTGCTGACCACGAAAGGTCCCTCCCAAGTTGGGGATAGCTTATGCATATCAGTCTGGTCTTGGATGAGCCGAAGCACCAAATCTCCTTCCTGAAAGGCTCTGGTTCTGACTCGGCGACTGTGATAACGACGAAGATCATGTTGGTAAATCACCGAGCGGGCGGCTGCTATGTCACGTTCTTCATCCAACAGGTCCAAAGCGTCTTGCCGTGCTGTCTCGTTGTCCGCTTCAACATAAGCCGCCACATGAGGTGAGTCATGACAGATATCACTTGGGAGAACCGCCACCGCTCCGTAGACCATGAAGAACGGCGTGTATCCTGTTGATCTGTTGGGTGTAGTATTGATGCTCCATAACACAGATGGTAACTCTTCTACCCAACAACCCGGCGTCCTCTGCAAAGGAACCATAAGCCGGGGCTTGATGCCTCTCAAGATCTCTTGATTAGCCCTTTTTGCTTGACCATTGGACTATTGGTGTGCCACTGATGAAACGTCAAGCCGGATGTGCTCCCGTTTGCAGAACTCCTTCATGGCACCCTTGGACAAATTGGTACCATTATCTGTGATGATACTGTGTGGAAAGCCAAACCGGAAAATCACTTTTTTGATGAACTGAACCGCCGTGGCCGCATCACACTTGCTAATAGGTTCTGCTTCCACCCACTTTGTAAACTTGTCAACCGCCACCAGGAGGTGGGTCTTCTTATCTTTGGACCTTTTGAAAGGCCCAACCATATCCAGCCCCCAAGTCGCAAATGGCCAAGTAATTGGAATCATTCTCAATTCTTGAGTCGGCACATGAGCTTGTCTTGAAAACTTTTGGCAACCGTCACATCGTCTGACCAGATCCTCCGCATCAGCATGAGCAGTTAACCAATAGAAGCCATGGCAAAATGCTTTAGCTACCAACGATTTTGAACCGGTGTGGTGACCACAATCTCCTTCGTGGATCTCACGCAAAATTTCACAGCCTTCTTCAGGAGACACACAGCGTTGAAACGCCCCTGATACACTGCAATGATGCAACTCGCCATTGACAATAGTCATGGACTTGGATCGCCGGATTATCTGTCGGGCCAGAGTCTCATCCTCTGGTAACTCGCCCCGGTTCATGTACGCCAGGTAAGGAAGCGTCCAATCTGGAATGACATGAAGAGCTGCCACCAATTGAGCCTCCGGATCAGGGATAGCCAAATCTGCTTCACCAGGGAGCTTGACCGATGGGTTGTGCAGCACATCCAGAAAAACATTGGGCGGGACCGGTTTGCGCTGAGAGCCCAGCCGGCTTAAAGTGTCCACCGCTTCATTCTTCCGTCAGCCCACGTGGTCCACCTGATAGCCTTTAAAGTGACCTGCAACAATATCCACCTCACGACGATACGCTACCATGAGTGGGTCCTTGGAATCCCAGGTGCCAGATACTTGTTGAGCCACGAGGTCCGAGTCACCGAAGCACTTAACTCGACTTAGATTCATCTCCTTAGCCATCTGGAGACCATGGAGCAAGGCTTCATACTCAGCTGCATTGTTAGTACAAGGGATCATTAAGCGGAGAACGTAACAAAACTTATCACCTCGTGGGGAAGTTAATACGACTCCAGCCCCCGAGCCTTCCAATTGCCTGGATCCGTCAAAATGGATGGTCCCATATGTGTGATCTGGCTTTTCTTCAGGTGATTGCAGTTCCGTCCAATCATTGATGAAATCAACAAGTGCTTGAGACTTAACTGTCGTCCGAGGCACATACTTCAATCCGTGCGGCCCAAGCTCTATAGCCCACTTGGCAATCTGGCCAGTCGCTTCCCGGTTCTGGATGATATCCCCCAAAGGAGCAGAACTGACCACCGTAATTGGGTGCCCTTGGAAGTATTGCTTAAGCTTCCGGCTTGCCATAAAAACTCCGTACATCAGCTTCTGCCAATGCGGATACCTTTGCTTGGACTCAATGAGTACCTCACTGATATAATAGAACGGACGTTGAACCGAATGCTCCTTACCTGCCTCCTTTCGCTCCACCACAATAGCCACGCTGACTGCACGAGCATTAGCAGCAACATATAGCAGTAACGGCTCCTTGTTAATGGGAGCGGCGAGCACAGTCGGATTGACCAATTGCCGCTTTAAGTCCTCAAATGCTTCATCAGCAGCGGAACTCCAGACTAATTGATCCGTCTTCTTCAACATCTGATACAAAGGGATTGCCTTCTCACCAAGGCGGCTGATAAACTGGCTTAACGCGGCAATCTGGCCTGCCAGGCATTGAACATCATTAATACACTTCGGTTTAGCCAGGGAGGTGATGGCTGTGATCTTCTCCGGATTAGCCTCAATTCCCCTGTTGGACACCAGAAAACCCAATAACTTGCCTGCCGGTACACCAAAAGACACACTTGGCCGGATTAAGCATCATTTTGTACGTCCTCAGGTTATCAAAGGTTTCCTTCAAGTTGTCAACCAAATTCTCCTTCTCCCTAGACTTAACCACGATATCATCCATGTAAGCATGTACATTACGGCCAATTTGCTTGGGAAGACAATTTTGTACACATCGTTGATAAGTTGCATGGGCACTCTTGAGCCCAAAGGGCATAGACACATAGGAGAAGGCTCCAAAGGGAGTTATGAATGCCGTCTTCTCCTGGTCCTTAACTGCCATTTTGATCTGATGATAGCCAGAATATGCATCCAAAAAACTTAAACGCTCGCAACCCGCCGTAGCATCAATAATTTGATCAATACGGGGGAGGGCAAAAGGATCTGCTGGACAAGCCTTATTAAGATCCGTATAATCCACACACATGTGCCAGGTGCCGTTTTTCTTAAGGACCAGCACCGGATTGGCGAGCCACTCAGGGTGAAAAACTTCAACAATAAAGCCAGCTGCTAAGAGCCTGGCTACCTCTTCTCCAATCGCCTTGCGTCTTTCTTCGTTAAACCGGTGGAGGAACTATTTCACCTGTTTGTATTTAGGATCCACATTAAGGGTGTGCTCAGCGAGTTGCCTCGGTACACCTGGCATGTCAGAGGGCTTCCATGCAAAAATGTCCCGATTCTCACGGATGAACTCAATGAGCGCGCTTTCCTATTTCGGATCCAAGTTGGCACTGATGCTGAACTGCTTGGACGAATCACTAGGTACGAAGTCAACAAGCTTAGTTTCCGCTGCCAATTTGAACTTCAGGGCCGGATCATGCTCCGTAGTTGGCTTCTTTAATGGAGTCATGTCCGCCGGATCAACATTGTCCTTATAATACTTCAGCTTCTCGGTGGCACAAACCGACTCTGCATAGGCCGCATCTCCTTCCTCGCATTCCAGAGCGATTTTACGGCTTCCGTGAACCGTTATTGTCCCCTTGTGACCCGGCATCTTGAGCTGCAAATACACATAACAGGGCCGTGCCATAAACTTGGCATAGGTCGGTCGCCCAAACAGGGCGTGATATGGACTTTGGATTTTCACTACTTCAAACGTCAATGTTTCCGACCTGGAATCATGATCATCTCCAAAGGCCACTTCCAGAGCTATCTTACCAACAGGATATGCTGACTTGCCAGGTACCACACCGTGGAACACCGTATTAGACGGTTTGAGATTTTTATCTGTTAGTCCCATACGATGGAAGGTCTCATAGTACAAGATATTAATGCTACTCCCTCCATCCATGAGCACTTTGGTGAACTTGTAACCTCCCACCTGAGGCGCCACCACCAGAGCCAACTGAACCGGATTATCAACCTGGGGAGGGTGATCCTCTCTGCTCCATATGATTGGCTGTTCAGACCAGCGTAGATAACGGGCACGGCCGGTTCAACAGAGTTGACTGCCCGCCTCTGAACCTTCCAGTCTCGCTTGTCCAAGCTAGTGGTGAAGACATGGTACTACCCACTATTCAACTGCTTTGGGTTGCTCTGGTAACCTGACTGTTGCTGCTGCTGGTTGTAACCACCCTGGTTGTTCTGATTATTTTGATTGTTATGTCCGCCCGGATTACCACTAAATCTTGAACCGGAATTTCCTCCACCGTAACCCGGCCCGGATCCTGAGTTTGCTGGCACCTCCTACGTCCCATGTCTTGGACAAGGCTGGCTCAGTATATAATTTAGGCGGTCCGGGTTAGGGTTGGGTGCCCCACTGCGATTTGGCGGTTTACCCCTGCGTCGCTGGCCCTTGTCCTGCGCGTTGGTATTAGCCACAAAGTCCATGTTACCATCCGCTTTACGCTTGCCTCCACCACCATTGCCTGCCAAGTGATGCTGCTGACCTTTGGAGTTGTTGTTCCTCTTTCCCTTCCCTGCCTTGTCATCATCAGATTCGGGATCCTTGGTAAGCATACTTTACCAAAGCAGCCATGAGGGTCCCCATGTCAGTGCAATGGCGCTTCATCCGTCCCAACTTCAGCTTTAGGGGCCCAAACCGGCAGTTGCCTTCTAGGGTTAAGACTGCAGTGTCAGCGTTGATGCGGTCTGATGAATGCAACACTTGTGAGACCCGGCGCAGCCAATGAGTCGTAGATTCTCCTTCCTCTTGGACACAGGCAGCTAAGTCTACTATCGACATGGGCTGCTTACATGTATCCTTGAAATTACTGATAAACCGGGCTCGTAATTGGGCCCATGAACTGATAGAATTGGCCGGTAAGCTTTTTAACCAAGTGTGGGCCGTTCCTTCAAGCATCATGGTGAAGTACTTCGCACATGCCGCATCATCCACATCAAGCATCTCCATGGCCATCTCATAGCTCTCCACCCATGTCTCTGGGGGTTGTTCCGCCGTGTAATTTGGTACCTTGCGCGGGCCCTTGAAATCCTTGGGCAGGAGCACATTGCGTAAAGTGGGGACAAGGCAAGGCACCCCCAAATAGCTAGAAGTAACACCGGGTTCGACCAAAATAGTTGGACGAACCGGCGTAAGCTGCCGAGCCTGATACTGTGCGGCTAACTCGGCCTCCCTGCGCGCTCGGGCCCAGTCCACCACTTCCTGAGCATTATCAGCACCACCCGCCAGGTTGGTGCCGCGGGGTGCTCCACGTCGTTCATTACTTGACACTGCTGGTTCATCCATACGCCTGCTATAGCTCCGGCTTGGACGAGGGGTCGAGTGGATCCAGTCGCGGCTGTACGAGTACGCTTCCTGTTGGACCAAAGCTGTCCTAAGAAGCTCCTTGACCCGTCGTGTCTCTACCGCCTGCGGCGAGTCACCTTCAATTGGAATGGCCTCCAGCCGTGCAGTAGCGGCAACGAGATTGTCCATTGGGTTGGAGTAGTGACCCGGTGGTGTTGAAACAGCCTGAGGTGTGACAGTGTTTTGACAAGGCGGATTCATCAGACGGGGCAGAACCGGCGCACCGGTCCCCGGAGCTTCCGGCTGGTTTCCCTCCAGCGGATTACTGGTTCCTGCTCCTGGGGTGTTGAAAAGGTCTCTGGCCTCAAAAACCGAAGGCAAACGGGATCGGTACTTCCTCTTCATGACTTCATGCGAGGCGTTCTGGTCCAACATGAGTCTGTAGGCTTGTGCGTCTAAAGTGGCCCGCTCTGTGGTCATCCTGGCATTCTCCGCTGCCAGGTCCGCCTTGGCCTGGGTGATCTGTTCCTTCACCTTTGCAATCTCCGCGTTGTGGACTTCCTGATCCACGGGATTAGCTTCTGCCATAAGCGCAGCCAATGCATCAAATAGATCTGATAGAACTTGAGCCAGCGGGCGTGCAGAGCTTCCTGCCCCGACAGCTATCGCCGCTACTGAACCGGAGGTTATTAGCGCAGCGGTCGAAGAATGAAGCGCTGCTTGTGTGTCGGCCATGAATATTCCAACTCGGTTGGGTTGATCAGAGGGGTCCGGAATACTGTCGCCATCGGAACAGCCCCCAATCTGGCCATCTTGTAGCTGATATAGAGATTCGGTTTCTCCGGTTGATGACTCGTCGCCGGAATAAACGACGGTCTCGCCGCGAGATTCCGATCCATCCTCATAACTTCCTCCATGGATGACTCCCACGAAGGCACGCTTCACGGCTGGTTTAACCCGGGCGGATCGTGCACGCTGAGCCGTTTCGACGAGGTCGGTGCAGATGTCCGGCTCAGGGCCCGGTTCACCGATCCTGCTGATGAAAACGTGTATGCCACCAAAGGGGACCCGGTACCCATACTCAACTGAGCCGGCCTCGGGGCCCCAGCCTGCATCATCGATGTAGAGCTTGCCGCGACGACTCTTAGTCATCCGGCCCACAATGTAGCCCTCGAGTCCTTCAAAGCGGCCCTCCAAGAACTTGAAACCATCATGCGATAGCCCCATGGTGGGCGCCAACTGTCGTGGTTTTTTCACGTCAGATGTCCTAGAGAAAGGACTTAGTCGTGGAGCCATCGCAACGGGTTAGCTTGAAGGGGTTAAAGCGGACACAGGGACGCAAGAGAGTTTATACTAGTTCGGCCCCTTCGATGAAGGTAAAAGCCTACGTCTAGTTGTGATGGAATTGATGGGGTTTCGATGACTAGGGAGCAAACAAGCTTCGCCTAAGTCTCGAGTTGTTGTCTGTTGTCCTTGAACCGCCGCCGGGTCATCCCCTTATATACACGGGTGACGCCCGTCGGTTCACAGAGTCCCAATACCGGCTCATAGATGTGTCCGGTCTGGTCTCTACTTATTCCTAACTTACAATACAAGCTAAATACCAGCGCCGGTTTATGGCTACAGGCCTTGAACCGACTATGGGCCTTGAGCCCTCATCTGCCTTCTTGGGCTTTAACATACTTAACTACTGACGAAGTTAACCCGGCCCAGATAGGCCAGTTTACGCCCAGTAGTGATATCCCCAACTATGACAGTAAGGGCAGCAAGGCAGGTATTGTATTGTTGCCATCGAGGATACCAAGATGGGGTTTTCTTCATATTGCATGAGTCTATCCCTCTACATCATGTCATCTTGCTTAAGGCGTTACTCTGTTTTTAACTTAATACTCTAGATGCATGCTGGATAGCAGTCGATGAGTGGAGTTATATTAGTAGATGCAGGCAGGAGTCGGTCTACTTGTCTCGGACATGATGCCTATATACATGATCATACCTAGATATTCTCATAACTATGCTCAATTCTGTCAATTGCTCAACAGTAATTTGTTCACCCACCGTAGAATACTTATCCTCTCGAGAGAAGCCACTAGTGAAACCAATGGCCCCCGGGTCTATCTTTATCATATCAATCTCCTACTACTTAGTTATTTACTTTGCCATTTACTTTGCCTTTATTTTACTTTGCATCTTTATCATAAAAATACCAAAAATATTATCTTATCATATCTATCAGATCTCACTCTCGTAGGTGGCCCTATAGGGATTGACAACCCCTATTTGCGTTGGTTGCGAGGATTTATTTTTTTGTGCAGGTGCGAGGGACTCGCGCGTAGCCTCCTACTGGATTGATACCTTGGTTCTCAAAAACTAAGGGAAATACTTACGCTACTTTGCTACATCATCCCTCCTTTTCGGGGAAAACCAACGCAGTACTAAAAGAGGTAGCATGGGCGCGCCCCCCACGCTCGTGGGCAGCCCGGGACTCTCCTGGTCCATCTTTGATACTCCGTGGGCTTCTTCTGGTCCAAAAATAAGTTCCGTGAAGTTTCGGGTCAATTGGACTCCGTTTGATTTTCCTTTTCTGCGATACTCCAAAACAAGGAAAAAAACAGAAACTGGCACTGGGCTCTGGGTTAATAGGTTAGTCCCAAAAATAATATAAAAGTGCATAATAAATCCCATAAACATCCAAAACAGATTATATAATAGCATGGAACAATAAAAAAATTATAGATACGTTGGGGACGTACCAGCGGGTGTAAGTTTCTCCAACTTTAGTTGAACCGAGTGTGGCTACGCCCGGTCCTTGAGAAGGTTAAAACAGCACTAACTTGATGAACTATCGTTGTGGTTTTGATGCGTTGGTAAGAACGGTTCTTGCTCATCCCGTAGCAGCCACGTAAAACTTGCAACAACAAAATAGAGGACGTCTAACTTGTTTTTGCAGGGCATGTTGTGATGTGATATGGTCAAGACATGATGCTATATTTATTGTATGAGATGATCATGTCTTGTAACGGAGTTATTGGCAACTGGCAGGAGCCATATGGTTGTCGCTTTATTGTATGCAATGCAATCGCCCTGTAATTGCTTTACTTTATCACTAAGCGGTTGCGATAGTCGTAGAAGCAATAGATGGCGAGACGACAATGATGCTACGATGGAGATCAAGGTGTCGCGCCGGTGACAATGGTGATCATGACGGTGCTTTGGAGATGGAGATCAAAGGCACAAGATGATGATGGCCATATCATATCACTTATATTGATTGCATGTGATGTTTATCCTTTATGCATCTTATTTTGCTTTGTTTGACGGTAGAATTATAAGATGACCTCTCACTAAATTTCAAGGTAAAAGTGTTCTCCCTGAGTATGCACCGTTGCCAAAGATCGTCCTGCCGAGACACCACGTGATGATCGGGTGTGATAAGCTCAACGTTCATCTACAACGGGTGTAAGACAGTTTTGCACACGCAGAATACTCGGGTTAAACTTGACGAGCCTAGCATATGCAGATATGGCCTCAGAACACTGAGACCAAAAGGTCAAGCGTGAATCATATAGTAGATATGATCAACATAGTGATGTTCACCATTGAAAACTACTCCATTTCACGTAATGATCGGTTATGGTTTACTTGATATGGATCACGTGATCACCTAGATGATTAGAGGGATATCTATCTAAGTGGGAGTTCTTAACTAAGATGATTAATTGAAGTTAAATTTATCATGAACTTAGTACCTGATAGTATTTTGCTTGTCTATGTTATTGTAGATAGATGGCCTGTGTTGTTGTTCCATTGAACTTTAATGTGTTCCTTGAGAAAGCAAAGTTGAAAGATGATGGTAGCAATTACATGGACTGTGTCCGTAACCTGAGGATTATCCTCATATATTGTTGCACAGAAGAATTACGTCCTGGAAGCACCGCTAGGTGGCAGGCCTGCTGCAGATGCTGCTGATGATGTTAAGAACGTCTGGCAGAGTAAAGCTGATGACTACTTGATAGTTCAATGTGCCATGCTTTACGGCTTAGAACCGGGACTTCAACGATGTTTTGAACATCATGGAGCATATGAGCTGTTCCAAGAGTTCAAGTTAATATTTCAAGCAAATGCCCGGATTGAGAGATATGAAGCCTCCAATAAGTTCTACAGCTGCAAGATGGAGGAGAATAGTTCTGTCAGTGAACATATACTCAGAATGTCTGGGTACCATAACCACTTAACTCAACAGGGAGTTAATCTTCATGTTGATAGTGTCATTAACAGAGTTCTTCAATCACTGCCACCAAGCTACAAGAGCTCTGTGATGAACTATAATATGCAAGGGATGGATAAGACGATTCCCGAGCTCTTCGCAATGCTAAAAGCTGCGGAGGTAGAAATCAAGAAGGCGCATCAAGTGTTGATGGTCAACAACACCACCAATTTCAAGAAAAACGGTAAAGGGAAGAAGAAAGGGAACTTCAAGAAGAACGGTAAACAAGTTGCTGCTCAAGAGAAGAAACCCAAGTCTGGACCTAAGCCTGAGACTGAGTGCTTCTACTACAAACAGACTGGTCATTGGAAGCGGAACTGCCCCAAGTATTTGGCGGATAAGAAGGATGGCAAGGTGAACAAAGGTATATGTGATATACATGTTATTGATGTGTACCTTACTAGAGC
The DNA here is from genome assembly GCF_056163025.1 of Triticum urartu. Taxonomy (NCBI): domain Eukaryota; kingdom Viridiplantae; phylum Streptophyta; class Magnoliopsida; order Poales; family Poaceae; genus Triticum; species Triticum urartu. The sequence continues at coordinate 623,910,530 of NC_141879.1, read as the reverse complement.
TCGCAGTAGCACCTGGGTATTTGATACTGGTTTTGTTGCTAATATTTGCAACTCGAAACAGGGATTACAGATTAAGCGAAGACTGGCTAAGGATGAGGTGACGATGCGCGTGGGAAATGGTTCCAAAGTCGATGTGATCGCCGTCGGCACGCTACCTCTACCTTTGGGATTAGTTTTAGACCTGAATAATTGCTATTTGGTGCCAGCGTTGAGCATGAACATTATATCTGGATCTTGTTTGATGTGAGATGGTTATTCATTTAAATCTGAGAATAATGGTTGCTCTATTTATATGAGTAATATCTTTTACGGTCATGCACCCTTGAAGAGTGGTCTATTTGTGTTGAATCTCGATAGTAGTGATACACATATTCATAATGTTGAAGCCAAAAGATGTAGAGTTGATAATAATAGTGCAACTTATTTGTGGCACTGTCATTTGGGTCATATTGGTGTAAAGCGCATGAAGAAACTCTATACAGATGGACTTCTGGAATCACTTGATTATGAATCATTTGGTACTTGTGAACCATGCCTCATGGGCAAGATGACTAAAACGCCGTTCTCCGGAACAATGGAGCAAGCAACAGATTTATTGGAAATCATACATACTGATGTATGTGGTCCGATGAATATTGAGGCTCGCGGCGGGTATCGTTATTTTCACACCTTCACAGATGATTTAAGCAGATATGGGTATATCTACTTAATCAAGCATAAATATGAAACATTTGAAAAGTTCAAAGAATTTCAGAGTGAAGTGGAAAATCATCGTAACAAGAAAATAAAGTTTCTACGATCTGATCATGGAGGAGAATATTTGAGTTACGAGTTTGGTCTACATTTGAAACAATGCGGAATAGTTTCGCAACTCACGCCACCCGGAACACCACAGCATAGTGGTATATCCGAACGTCGTAATCGTACTTTACTGAATATGGTGTGATCTATGATGTCTCTTGATACGTCTCCAACGTATCTATAATTTTTGATTGTTCCATGCTATTATATTATCAACCTCGGATGTTTTATATGCATTTATATGCTATTTAGTATGATTTTTGGGACTAACCTATTAACCTAGAGCCCAGTGCCAGTTTCTGTTTTTTCCTTGTTTTAGAGTATCGCAGAAAAGGAAAATCAAAAGGAGTCCAATTGACCTGAAACTTCATGGAACTTATTTTTGGAACGGAAGCAATCCAGAAGACTTGGAGTGTACGTAAGGGAAGCAACGAGGAAGGCACGAGTTAGGGGGGCGCCCACCCCCCTGGGTGCGCCCTCCACCCTCGTGGTCCCTTCATGGCTCCCCTGATGTATTTCTTCCGCCAATATATATCCATATACCCTAAAACTATCGAAGACGAGAATAGATCGGGAGTTCCGCCACCAGAAGCCTCCGTAGCCACCGAAAACCAATCTAGACCCGTTCCGGCACCCTGCCGGAGGAGGAATCCCTCTCTGGTGTCCATCTTCATCATCCCGGTGCTCTCCATGACGAGGAGGGAGTAGTTCTCCCTCGGGGCTGAGGGTATGTACCAGTAGCTATGTGTTTGATCTCTCTCTCTCTCTCTCTCGTGTTCTTGGGGTGGTACGATCTTGATGTATCACGAGCTTTGTTATTATAGTTGGATCTTATGATGTTTCTCCCCCTCTGCTCTCTTGTAATGGATTGAGTTTTCCCTTTGAAGTTATCTTATCGGATTGAGTCTTTAAGGATTTGAGAACACTTGATGTATGTCTTGTGTGGGATACCCGTGGTCACAATGGGGTATTCTATTGATCCACTTGATGTATGTTTTGGTGATCAGCTTGCGGGTTCCGCCCATGAACCTATGCATAGGGGTTGGCACACGTTTTTTTCTTGACTCTCCGGTAGAATCTTTGGGGCACTCTTTGAAGTACTTTGTGTTGGTTTGAATAGATGAATCTGAGATTGTGTGATGCATATCGTATAATCATACCCACAGATACTTGAGGTGACAATGGAGTATCTAGGTGACATTAGGGTTTTGGTTGATTTGTGTCTTAAGGTGTTATTGTAGTACGAACTCTAGGGCTGTTTGTGACACTTATAGGAATAGCCCAACGGATTGATTGGAAAGAATAACTTTGAGGTGGTTTCGTACCCTACCATAATCTCTTCGTTTGTTCTGCGCTATTAGTGCCTTTGGAGTGACTCTTTGTTGCATGTTGAGCGATAGTTATATGATCCAACTATGTTATTATTGTTGAGGGAACTTGCACTAGCGAAAGTATGAACCCTAGGCCTTGTTTCAACACATTGCAATACCATTTGTGCTCACTTTTATCATTAGTTACCTTGCTGTTTTTATATTTTCAGATTACAAAAACCTTTATCTACCATCCATATACCACTTTTATCACCATCTCTTTGCCGAACTAGTGCACATATACAATTTACCATTGTATTGGGTGTGTTGGGGACAGAAGAGACTCTTTGTTATTTGGTTGCAGGGTTGCTTGATAGAGACCATCTTCATCCTATGCCTCCTATGGATTGATAAACCTTAGGTCATCCACTTGAGGGAAATTTGCAACTGTCCTACAAACCTCTGCACTTGGAGGCCCAACAATGTCTACAAGAAGAAGGTTGTGTAGTAGACATCAAGCTCTTTCTTGGCGCCGTTGCCGGGGAGGTTAGAGCTTGAAGGTATATCTTTAGATCTTGCAATCGAATCTTTTTGTTTCTTGTTTTAGCACTAGTTTAGTTTATAAAAGAAAATTACAAAAAATATATGGAACTAAGGGTACCTCATATGCTTCATCTTTTTAATATCTATCATGAAAATAAGGATTCCGATAATTGTGCTCAATTGCTAGAGGAAGAATACATTAGAATGTTTGGCACTAAATCATTGAATGATGAGCATGATTGCAATGTTGTTAGTGTAAATTCCTTGAATATCCATGATGCTAATGATAGGCAAAGCCGCAAGCTTGGGGAAGATATGTTTGATGAAGATGATATTTTTTTTGTCCCCCAAGTTTTGATGAGCAAATTTATTATGATAAAAGCATGTCTCCTATTTATGATGATTATATTGATGAAAGTGGATTTGGAGAGGTCATGACTCTATTTTGTGATGAATCCAGTATTCCGGAAGAGGTTCCAATTGATTATGAGAACAAAGTTGCTATCTATGATGATTATTGTGATGACTTGTATGCTATAAATAATAATGATATCCATGAAACTTGTCATCATAATTTTAGTTTTCAATTGGATTATGCCTCACATGATAATTATTTTGTTGAGTTTGCTCCCACTATTATTCATGAGAAGAATTTTGCTTGCGTGGAGAGTAGTGAATTTTCTATCTTGTAGATCATGAAAAGAATGCTTTATGTGATGGCTATATTGTTGAATTCATCCATGATGCTACTGAAAATTATTATGATGGAGGAATATATGCTTGTAGAAATTGCAATAATATCAAGTTTCCTCTCTATGTGCTTAAAGTTTTGAAGTTATGCTTGTTTTACCTTCCTATGCTAGTTGATTATTGTTCCCACAAGTTGTTTGCTCACAAAATCCCTATGCATAGGAAGTGGGTTAGACTTAAATGTGCTATTCATATTCTTCATGATGCTCTCTTTATGTTACAATTCTTATCTTTTATGTGAGCATCGTTGAAATCATCATGCCTAGCTAAGGGCGTTAAACGATAGCGCTTGTTGGGAGGCAACCCAATTTTATTTTAGCTCCTTGATTTTTGTTCCTGTTTAGTAATAAATAATTAATCTATCCTCTATTTAGATGTATTTTTATGTTTTAATTAGTGTTTGTGCCAAGTAGAACCGTTGGGAAGACTTGGGGAAAGTCTTGTAGATCTTGCTGTAAAAAACAGAAACTTTACCTACCTATCATGGTATTTCCATAGCCATTCCGAGATATATTGCCATGCAACTTTCCACCGTTCCGTTTATTATGACACGCTCCATCATTGTCATATTGCTATGCATGATCATGTAGTTGACATCGTATTTGTGGCAAAGCCACCGTTCATAATTCGTTCATACATGTCACTCATGAGTCATTGCACATCCCGGTACATCGCCGAAGGCATTCATATAGAGTCATATCTTGTTCTAAGTATCGAGTTGTAATTCATGAGTTGTAAGTAAATAAAAGTGTGATGATCATCATTATTAGAGCATTGTCCCAGTGAGGAAATGATGATGGAGACTATGATTCCCCCATAAGTCGAGATGAGACTCCGGACGAAAATAAATAAATCAAAGAGGCCAAAGAGGCCCAAATAAAAAAAGAGAAAAGAGGCCATAAAAAAGATAAGGCCCAAATAAAAAAATGAGAGAAAAAGAGAGAAGGGGCAATGCTACTATCCTTTTACCACACTTGTGCTTCAAAGTAGCACCATGATCTTCATGATAGAGAGTCTCCTATGTTGTCACTTTCATATACTAGTGGCAATATTTCATTATAGAACTTGGCTTGTATATTCCAATGATGGGCTTCCTCAAAATTCCCTAGGTCTTCGTGAGCAAGCAAGTTGGATGCACACCCACTTAGTTTCTTTTTGAGCTTTCATACACTTATAGCTCTAGTGCATCCGTTGCATGGCAATCCATACTCACTCACATTGATATCTATTGATGGGCATCTCCATAGCCCGTTGGTATGCCTAGTTGATGTGAGACTATCTTCTCCTTTTGTATTATCCACAACCACCATTCTATTCCACCTAGAGTGCTATGTCCGTGGCTCACGCTCATGTATTGCGTGAAGATTCAAAAGGTTTGAGAACATCAAAAGTATGAAACAATTCATTGGCTTATCATCGGGGTTGTGCATGATTTAAATACTTTGTGTGGTGAAGATGGAGCATGGCCAGACTATATGATTTTGTAGGGATAGCTTTCTTTGGCCATGATATTTTGAGAAGACATGATTGCTTAGTTAGTATGCTTCAAGTATTATTGTTTTTATGTCAATATTAAACTTTTGTCTTGAATCTTATGGATCTGAATATTCTTGCCACAATAAAGAGAATTACATGGATAAATATGTTAGGTAGCATTCCACATCAAAAATTCTGTTTTTATCATTTACCTACTCGAGGACGAGCAGGAATTAAGCTTGGGGATGTTGATACGTCTCCAACGTATCTATATTTTTTGATTGTCCCATGCTATTGTACTATCAACCTTGGATGTTTTATATGCTATTTTATATGATTTTTGGGACTAACCTATTAACCTAGAGCCCAGTGCTAGTTTCTGTTTTTTCCTTGATTTAGAGTATCGCGGAAAGGGAAAATCAAACGGAGTCCAATTGACCTGAAACTTCACGGAACTTATTTTTGGAACGGAAGCAATCCAGAAGACTTGGAGTGTACGTAAGGGAAGCAACGAGGAAGGCATGAGGCAGGGGGGCGCCCACCCCCCTGGGCGCGCCCTCCACCCTCGTGAGCCCCTCGTGGCTCCCCTAATGTATTTCTTCCGCCTATATATATCCATATACCCTAAAACTATCGAAGACGAGAATAGATCGGGAGTTCCGCCGCCAGAAGCCTCCGAAGCCACCGAAAACCAATCTAGACCCGTTCCGGCACCCTGCCAGAGGGGGAATCCCTCTCCGGTGGCCATCTTCATCATCCCGGTGCTCTTCATGACGAGGAGGGAGTAGTTCTCCCTCGGGGCTGAGGGTATGTACCAGTAGCTATGTGTTTGATCTCTCTCTCTCTCTCGTGTTCTTGAGGTGGTACGATCTTGATCTATCGCGAGCTTTGTTATTATAGTTGGTTCTTATGATGTTTCTCCCCCTCTGCTCTCTTGTAATGGATTGAGTTTTCCCTTTGAAGTTATCTTATCAGATTGAGTCTTTAAGGATTTGAGAACACTTGATGTATGTCTTGCGTGGGATACCCGTGGTGACAATGGGGTATTCTATTGATCCACTTGATGTATGTTTTGGTGATCAGCTTGCGGGTTCCGCCCATGAACCTATGCATAGGGGTTGGCACACGTTTTCATCTTGACTCTCCGGTAGAATCTTTGGGGAACTCTTTGAAGTACTTTGTGTTGGTTTGAATAGATGAATCTGAGATTGTGTGATGCATATCGTATAATCATACCCACGGATACTTGAGGTGACAATGGAGTATCTAGGTGACATTAGGGTTTTGGTTGATTTGTGTCTTAAGGTGTTATTGTAGTACGAACTCTAGGGCTGTTTGTGGCACTTATAGGAATAGCCCAACGGATTGATTGGAAAGAATAACTTTGAGGTGGTTTCGTACCCTACCATAATCTCTTCGTTTGTTCTTCGCTATTAGTGGCTTTGGAGTGACTCTTTGTTGCATGTTGAGGAATAGTTATATGATCCAATTATGTTATTATTGTTGAGGGAACTTGCACTAGCGAAAGTATGAACCCTAGGCCTTGTTTCAACACATTGCAATACCGTTTGTGCTCACTTTTATCAATAGTTACCTTGCTGTTTTTATATTTTCAGATTACAAAAACCTTTATCTACCATTCATATACCACTTGTATCACCATCTCTTCACCGAACTAGTGCACCTATACAATTTACCATTGTATTGGGTGTGTTGGGGACACAAGAGACTCTTTGTTATTTGGTTGCAGGGTTGCTTGAGAGAGACCATCTTCATCCTACGCCTCCTACGGATTGATAAACCTTAGGACATCCACTTGAGGGAAATTTGCTACTGTCCTACAAACCTCTACACTTGGAGGCCCAACAACGTCTACAAGAAGAAGGTTGTGTAGTAGACATCATCGCTTACTGATTTACGAGTATCATTTGGGGGTTATGCTTTAGAGACAGCTGCATTCATGTTAAATAGGGCACCATCAAAATCCGTTGAGACGACTCCTTATGAACTGTGGTTTGGCAAGAAACCAAAGTTGTCGTTTCTTAAAGTTTGGGGCTGCGATTCTTATGTGAAAAAGCTTCAACCTAATAAGCTCGAACCCAAATCGGAGAAATGTGTCTTCATAGGATACCCAAAGGAGACTGTTGGGTACACCTTCTATCACAGATCTGAAGGCAAGACATTCGTTGCTAAGAATGGATCCTTTCTAGAGAAGGAGTTTCTCTCGAAAGGAGTGGGAGGAAAGTAGAACTTGATGAGGTAACTGTACCTGCTCCCTTATTGGAAAGTAGTTCATCACAGAAACCGGTTCCTGTGACACCTACACCAATTAGTGAGGAAGCTAAACATAATGATCATGAAACTTCAGATCAAGTTACTACCGAACCTCGTAGGTCAACCAGAGTAAGATCTGCACCACAGTGGTACGGTAATCCTGTTTTGGAAGTCATGTTACTTGACCATGATGAACCTACGAACTATGAAGAAGCGATGGTGAGCCCAGATTCCGCAAAATGGCTTGAGGCCATGAAATCTGAGATGGGATCCATGTATGAGAACAAAGTATGGAGTTTGGTTGACTTGCCTAATGATTGGCAAGCCATCGAGAATAAATGGATCTTCAAGAAGAAGACTGACGCTGACGATAATGTTACTGTCTACAAAGCTCGACTTGTTGCGAAAGGTTTTCGACAAGTTTAAGAAGTTGACTACGATGAGACTTTCTCACCCGTAGCAATGCTTAAGTCTTTCCGAATCATGTTAGCAATTGCCGCATTTTATGATTATGAAATTTGGCAAATGGATGTCAAAACTGCATTCCTGAATGGATTTCTGGAAGAAGAGTTGTATATGATGCAACCAAAAGGTTTTGTCGATCCAAAGGGAGCTAACAAATTGTGCAAGCTCCAGCGATACATTTATGGACTGGTGCAAGCCTCTCGGAGTTGGAATAAACGTTTAGATAGTGTGATCAAAGCATATGGTTTTATACAGACTTTTGGAGAAGCCTGTATTTACAAGAAAGTGAGTGGGAGCTCTGTAGCATTTCTAATATTATATGTGGATGGCATATTGCTGATTGGAAATGACATAGAATTTCTGGATATCATAAAAGGATACTTGAATAAGAGTTTTTCAATGAAAGACCTCGGAGAAGCTGCTTATATATTGGGCATCAAGATCTATAGAGATGATCAAGGCGCTTAATTGGACTTTCACAAAGCACATACCTTGATAAAATTTTGAAAATGTTCAAAATAGATCAAGCAAAGAAAGGGCTCTTGCCTGTGTTTCAAGGTGTGAAGTTGAGTAAGACTCAATGCCCGACCACTGTAGAAGATAGAGAGAAAATGAGAAGTGTTCCCTATGCTTCAGCCATAGGCTCTATCATGTCTGTAATGTTGTGTACCAGACCTGATGTGTGTCTTGCTATTAGTTTAGCAGGGAGGTACCAAAGTAATCCAGGAGTGGATCACTGGACAGCGGTCAAGAACATCCTGAAATACCTGAAAAGGACTAAGGATATGTTTCTCGTTTATGGAGGTGACAAAGAGCTCGTCATAAATGGTTACGTCGATGCAAGCTTTGACACTGATCTGGATGATTCTAAATCGCAAACCAGATACGTGTTTATATTGAACGGTGGAGCTGTAAGTTGGAGCAGTTTTAAACAAAGTGTTGTGGCGGGATCTGCGTGTGAAGCAGAGTACATAACTGCTTCGGAAGCAGCAAATGAAGGAGTCTGGATGAAGGAGTTCATATCCGATCTAGGTGTCATACCTAGTGCATCGGGTCCGATGAAAATCTTTTGTGACAATACTGGTGCAATTGCCTTGGCAAAGGAATCCAGATTTCACAAGAGAACCAAGCACATCAAGAGACACTTCAATTCCATCCGAGATCAAGTCTAGGTGGGAGACATAGAAATTTTCAAAATACATACGGATCTGAATGTTGCAGACCCGCTGACTAAGCCTCTTCCACGAGCAAAATATGATCAGCACCAAGCCTCCATGGGTGTTAGAATCATTACTGTGTAATCTAGATTATTGAATCTAATGCAAGTGGGAGACTGAAGGAAATATGCCCTAGAGGCAATAGTAAAGTTATTATTTATTTCCTCATATCATGATAAATGTTTATTATTCATGCTAGAATTGTATTAACCGGAAACATAATACATGTGTGAATACATAGACAAACATAGTGTCACTAGTATGCCTCTACTTGACTAGCTCATTAATCAAAGATGGTTGAGTTTCCTAACCATAGACATGAGTTGTCATTCGATAAACGGGATCACATCATTAGGAGAATTATGTGATTGACTAGACCCATTTCATTAGCTTAGCACTTGATCGTTTTAGTTTATTGCTATTGCTTTCTTCATGACTTATACATGTTCCTATGACTATGAGATTATGCAACTCCTGATTGCTGGAGGAACACTTTGTGTGCTACCAAACGTCACAACATAACTGGGTGATTATAAAGGTGCTCTACAGGTGTCTCTGATGGTGTTCATGGAGTTGGCATAGATCAAGAATAGGATTTGTCACTCCAATTGTCGGAGAGGTATATCTAGGCCCTCTCGGTAATGCACATCACTATAAGACTTGCAAGCAATGTGACTAATGAGTTAGTTACGGGATGATGCATTACAGAACGAGTAAAGAGACTTGTCGGTAACGAGATTGAACTAGGTATTGAGATATCAACGATTGAATCTCGGGTAAGTAAAATACCTATGACAAAGGGAACAACGTATGTTGTTATGCAGTTTGACCGATAAAGATCTTCGTAGAATATGTAGGAACCAATATGAGCATCTAGGTTCCGCTATTGGTTATTGACCGGAGACGTGTCTCAGTCATGTCTACATAGTTCTCGAACCCGTAGGGTTCGCATGCTTAAAGTTCTGTGACGATCGGTATTATGAGTTTATATGTTTTGACGTACCGAAGGTGGTTTGTAGTCCCGGATATGATCACGGACATGAGAAGGAGTCTCGAAATGGTCGAGACATGAAGATTGATATATTGGAAGCCTACATTTGGACATCGGAAGAGTTCCGGGTGAAATCGGGATTTTACTGGAGTGCCGGAGGGGTTACCGGAACCCGGCCTTGTTGGGCCCTAGTGGAGAGAGAGAGGGGCCGGCCAGGGCAGGCCGCGCGCCCCCTCCCCTCTGGTCCGAATTGGACTAGGAAGGGGGGCGCACTGATACGTCTCCAACGTATCTATAATTTTTGATTGCTCCATGCTATCTTATCTACTGTTTTGGACATTATTGGGCATTATTATCCACTTTTATATTATATTTGGGACTAACCTACTAACCGGAGGCCCAGCCCAGAATTGCTATTTTTTTGCCTGTTTTAGGGTTTCGAAGAAAAGGAATATCAAACAGAGTCCAAACGGAATGAAACCTTCGGGAACGTGATTTTCTCACCGAACACAACTCGGGAGACTTGGACCCTACGTTAAGGCATGTAACAGGAGGCCACGAGGTAGGGGGCGCGCCCTACCCTACCAGGCGCGCCCCCCACCCTCGTGGGCCCCCTATTGCTCCACCGACGTACTTCTTCCACCTATATATACCCACGTACCCCCAAACGATCAGATACGGAGCCAAAACCCTAATTCCACTGCCGCAACTTTCTGTATCCACGAGATCCCATCTTAGGGCCTGTTCCGGAGCTTCGACGGAGGGGGCATCGATCACGGAGGGCTTCTACATCAACACCATAGCCTCTCTGATGAAGTGTGAGTAGTTTACTTCAGACCTACGGGTCCATAGTTAGTAGCTAGATGGCTTCTTCTCTCTTTTTCGATCTCAATACAATGTTCTCCCCCTCTCTTGTGGAGATCTATTCGATGTAATCGTCTTTTTGCCATGTGTTTGTTGGGACCAATAAATTGTGGGTTTATGATCAAGTCTATCTATGAATAATATTTGAATCTTCTCTGAATTCTTTTATGTATGATTGGTTATCTTTGCAAGTCTCTTCGAATTATCAATTCTGTTTGGCCTACTAGATTGATCTTTCTTGCAATGGGAGAAGTGCTTAGCTTTGGGTTCAATCTTGTGGTGTCCTTTCCCGGTGACAGTAAGGGCAGCAAGGCAGGCATTGTATTTTTGCCATCAAGGATAACAAGATGGGGTTTTCTTCATATTGCATGAGTCTATCCCTCTACATCATGTCATCTTGCTTAAGGCGTTACTCTGTTTTTACTCCATACTCTAGATGCATGCTGGATAGCGGTCGATGAGTGGAGTAATAGTAGTAGATGCAGGCAGGAGTCGGTCTACTTGTCTCGGACGTGATGCCTATATACATGATCATACCTAGATATTCTCATAACTATGCTCAATTCTGTCAATTGCTCAACAGTAATTTGTTCACCCACCGTGGAATACTTATGCTCTCGAGAGAAGCCACTAGTGAAACCTATGGCCCCCGGGTCTATCTTTGTCATATCAATCTCCTACTACTTAGTTATTTACTTTGCCTTTATTTTACTTTGCATCTTTGTCATAAAAATACCAAAAATATTATCTTATCGTATCTATCAGATCTCACTCTCGTAAGTGGCCCTATAGGGATTGACAACCCCTATTTGCGTTGGTTGCAAGGATTTATTTGTTTTGTGCAGGTGCGAGGGACTCGCGTGTAGCCTCCTACTGGATTGGTACCTTGGTTCTCAAAACTAAGGGAAATACTTACGCTACTTTGCTGCATCATCCCTTCCTCTTCGGGGAAAACCAACGCAGTGCTAAAAGAGGTAGCTAGAAGGATTTCTGGCGCCGTTGCCGGGGAGGTCTATGCAAAAGTCAACATACCAAGTTCCCATCACATACCCTTATCTCCCGCATTACATTATTTGCCATTTTCCTCTCGTTTTCCTCTCCCCCCACTTCACCCTTGCCGTTTTATTGCCCTCTCTCTCTTTATCCTCCCTCTATTTGCCTCTTTTTTACCCACTTGATTTTTGTTTGCTTGTGTGTTAGTTTGCTTGCTTGTCACGATGGCTCAAGATAATACTAAATTGTGTGACTTCACCAATACCAACAATAATGATTTTATTAGCACTCCGATTGCTCCTCTTACTGATGTTGAATCTTGTGAAATTAATGTTGCTTTGCTGAATCTTGTTATGAAAGATCCGTTCTCCGGCCTTCCTAGTGAAGATGCCGCTACCCATCTAAATAGCTTCATTGATTTGTGTGACATGCAAAATAAGAAAGATGTGGATAATGATATTGTTAAATTGAAGCTATTTTCTTTTTTGCTTAGAGATCGTGCTAAAGCTTGGTTTTCGTCTTTGCCTAAAAATAGTATTGATTCATGGAACAAGTGCAAAGATGCTTTTATCTCTAAGTATTTTCCTCCCGCGAAGATCATCTCTCTTAGAAACGATATTATGAACTTTAAGCAAATTGATCATGAACATGTTGCACAATCTTGGGAGAGAATGAAATTAATGATACGTAATTTCCCTACTCATGGTTTAGATTTGTGGATGATTATACAAAAAATTTATGCCGGATTGAATTTTGCTTCTAGAAATCTTTTAGATTCGGCCGCGGGAGGCACTTTTATGGAAATCACTTTAGGAGAAGCTACTAAACTCCTAGATAACATTATGGTTAATTATTCTCAATGGCATACTGAAAGATCTACTAATAAAAAGGTGCATGCGATAGAAGAAATTAATGTTTTGAGTGGAAAGATGGATGAACTTATGAAATTATTTGCTAATAAGAGTGTTTCTTCTGATCCTAATGATATGCCCTTGTCTACTTTGATTGAGAATAATAATGAATCTATGGATGTGATTTTTGTTGGTAGGAAAATTTTTGGTAACAACGCGTATAGAGGAAATCTCAACCCTAGGCCTTATCCTAATAATCCCTCTAATAATTATGGTAATTCCTACAACAATTCTTATGGAAATTATAATAAGATGCCCTCTGATTTTGAATCTAATATTAAAGAATTTATTACTTCGCAAAAGAATTTTAATGCTATGATTGAAGAAAATTGCTTAAGATTGATGATTTGGTTAGGAACGTTGATAGAATTGCTCTTGATGTTGATTATTTGAAGCTTAGATCTATTCCACCTAAGCATGATATCAATGAGTCTCTCAAAGCCATGAGAATTTCCATTGATGAGTGCAAAGAAAGAACCGCTAGGATGCATGCTAAGAAAGATGCCTTTATAAAAGTGTGTTCTTCTAGTTCCTATGAAAATAATGATGAAGATCTAAAAGTTATGATGTGTCCCCTATTAAATATTTGTTTTGCAATATGAATCATGATAATGATGGGACTGAATATGATCCACCTTTACCTAGAAGGCATTCCAAGAATTCTGAATCTTTTGATCTTGATACTAAATTTGATAAAAGTGGGATTAAAGAAATTCAAACCCTAGATGTTGATAAACCCACCATTATGGATTTCAAGGAATTTAACTATGAAAATTGCTTTTTGATTGATTGTATTTCCTTGTTGCAATCTGTGCTAAATTCTCCTCACGCTTATAGTCAAAATAAAGCGTTTACTAAACATATCGTTGATGCCTTGATGCAATCTTATGAAGAAAAACTTGAATTGGAAGTTTCTATCCCTAGAAAACTTTATGATGAGTGGGAACCAACTATTAAAATTAAAATTAAAGATCATGAATGCTATGCTTTATGTGATTTGGGTGCTAGTGTTTCCACGATTCCAAAGACTTTGTGTGATTTGTTAGGTTTCCGTGATTTTGATGATTGCTCTCTAAACTTGCACCTTCCGGATTCCACTATTAAGAAACCTATGGGAAGAATTAATGATGTTCTTATTGTTGAAAATAGGAATTATGTGCCCATAGATTTTATTGTTCTTGACATAGATTGCAGTCCTTCATGTCCTATTATTCTTGGTAGACCTTTCCTTAGAATGATTGGTGCAATTATTGATATGAAGGAAGGAAATATTAGATTCCAATTTCCATTAAGGAAAGGCATGGAAAACTTTCCTAGAAATAAAATTAAATTACCTAATGAATCTATTATGAGAGCCACTTATGGATTGCCTACCAAAGATGCCAATACCTAGATCTATTCTTGCTTGTTATGCCTAGCTAGGGGCGTTAAACGATAGCGCTTGTTGGGAGGCAAGCCAATTTTATTTTTGTTCCTTGCTTTTTGCTCATGTTTAGTAATAAATAAATTATCTAGACTCTGTTTTGGTTGTGTTCTTTGTGTTTAGTTAGTGTTTGTGCCAAGTAGAACCGTTGGGAAGACTTGGGGAAATTCTTGTTGAACTTGCTGTAAAAAAAACAGAAACTTTAGCACTCACGAGAACTGCTGTCATTTTTATTTGGAGAGTTCTATTTAGTTAATTATTTTTGCATATGATTAATATAAAAATCCTCACGTCCAGCAATTTATTTTAGAATTTTTGGGGTTCCAGATCTTTCTCTAGCTACATATTACTACAGACTGTTCTGTTTTTGACAGATTCTGTTTTTCGTGTGTTGTTTGCTTATTTTGATGAATCTATGGCTAGTAAAATAGTTTATAAACCATAGAGAAGTTGTAATACATTAGGTATAACACCCATATAAATAAATAATGAGTTTGTTACAGTACCTTGAAGTGGTCTTTTGTTTTCTTTCGCTAACGGAGCTCACGAGATTTTTCTACTTTAAGTTTTGTGTTGTGAAGTTTTCAAGTTTTGGGTAAAGATTTGATGGATTATGGAACAACGAGTGGCAAGAGCCTAATCTTGGGGATGCCCATGTCACCCCCAAGATAATCTAAGGACACCTAAAAGCCAAAGCTTGGGGATGCCCCGGAAGGCATCCCCTCTTTCGTCTACTTCTATCGGTAACTTTACTTGGAGCTATATTTTTATTTACCACATGATATGTGTTTTGCTTGGAGCGTCTTGTATTATTTGAGTCTTTATTTGTTAGTTTACCACAATCATCCTTGCTGTACACACCTTTTGAGAGAGCCATACACGATTTGGAATTTGTTAGAATACTCTATGTGCTTCGCTTATATCTTTTGAGTTATATAATTTTGCTCTAGTGCTTCACTTATATCTTTTAGAGCACGGTGGTGGATTTGTTTTATAGAAACTATTGATCTCTCATGCTTCACTTATATTATTTTTAGAGTCTTAAATAGCATGGTAATTTGCTTAAAATCCTAATATGCTTGGTATGCAAGATTAATAATAAAACTTTCTTATGAGTGTGTTGAATACTATGATAAGTTTGATACTTGATAATTGTTTTGAGATATGGAGATGGTGATATTAAAGTCATGCTAGTTGAGTAGTTGTGAATTTGAGAAATACTTGTGTTGAAGTTTTTGTGATTCCCGTAGCATGCACGTATGGTGAACCGTTATGTGATGAAGTCGGAGCATGATTTATTTATTGATTGTCTTCCTTATGAGTGGCGGTCGGGGACGAGCGATGGTCTTTTCCTACCAATCTATCCCCCTAGGAGCATGCGCGTAATACTTTGATTTGATAACTTGTAGATTTTTGCAATAAGTATATGAGTTCTTTATGACTAATGTTGAGTCCATGGATTATACGCACTCTCGCCCTTCCACCTTTGCTAGCCTCTCTAATACCGCGCACCCTTCGCCGGTATCATACACCCACCATATACCTTCCTCAAAACTGCCACCATACCTACCTATTATGGCATTTCCATAGCCATTCCGAGATATATTGCCATGAAACTTTCCACCCTTCCGTTTATTATGACACACTCCATCATTGTCATATTGCTTAGCATGATCATGTAGTTGACATGGTATTTGTGGCAAAGCCACCGTTCATAATTCTTTCATACTTGTCACTCATGCATCATTGCATATCCGGTACACCGCCGGAGGCATTCACATAGAGTCATATTTTGTTCTAAGTATCGAGTTGTAATTGTTGAGTTGTAAGAAAAATAAAAGTGTGATGATCATCATTATTAGAGCATTGTCCCAGTGAGGAAAGGATGATGGAGACTATGATTCCCCCACAAGTCGGGATGAGACTCCGGACGAAAAATAAAAAAAAGGAGAAAGAAAAGAGGCCATAAAAAAGAAGGAGAAAAGGCCCAAATAAAAAATGAGAGAAAAAGAGAGAAGGGACAATGTTACTATCCTTTTACCACACTTGTGCTTCAAAGTAGCACCATGATCTTCATAGTAGAGAGTCTCTCATGTTATCACTTTCATATACTAGTGGGAATCTTTCATTATAGAACTTGGCTTGTATATTCCAATGATGGGCTTCCTCAAAATGCCCTAGGTCTTCATGAGCAAGCAAGTTGGATGCACACCTACTTAGTTTCTTTTTTTAGCTTTCATATACTTATAGCTCTAGTGCATCCGTTGCATGGCAATCCCTACTCACTCACATTGATATCTATTGATGGGCATCTCCATAGCCCGTTGCTATGCCTAGTTGATGTGAGACTATCTTCTCCTTTTTGTCTTCTCCACAACCACCACTCTATTCCACCTATAGTGCTATATCCATGGCTCATGCTCATGTATTGCGTGAAAATTGAAAAAGTTTGAGAATGTCAAAAGTATGAAACAATTGCTTGGCTTGTCATCGGGGTTGTGCATGATTTAAATATTCTATGTGGTGAAGATAGAGCATAGCCAGACTATATGATTTTGTAGGGATAACTTTCTTTAGCCATGTTATTTTGAGAAGACATAATTGCTTTGTTAGTATGCTTGAAGTATTATTATTTTCTATGTCAATATGAACTTTTGTCTTGAATCTTTCGGATATGAATATTCATACCACAATTAAGAAGAATTACATTAAAATTATGCCAAGTAGCACTCCGCATCAAAAATTCTGTTTTTATCATTTACCTACTCGAGGACGAGCAGGAATTAAGCTTGGGGATGCTTGATACGTCTCCAACGTATCTATAATTTTTGATTGCTCCATGCTATATTATCTACTGTTTTGGACATTATTGGGCTTTATTATCCACTTTTATATTATATTTGGGACTAACCAATTAACCGGAGGCCCAGCCCAGAATTGTTGTTTTTTGCCTGTTTTAGGGTTTTGAAGAAAAGGAATATCAAACGGAGTCCAAGCGGAATGAAACCTTTGGGAACGTGATTTTCTCACCGAACACAACTCATGAGACTTGGACCCTACGTCAATCCACGTAACAGGAGGCCACAAGGTAGGGGCGCGCCCTACCCTACCAGGCGCGCCCCCCACCCTCGTGGGCCCCCTGTTGCTCCACCGACGTACTTCTTCCTCATATATATACCCACGTACCCCCAAACGATCAGATACGGAGCCAAAACCCTAATTCCACCGCCGCAACTTTCTGTATCCATGATATCCCATCTTGGGGCCTGTTCCGGAGCTCTGCCCGAGGGGGCATTGATCACGGAGGGCTTCTACATCAACACCATAGCCTCTCTGATGAAGTGTGAATAGTTTACTTCAGACCTACGGGTCCATAGTTAGTAGCTAGATGGCTTCTTCTCTCTTTTTCGATCTCAATACAATGTTCTCCCCCTCTCTTGTGGAGATCTATTCGATGTAATCTTCTTTTTGCGGTGTGTTTGTTGAGATCGATGAATTGTGGGTTTATGATCAAGTCTATCTATGAATAATATTTGAATCTTCTCTGAAATCTTTTATGTATGATTGGTTATCTTTGCAAGTCTCATCGAATTATCAGTTTGGTTTGGCCTACTAGATTGATCTTTCTTGCAATGGGAGAAGTGCTTAGCTTTGGGTTCAAACTTGCGGTGTCCTTTCCCGGTGACTGTAAGGGAAGCAAGGCACGTATTGTATTGTTGCCATCGAGGATAACAAGATGGGGTTTTCTTCATATTGCATGAGTATATCCCTCTACATCATGTCATCTTGCTTAAGGCGTTACTCTGTTTTTACTTAATACTCTAGATGCATGCTGGATAGCGGTCGATGAGTGGAGTAATAGTAGTAGATGCAGGTAGGAGTCGGTCTACTTGTCTCGAACATGATGCCTATATACATAATCATACCTAGATATTCTCATGACTATGCTCAATTCTGTCAATTGCTCAACAGTAATTTGTTCACCCACCGTAGAATACTTATGCTCTCGAGAGAACCCACTAGTGAAACCTATGGCCCCCGGGTCTATCTTTATCATATCAATCTCCTACTACTTGGTTATTTACTTTGCCTTTATTTTACCTTGCGTCTTTATCATAAAAATACCAAAAATATTATCTTATCATATCTATCAGATCTCACTCTCGTAAGTGGCCCTATAGGGATTGACAACCCCTATTTGCGTTGGTTGCGAGGATTTATTTGTTTTGTGCAGGTGCGAGGGACTCGCGCGTAGCCTCCTTCTGGATTGATACCTTGGTTCTCAAAAACTGAGGGAAATACTTACGCTACTTTGCTGCATCATCCCTTCCTCTTCGGGGAAAACCAACGCAGTGCTAAAAGAGGTAGCACGCCCCCTTTCCTTCTCCTTCTCCCCCTTCCTTTCCCCCTCCTAGTAGGAGTAGGAAAGAGGGGAGTCCTACTCCTACTAGGAGGAGGACTCCTCCTCCTGGCACGCCCTACAAGGTCGGCCGGCCTCCCCCCTTGCTCCTTTATATACGGGGGCAGGGGGCACCCTAGAATTCAAAAGTTGATCATTGATCTCTCCCAGCCGTGTGCGGTGCCCCCCTCCACCATAATCCACCTCGGTCATACTGTAGCGGTGCTTAGGCGAAGCCCTGCGACGGTAGCTTCATCAACATCGTCACCACGCCGTCATGCTGACGAAACTCTCCCTCGAGCTCTGCTGGATCGTGAGTTCACGGGACGTCACCGAGTTGAATGTGTGCTTAACGCGGAGGTGCCGTACGTTCGGTACTGAGGATCAGTCGACCGTGAAGACGTACGACTACATCAACCGCGTTGTCATAACACTTCCGCTTAACGGTCTACGAGGGTACGTGGACGACTCTCCCCTCTCGTTGCTATGCATCACCATGATCTTGCGTGTGCGTAGGAAAATTTTGAAATTATTGCATTCCCCAACATATCTTCCCCTCCCAGATCTAGTCGCTATTCGAGCAGGATTGGCCTCGATTGGCAACGACGCGCTGGCTGAAAATTTCCCCCACCCCAATAAGGAGGAGAGGGTGTGCTTCATTCCAATCCTTTTGTGGGGCTTAGAATTTCCAATCCACCCCTTTCTCAGGGGTCTATTGGAATTTTACGGCATCCAGCTACACAACCTTACCCCAGGTTCGATTCTGCACATCTCAGGTTCCGTTGCCCTCTGCAAACTATTCCTGAGCTGCGAGGCCCATTTCGAACTATGGAGAAAGTTCTTTTGTCTCGTCCCCCGCCATCGACGAGGTTCTATATTTGTAGTGGGCGGTGCCGAAGTATGGCGTATAGCCGGATCCAAATACCCCGTTAGAACTCCCAAAGAGATATATCCATAGTGATCTTCGGAGTGGTTTTATATAGATGACGTCCCACTGTCGGATCCAGTTTGGCGCGGCCTCCCTGAATTTTCCAGCGCTCCTCTAAGAAAATGCCTCAACTGGCGTCCCCGAAGTCCCAAGGAGGAGGACAGTGCGGAAATAAAAAGGTTGGTCTGCAAGGTCAGATTATTAGCCCATACCGGGCTTTCAATAATCGAAGTTATGGCCATTGCAATAAAAAGATGCGTCGAGCCTCTCCAGTCCAGAGTAACTCCCTTATGGTGCTACAACGGAGAAGACAACGCGTCCCGTTACAGACGTAAGGGTCCGGATAACCCGGCCGAACTAGCCGTGATCTTGGCCGATCTGTACAAGGGCAAAAAGGAAGACTTCCTCCGCTTAAACTATCGGGAAGGTTACTCTATGTACAACCCCATTGAATGGGTAAGATTTTGATTACCCGTGTTGGTTTTATTGTTGTCACGGCATGCTAATCAAGTAGTTTTTTGTTGTCATAAAACAGTCATGGAGGAAAACGACTGAGGGCGTTCACTATCCTGCCCCATAGCAAGAGGATCACAACTGCGACGAAGATCCTGGCTTCTGTGAGGATCCGGATATATACATAGAGTTCGATGATGGGATATTTTACCAGGCGAGCCTTGACGGCTCAGAAGTGGCTATTACAACCGACTACGCCCGCCTATATTCCTTCTCCATCATAAGCATTATTCAAAGGGCTTTCTTAAAAAGAAATCCCTACTTGCACCTTTATCCATTATACTAAATTGTACCTTATAGGATCGGCGCTCGGCAGGCCGCACCCGCTCAAGAGCGGCCCCTACGCAAGGTAATCGTTCAAAACGAAAGGAGGCCGGGAGCGCCATAGAGACATCACAGTCTTGAAAGATGTATGTCCTCTTAATACATGCCTTGGCTAGAGTTCGGATTGTTAACATCCCCTTCTATCCTCTATTCAAGAGGAGCACATGGCAGACTGTGGGAAAATGCCCAGCTAGCCGAATGTCAGCCAATCTGGTGCCGGACTCATCAACTAGGACGAGGGCTGATGCAATGCCAGTTCCGTCGCCTCATCAGGATTCAGATGACGTATCTGTCACAAATTCCAAGGTGGGGAGCGTGATGAATCACCATCGACTGAAAGAGGCCATGCGCGCTCCAGCCTTCTCCCAGCAGGAATTTACCGCACTTAGTTCGATGGATGCGTATATCCGAGCCGCTCGAGACGGACTTGTTGGAGTTACCCAACTGTTCTCAAAGGATATACAGGTAAGTGTTTGTGTAGTTTTGATAGACATATGCCAGTAGCCCCTGAGACTTGAAGCGGTGAGGCCAATCGATTTAAGGATCGATATAACCTGCATGTTCTTAAAGAGAAGAATACTGCACTATCCCAGGAGTTGCAAACAAACCAGACGCGGCTGAATGCCGTCACCGCCGAACTGGCAGAAATGAAAAAGGCCACAATGAGCACTTCCAAGAAGAAGAAACATGAGGAGGAAAAAGACAAACAATCCGAGGAGATAGAGAGCTTAAAGGCTTAGTTATCAGCCGCTCAAAAAGAAAATGAGAAGTTGAAGGGCTCCATGTTTGGTATGACTTTTAAGACCACCATAGAGACTCATGCTTAGTCCGCAATTTGGAATGTCATAACTCAGTTGTTGCAGGTCTATTAACTGGTCGGCCGGAATAAGAAGTATCCGGATTATAGGCGACGTGTTGAAGGAGTTGTCCGTGGTACATGGGCGGGCCCAGAAAGCCATGAGGAGTATGGTCAAGGGTTTATGGCCAACCGGTACCCCTCCATAAAGTATGGAGGGTTTGGCAAGCCTGTTCAAAGGTGCCCAATGCCGCTTTGAGCTATGGAAGACGTCTGCCTGCTGTGAGGGCGCACGAGAAGCCTAGGCGATGGTGAAAACACGCTTCACCAAGCTAGATCCGAATCATATGGCCCGAGTGGGACCGCAGGGACCAGATGGGAAAGAAATTCCGTTGAACTTGGTGTATGACCAAGTAATGACACCTACGGAATATTCGCGGGAAGACTGTAGGTTAGACAGTCTGATAGATGGGATAGATAAGGAATAGGCATTTGATTCAATGTATTAATGTACTCTATGATCATCCTGTATCTTCGGCCGAACATATGAAAAATGTGTCATCGCAGGCTTTCGGCTTTAACCTCCAAACCAAAAAGGTGGAGTGTTTCTGGATACTATTGTGGAATGAAAGAAAAATTCATTATGTCTGGAAACCAGGCAACCTAGTCATTGTGCTCGAATAGGCAAAAATCTTAGTTCGGGAGGTATGTTATATTCAATATGTAAGAAACATCTTCCAAGGAGAATAGTTCCGTTAAGGGTTCCTTTCCCTGGGTTGGCATGCTTTGGTTGTGCGTGCCTGGGCTTTGGTCCGTATTATGGAAAAACTATCCCGCATTTTATTTGAAGAGTTACAAGAATGTAACTATCTGTCGTTTGATTGCCGACCAATTATTCTCTTAAGAATGCTAGCTTTCGGCTTCACCCGTTTGAGGTACAGGTCCGGATTACCCGGTTGTAACAATCGCAGATGTGCTCCCTTTACACCCTAGCCAAACAATCGGGAACATAGGGCATAAACACAGGAGCGAGGCAACCCAGCTTGGCAAAAACTTAAGTCATAGAGGTGCATATAATGGCAAAAGAGTATATGAACAAACGACATATAAATTGTGAGCTCCAGGCACTAAATAATAATAAGCTTCAGTTAAAGAAGCCCCCGGTCATTGTGGGGTGTATACATTTTAAGATGTGTACCCCTTAAGAGTTCGGCCTATCAGAACATATCCTGGGAAACGTATAAAAATGAGAAAACAAAAACAAATGAAGAGGAGAAACAAAAAGGGGACGAAAAAGAAGCATGGCCGAACTTATGCGTAGAAACTTCGGAGCCGAGCAGCATTCCATGGATTCGAATCTAGGCGATTATCTGATGCATTACGAAGGCGATAGGATCCTCCTGTGAGAACTTCATCCATAATGAAGGGGCCCTCCCATTTTGGTTTGAGCTTGTCCTTCTTCTTATCTAGGAGGCGTAAAACGAGTTCGCCCACATTATAAGTCTTGGCCCGCACTTCTCTGCTTTGGTATCTCCGAGCCTGCTATTGATAAAATGCGGAACGGGCTCTTGCAATATCACGCTCCTCCTCTAGGTCGTCTAGGTCGTCCTGTCGATCGAGCTTGGCTTCTCTCTCTTCATACATGCGCACTCGAGGTGAGTCATGAATAATGTCGTAGGGCAAGACAGCCTCTGTGCGTACACCATGAAAAGGGTGTGTGTCCGGTCGTGCAATTGGGCGTAGTGTGCAATCCCCAGAGTACGGAATCGAGTTCCTTGACCCAGGTTTATCTGACTCCCATAGGGATCGCACTAGTCTGGGTTTGATGCCGTTCATTATCAGGCCATTAGCCGGTTCGACCTGACCGTTTGTTTGAGGGTGGTATACGGAGGCGTAATCGAGCTTAATGCCCAAGTTATCACACCAATTTTTCACCTCATCGGCTATGAAATTGGAGCCATTATCAGTGATGATGTTGTGCGGGACACCATAACCGTGTACCACGCCGGATATAAAGTCGACCACTAGCCCAGCTTCAGCCGTTTTTACCGGTTTGGCCTCTATCCACTTAGTGAATTTATCCACCATAACCAGCAAATATTTCTTCTTGTGGCTTCCCCCTTTAAGGGGTCCGACCATATCTAGCCCCCAGAACACAAAGGGCCAAGTAATTGGGATTGTTCTTAAGGCAGTGGGCGGCATATGACTTTGATTGGCGAAAAGCTGACATCCCACACAGCGATGTACAAGGGCATGTGCGTCTGCTCGGGCCATTGGCCAAAAGAAGCATGTACGGAAGGCCTTACTTATGAGGGCCCGAGCTACAACGTGATGGCCACCAAGACTAGCATGTATTTCAGCCAAGAGCTATCGTCCCTCCTCTTCAAAGATATTGTCGTCCCTCCTCTTCGGAGATGCATCTTTGAAGGACTCCAGTAGGACTTTTCTTGTAGAGTTCACCTTCGTGAACTTTATATGCTTTAGAGCGTCGAACTATGCGACAGGCCTCATTCTGGTCATCAGGGAGCTCCTGCCTATTAAGGTAGGCCAGGAAGGGTTCGGTCCATGGCGCGATGACGGCCATGATTACATGGGCGGAGGGTGTCATTTCGGTGTCCGAGTCCCCGATGATATCGGAATTGTGTTCGGCTGCTGGGGGTATGATCGGCTCCGGACTAGTATTTCCGCTCTTGTCCTGCCATACTACGGATGGCTCGAAGAGCCTTTCCACAAAGGTGTTAGGCGGGACGGGATCGCGTTTAGCGCCCATTCGGGCAAGGATGTCCACTGCCTGATTACTATCTCGAGCGACGTGATGGAGCTCGAGCCCTTTGAACCGAGCCGATATTCTGAGTACGGCATTTCAGTATGCCACCATTTTGGGGTCTTTTGCATCGAACTCTCTGTTTATTTGGGATATTGCGAGGTTCGAATCCCCTCACACCTCTAGGCGTTGTATGCCCATGGAGACAGCCTCGGAGACCATGTAGTAATGCCTCGTATTCGGCTGCATTGTTGGAATCTGTATACATGATTTGTAACACACAACGGACTATGTCCCCCGTAGGAGATGTCAAGATGACTCCAGCCCCTAGTCCGGCTAACATTTTAGAGCCGTCAAAGTACATGATCCAGTTGGAGTATGTGTTGTACTCTTTAGGGAGCTCGGCTTCCGTCCATTCAGCGACAAAGTCGGCCAGCACCTGAGATTTAATAGCTCGGTGTGGCTTGTATGTTATTTCAAATGGTAAGAGCTCGATGGCCCATTTGGCTATGCGGCCGGTGGCATCCCGATTATTTATGATGTCGTTGAGTGGTACTTCGAATACCACCGTGATCGAACACTCTTGAAAGTAGTGTTGTAGCTTCCGGGATGCCATGAAGACCGCATAAGCTATCTTCTGATAGTGAGGGTATCGAGATTTTCATGGTGTAAGGACCGCCGATACATAGTACACCGGTTTGTCGATGGGGAATTTATGTCCCTCTTCCTCTCGTTCAACGATGAGTACGACGCTCACTACCTGGTGAGTCGCAGATATATAGAGCAACATAGGCTTGCCAACACTTGGTGCGGCTAGGATTGGGTTGGCTACTAACAAGGTTTTTATTTCTTCCAATCCAGCTGTAGCCGCGTCCGTCCATTCGAAATGGTCAGTATGCCGGAGCAGTCGATAAAGTGGTAGCGCCTTTTCTTCCAATCTAGAGATGAAGCGGCTTAGGGATGCCACGCACCCAGCTAGTTTTTGGACCTGCTTTAAGTATGTTGGCATTGCCAATTGTGACAGGGCTTGGATTTTGGCTGGGTTTGCTTCTATTCCTCTATTGGAAACAATGAACTCAAGTAGTTTCCCTACTGGAACGCCGAAGACACATTTTCCGGATTGAGTCGTATGTCATATGTTCAGAGGTTGTCAAATGTGAGGCGCAGATCGTCCACCAATGATTCGACGTGTTTAGTCTTGATGACGATGTTGTCCACATATGCCTCCACAGTTTTGCCGATTTGTTTTTCCAGACATGTTTGAATCATGCGTTGGTAAGTGGCGCCAGCATTTTTGAGCCTGAAGGACATAGTGTTGAAGCAGAAAGGCCCGTATGGGGTAATAAATGTCGTTGCGGCCTGGTCGGACTCCTTCATCTTAATCTAATGGTATCTGGAGTAGGCGTCGAGGAAACACAATGACTCGTGTCCTGTAGTTGCGTCAATGATTTGGACAATGCGGGGCAACGGGAAGGGGTCCTTAGGGCAAGCCTTATTGAGGGCTTTGAAATCGACGCAAAGGCGCCATGAGTTGTCCTTCTTCGGCACCATGACCAGGTTGGCTAGCCAGTCCGGGTGCTTGATCTCTTTGATGAACCTGGCCTCAAGTAGTTTGGCTAGTTCCTCCCCCATAGCTTGTTGTTTGGGTTCGAAAAATCGCCGCAGCGTTTGCATGGCTTTTTGAACCCCCTTATTACGTTGAGGCTATGCTCAGCCAGTCTGCGTGGGATTCCTGGCATGTCCGAAGGATGCCAGGGAAAGATGTCCCAATTTTTGCGTAGCAACGCTCGTAAGGAGGTGTCGACCATAGGATCCGATTGTGCTCTAATGGATGATGTTTTGTTAGGATCCGTCAAGTGCACTTGAAATTTGACTATTTCATCTGCTGGTTTGAAAGAGGCGGATTTGGGCCTCTTGTCGAGGACTACATCATCTTTGTCCACTGTGGAACACAGAGTAGTTAATTCTTAAGCCGCGAGGGCCTCGAATAGTGCCTCAAGGGCCAAGGATGCGGTCTTATTTTCGGCACGGAGTGCTATATCCAGATCACTGGTGATGGTGATTACTCCGTTGGGCCCTGTCATTTTAAGCTTCATGTACCCGTAATGGGGTATGGCTTGGAAGCGTGCGAAGGCATCCCACCCCAAAAGGGCGTGATATCCGCTATTGAAAGGGGCCACGTGTAAGAGCAACTCTTCGGACCTGTAGTTATCAGGCGTGCCGAATACTGCATCAAGTTTAATTTTCCCCGAGCATCGTGCTTCTCGATTGGGGATAATGCCTCGAAAGGTGGTACTGCTTTGCTTGATGCGACTCTTGTCCATTTGCGTTTTTTCAAGCATATCTTCGTAGATGAGGTTAAGTCCGTTGCCGCCGTCCATGAGCACTTTGGTGAATCGAAAGCCATCCACAATTGGGTCTAAGACCAAGGCGGCTGGTGCTCGGACTGGTCGGGCCCTTGGTTCGTCGTCGACGGTGAAAGTTATGGCCGTAGTGTTCCAAGGATTTGTTGCGGTTACTTAGTTGACTTCGGTGAGGTCGCGGAGCGCCCTTTTGCGCCGATTATTTGAAGAAAAGGTCTCAAAGACCGTAAAGACGTTGGGATCATCATCCTCCGAAGAGTGCTTCTCTGGGGTAGTACTAGTGAGGATAGCCTCACCGCTCTTAGCCACTTGCCGGAGTACCCAGCATGCTCGAAGGCTATGTGTTGGTTCGATGTTCAACGTTGTATGTATCTGACAGGGCTTGTCGAGCAATTCGTCTAGGACGGGGGTTCCCACTGGACTTTCCATGTGCTTTCTATCGCGTAGTACTTCTATACTATGTGTGCCAATTCTGTAAAGTGTTGTATGCGGCGGCGGTTGAGGGCGTTAAGAATTCCCTCGTCCGTACAGTTATGACAAAAAAAACTGAAATCGCGTCGTCGTCGCAGCAATCTTTAATCTTGGTTTTAAGAAGGAGGAATCCGGCCCAGAAGTGATGGACTGTTTCCTAAGCTTTTTGCCATATATACATTAGGTCACATATGTCTGGAGGGCCTGAATTACTTGGGGAATATTGATTGTGGTGGGTGGGTGGGTTAAAATCCGAATCCTGACCACGATTGAATCCGGAGCTTGAAGGATCTCTGAGGTCACCAGTTTAGGATCAGGAAGGTCCTGGTGACTTCCGGGCTCAATGCCTGATCCTATGTTCGTAGGACATGAGGTCTCTTCCCGAGGACGGGTATCCGGCTCGCAGGGCTCGGAAATCCGAACATAGCTGATTCTTAACTTAGGGGAACAAGCTTTCTCGGCTCGTTCCTCAACGACCGCTACCAGATGGATGATCGGTGGGGACTTGATCTCCCTTTGATTGGGTTTAAGCCCAATCTGATCATAGTCTGTTGCAACCCCCCAGGGTGGCTATGCGATCTAACAGCTCATTCAAGGACGAGATATCTGTCGGATCCATCTTTTTGGAGTGTTCGAGGCTGATGCGGAGATGATGTTTGGCGATTGTAGGGGCCGTCGTTGGGTTAACGGCCGAGCAAGCGTCCATGGTAAAACCGCCGAGCTGGAGGACTTGACCTGGAGTTAGGGTCCTTCCAGAAGTGATATTGTCATTGATGACAAGGTGATCCATCGATCCTTCTGTCAACAACACAATGGAACTCTCAATGAAAGCACCAATGTCGGTGTCAAAACCGGCTGATCTCAGGTAGGGGGTCCCGAACTGTGCGTCTGAGGATCGAAGGTAACAAGGGACACAGGTAACATGATGTTTCACCCAGGTTCGGACCCTCTTAATGGAGGTAAAACCCTACGTCCTGCTTGATTGTATTTGATGAGTATAGGGGTTACAAGAGTTGATCTACCTCGAGATCGTAATGGATAAACCCTAGATGTCTACCCTGTATGAATTCTGATAGCCTCTACGGACTAAATCCTCCAGTTTATATGCACACCGGAGGGGCCTAGGGTTGTACAGAGTCGGTTTGCAGAGGGATGAAATTACATATATGGACAGCAATCTTGCCATCCACGCATAGGAGAGTCCTACCCGGACACGGGGGAAAGCCTTCTGCTTTGTATCTTTACGGCCCATCAGTCCGGCCCATACCAAATAGCTCGGACACCCGAGGACCCCCTAATCCAGGACTCCCTCAGTCGCCAATAGTACTAGTGAGACAGAAAGCCTAGATAGCATTTTTTTCTCTATTCAATCATATAGTTTGGCCATTTTTTCTTTTTATTTTTGTTTACTTTATTTTATGTCCTAGTCTGTAGTCCCGTTAAAACCCACTTTTATTATCACTTTTATAGCAACCATAGAATAGACTATTTTCAAACTCTGGTTTGGGTGCGAACATAGCTATGTTGTGGTTTGACACTTCCTCTGAAATGCAACTACCATGTGGACTCACAGGTCATCAGCGCCCACGGAGGAGGCCGCCGCCTTGAGGCCCCATTGCGCCCTTGGAGCAGTCGTGCAGCTTGGAGGAGATGCGCGGAAATGGTCATGCCTCCACCCGTGGGCAGGACAGCGAACTCATGGAGGGATAACGATGTGTGGCGGGTCGGGCAGTGGTGGTTGTGATGGTCACGACCGACGTGTTGTCAATAGAGAAGAGGAGATAAGGAGTGGGATAAGAGATAAATCATGGTGTGCTAGCCGTTAGATCTGGATAATCCAATGGCCATGAAGTGCGATCTGCGGGAGGCTTGTGCCGACCAATCAGAGCTAAGCACACAGATTGTGTGTTACCTGTTTGTTGTGTGCCAACCTTTTGACACTCGGCAAAGATTTTATACCTTTTTTATTTTCTTGTTTTCTTTTTTCTCTTCATCTAGCAGTGGGCTCCCCCTACTACCGGATCAAATTTGAATTATATCCATTAAACATATAAATTGCACGTAATGACTTAATTTAGCAAATGGACACTGAAATTGGCAAATTTGGACATGAAATATGTGATTGTATTTGAGTGGAGAAAAAGTTTCAAGGTCAAATGATGAAGCATTCGACACTTGGCATTCAAATCCCGCTCCTTCCTTATCAAAACCATGGAAAATACTCATAGATGGTTAGGTTTCTAAGCAGTGCACGTCACAAATGTTAGAATTGTGTCGAATATTATTGTACAAGTTAGGTTATAGTTGGACTTGGCTTTGGACTGTGTGTAGACAGGGTAGGAGTTATGTCCTAATAGGACACTTGTATCCTAGGCCTCTCATATATATCGGAGGTAGACACACGATGTAACCTATGCCAACATAATAGCACAGGCACGCGGGGGAGCCGGCGGCGTGTGCCGGTGCCCGGGCGACCGGGGTGCGGTATTGTGATGGTGTCATGGGGAGGAGCGCCCGTAGTCAGACCCCGGGGATGTAGCCATATCGGTGAACCTCGTTAACAAATCTCGGTGTCGTGCTGGTGTGATT
Organism: Triticum urartu; assembly: GCF_056163025.1. Classification (NCBI taxonomy): domain Eukaryota; kingdom Viridiplantae; phylum Streptophyta; class Magnoliopsida; order Poales; family Poaceae; genus Triticum; species Triticum urartu. The sequence continues at coordinate 623,881,365 of NC_141879.1, read as the reverse complement.
GCTTGGTCCTCGGTAGATCAACGGTATGCCTCGGATTTATTCTAACAAGTGGTATCAGAGCAAGGTTTGAAGAGGTTGTGGATTGTTGATCTAGCAGAGGTCGTGATTGTGGGTAAGGTCGACGACAGGCGACGCGATCGGGCGGCAGCGGATGTTGCGTGCAGTTTTCATGTCGCGGAAAAGTCTCGGCTAGTGTAGCAACTCGATCGGACGTGCGGGGCATCGCAGCAAGGCGTGCAACGTGTGGTATATACGTGTCATGGACAGCAATGGAATACAAAAGAGTGATGGGACTTGTGGAGGCATGCATGGTGCAGCCACGGAAGACACCATGGAAGTAACTTTTTTGGGGGGGGGGTTGCATTGCTAATTACACAGGTGGTTTCACCCGGAGGTTTGCAGGTTGGTGACACGTGCATAAGGTTTGGAGGAGCCTGGAGGTGTCATAGGGGATCATGCATATACAGGACGTCAAAGCAATGCACGGATGTGTGGGCGAACATGACGCAGGGTGAAGCATGGTTGCAGTCGGATAATTTTGGCTGGGTCGGACTGGACTGTCTGACGGATCGACGTGGATGTTGATCAAAGCAAAAGACGGTGGTGATTTCAGTGACGATGGCATAGGAGCGTGATGCTGATGATGGCCGACTTCTAGGGCGTGGAAACACGTGGTGCAGGCCTGAGGGCTTGTGCGGCTTCGACAAACTATGGCGCAGGGTTGATTCAAGACGGTGCACATGAGAGAGCTTGAATTTGACGGGGCGCGGGGTGGTAGTACAACCACCATGGAGTCAAGTTGAAGGTGGAGTAGGAGTCTGATGGATGACTTCACTCTGAGCTGATGGAGGGGCTACGGCGTAAGTTAACGGAGAGTCGAAGCCTATTTCAGCGGGATAGCGAGAGACACTTGGTTTCAGACTGGGTACCAGTGGTCTGATGGAGGTGTGATACTCTGCATCGGTCGGTGATGATCGATGGTTCTCTGCAGTGGGAGTTGAGATAGTGGGGGCTAGCTACCCGGGATACTCGACCAGGACAGCAGAGGCTCGACACGGTGATAGCGGCGAGGCGTGCGGTAAGCACGGGACACAGCGACAGGCCAAGGCACTGGTGGTCAGACATGTGGTCAGACAAATTATGCAGGGGGTGCTGAAGCAGTGTTGACGAGTACCAGATTCAAGTTGGTGACTGGGTCTATCGGTGCCGGAAGATGGACAGGAGTTGACCATGAAGAATCTGTGAAAGTGGCGGAGAGTCTGAGATTGTCAAAAGCTGAGAGAGTACATGGCCATATATTCTGTGGTGTTCGGTGCACATGGCAAAGTGCGGATGACAAGTACAGAAGGAGGTTGAGTGCTATAGCTGTGGGACATGTCAGAGACTATCCGGGGAAAAGGGTGAGACAACTGTGAATTTGACTCAAAGTGACACAGGGCGACGGTGAAATTCCTTCAAGTTTCAGACAGACGGTCATGAAAGAGCGGTGATGTTGAGTTCAGGTAACTCTTATATGTGACACCCAATATGTGAGTTGTTCATTTTCACGCAGATTAATGATCAGTGTGTGATGGCGTTGAGCGGATACTCCGGAAGTTGGGAGCACAAAGTAGAGTAACGAGGAACTTAATTTTTGCTCGAGTGTTGACTGTGAAGAAGACGAGAAGGGACTACAGTTGCAGGTGGAGTCATATGGAGTCTGGGAGTAGCAGCAGTACTCATGGCGTATCTCAAGTCCAATGTACATGGAGGTTCGACACATGGATGAATTCAAGATGGTGGAGAATATTCGCCAAGGTGGAGTTTGTTAGAATTGTGTCGAATATTATTGTACAAGTTAGGTTACAGTTGGACTTGGCTTTGGACTTTGTGTAGACAGGATAGGAGTTGTGTCCTAATAGGACACTTGTATCCTAGCCCTCTCATATATATCGGAGGTAGACACATGATGTAACCTATGCCAACATAATAGCACAGGCACGCGGGGGAGCCGGCGGCGTGTGCCGGTGCCCGGGCGGCCGGGGTGCGGTATTGTGATGGTGTCATGGGGAGGAGCGCCCGTAGTCAGACCCTGGGGATGTAGCCATATCGGTGAACCTTGTTAACAAATATCGGTGTCGTGCTGGTGTGATTGCTTGGTCCTCGGTAGATCAACTTGACCAATAATATTTGACACAATTCTAACAACAAATTTTGTGAAATCTTCTCAAATTCTTACCACAGTTCTAGGAATAATATAATAACATCATGCCAAGTTTCATCTTTTTCATACTTTGTTTTCAGTTTTGAAATTTAAAAACCAATAACCTCCTTGTGTGACGTCTGTGGCACCCTGATGAATTAAATATTGAAAAAGAACCCCAAAAATGCCAAAATCTCGCTTGTGTCAAGTAATGGTGTATCTTGAGCATAGAAATTTTTCAAGGTTAACCAATGAAACAACCGTGACTTCCCCTTCAAAGCTGACCCATTCCCTCTCGAACGCATGATTTTTCCTCAGAGATGGTCCGATTTCCAAGCAATCAACATCAAAAAAATTGCGAAACTTTTCAAAATTTTACCACAACATATAAGGATCATATGATGACACGATGCATAGTTTGATCCTTTTTTACTTTGGTTGTATTTTTCATTCAAAATGCTAGTAATCTCCACGTTGGGGGTCAAGTCTTGGCATCCTCATGTTTGGAATTCCTTTCTTTCTCTTGTACATGTTCCAATTATAGTCTAAAGATCAAAAATATGTTTTTTCAAAACAATGTTGCAAAAAAAATACGCATTTGTAGTTCAGATTTGACTTATATGCACTAAACGACTAAAAATGCACTTAATGACTTACATATAGGAAAATAACCTGAAAATGACAAAATATGGCATGAGTCAAGTAATGGTATATCTATAGCATAGAGAGAATTTCAAGGTCAACTGATGAAGCAAGAGTCACTTCACCTTCAAACTTGACCCGTTTACTCTCGAAACCATGATTCTTCCTCGAAGGTGGTTTGATTTCTAATTAGTCTACATCACAACTTTTGCGAAATCTTCTAGATGTTATTTGCAGAGTGCTCGATAAAATGCAGTTGGCAAATGACCCAACACTTGGCAAAACACAGCTTTTCCAGTAGTGAGAGTGACAAAAAGGATCGGAGGGAGTAGTATGATCTTTTACTGAGCTAAAATGATATAGTATGATGATTTCATTAAAAAAAATTGTAGTGTGATGGTGCAAATCATATTCACGTACCAATGCATGACTGTATATAAACAATGATCAGGAAAATGAGTAGCTACAGCGTACAGATTAACATATCTGACGTATGAGCCCAAGATATTTCTTGGTATTTTGTGGCCTAGCTGGTACGGTGGTACTACGACCCCAATACCCATGATGATTCCATGGAATGGTTGGAACTTGGAAGGGTGGGGTCAATATAATGAGATGGGAGGCCACTTGATGGATCGTCCTTCGCCAGCTCACTCGATGGGCACAGCCAGAGGCAGAAACCATGGCAGATTCGAGCATGGATCGATGGAGCCTGTGTAGCGAATTCAAGTGGAGTTGAAAGGTGGCATCATGGGATGCGCTCCGCCGCACGCCTTGATTGATCTTCAACGCGTCCGGTCGACTCAGACCGGGGCCATGCTGTGCAATGCAGTGTACGTGCACGCGTGATGCTACGTTGACGATAAATTGGCTCTGGGGCCTGCACGCTGTGCCAATCACCAGTATGCGTAAGTGTGACTCCAGAATTATGCGGACACAGTGGCACTAGTGTAGTACTACAAGTTCTACGACCCTCAGAACCATCTATAGATGATTTCTGAAGGAGGAAGGGAGGTGCGCTGGCGCTCCGTCCTCTCACGAAAATCAATCTCCCCCCGCTCCTGGGACCAGCCGTGCGCGCGCTGCTTTCCCGCTGTGCCGGTGCGTCGCCACAATGCTTATCGCCCCGCCGTGTGTCCCCGTGACCGGACACGCGCGTGCACCTCCCGGTGGCCGGCCGGCGCGTGCACTCGTCTCCTCGCCGCCTGGTGTCCCTCGCCAGCCAGCCACGCAAGGCACAGCGCAGACCGTCGCAGTGCACGGGCTAGGCCGGCTTTGCTTCTCTCGTCTGGGTCCGCACCGCCTTATCTCGTCTGGACCAGTGGTGCGCCCGCCGACGCGAGGTCCGTTTCGTCTCCGGTGGCAGCTTGCATGCACACACTGCAGGACAATGACAAGGAGCTCTCGACCCAGGCAGCTTGCATGCACACGCACTGCAGGACAATGAGAAGGAGCTTTCGACCCAAAGCCAAATTCGATGGATCCGGGGCCAAAGGTCTTTAAAATATCGTCCCCCATCTGATATCTGCCATAGCAAATGCATATCATGTCCCTCTACAACAGCTGTACTGTAATGATTCGAACAATGGTTGCGATGTACATATACGATATGATTGTTTATTTGGCAGGTGCGATATTCATGCGTGGCATTCATGGCCCTATCGTCGACCAGCCTGACCTGCACACAATACGCACACGCCATGCATAATGCAATACAGTCCGATGCTGTGCGCGCGTCTACTGCATTTTCACCGGAGCAGCTGTGACCATGGGTCCATGGCTAGCTGCTGCTCGGTGGCGCGGAGCACGCACGCACGCACGCACGGGAATCGTGTGATTGGCCCTGCGTCTGCGCACGGCCGTGGGCCGGGGAGCAGGCAGAAGACGACGTTCGACGGCGTACGGCGATGTGCGTGCACCCGGTTGGCGAATGGCAACCAGCTGTACGTAATCATGGTGAGGGCAAAAACACACACGTCGACGTCTGTTTCCTCTTCACTGCTCGGTTCTTGACTCTGCGACGCTCATGTCGGCTTGCTCATTCCATCTTACTCCTGCATCTTTGCATTTTCGACTCGTCCAATCGTCTGCTTCGAAAAACTATCAATTGCCGCATGTTTTTCGCTCCTCTATGACAGTGTTAGTGTTAACCGCATCCACCGTCGTTATCAGGTGTGTGCATGTTTGATGCTGAGGGGCGAATTGACCGTGGGTAAATCAGCGTGCGACTACTGCGAGATTATAACAGCTGCGGAGCCGCAGAAGTGCGGAAGACAAACCTATTTCGATTTTTGGAAAGAGGTGTCTTTAGAAACCCCATATACTCCCTCACTCCCGAATTACTTGCCACATAAATAAATAAAAATGAATGTATTTAGAATTAAAATATGTCTTGATACATTCATTTGCCCGACAAGTGTTTTCAGACGGAGGGCTTTTTCCCTTTGTTTTAGGCCGTAGTCTAGTCTAATTATTGCATTTCGTTGTGCGCTTAGGGCATTTTCAAAGCGGATCCTCAAACCACCAATAATCATCTTGCATGGTCCAGACGTGTTGAGACATCCAACACCGGTCTATATCTGTCTGTTGAGCAGTTTGAATGTATTTTTTTCGGCAAACACGCGACAAATAGGGAGAAGGCTTTCCGAGAGTCCAGACAGCAGCCACGTAGGACTCTGACAAACCCGGCCCAACCAAAACCCCTCCCGGGCCCGCACATCCATCCTCCCATTTTCTCTCCTTCACTCTCTCTCTCTCTCTCTCTCTCTCTCTCTTGCGTTCGTCACCGCCCCACCACCCCAGCCGTCACGCCGCACCCCTGCCGAAAATCGACGGGTCCATCACCTCCAACGGTACACCCGGGCTCCATGCCGCTTCTCCTCTGCCAACATTCCACGCCTCTACGCCGACCGCCACATAGATACCCGCTCCTACGATGCTCACCAAGCCCGACAACTGTTCGGTGAATTTCTCAAGTTAAATATTTTTGTCCTTTCTTCTTTGAAGCAATGCATTCAGATATGCGAGCACTATGCTGAGTCGTCCAACGGCTTGTCCGACGAGGAGGACTACACAGATGAGACAACGATAATGCAAGCGGTGCTTGCAGAACCGGGGCATACGGAGGAGCATGTTTTGAATTTCAAGGGTGGTCATCGAGTGCTCAATCACAACCAGGCGCGCGGCCATTTGACATTGATGAACAACTACTTTGCCCCTGATGTCGTCTTCGCTGACAATTTTTGGCGCCGCTTTCGAATGTGCAAAAGTATCTTCGCTCGTCTCTACCATGGCACCCGGTCCTTTGATGACTTGGAAGGATCGGGTTCCTTGGTTATCAGAAGTGCATGGCCGCACTACAGATGCTTGCATATGGCATGACCATCGATTCGTGGTACGGGTACCTACAGATGTCCGAGAGCACATGTGGAGATGCCATGATCAGGTTTGTTCAGATGCATCAACAAATTCAGCAATCAGCATCGAGCAACTCACGAGCGACCGAAGGAGGATCTGATTGAGCATCTGTGGGCAGTTAAGGAGGATAACAATGTTGGAGTGTAATATTTGAAGTTTTTAAAATTTGAACTATTGCTGCATTAAAACTATTTTAGACTATATATGCGGCTATTTGAATGTGCGGACTTATAAAAAAAATTGGAGTCGGATGTATGCGGATAGAGTTGGATGGCCGCCTTCTGCATCAGTGTCCTTATACTGCGAAATATCTATCTCATTTTATCTGTAAAGCTGATATGATCATCCAGTTATGTTATGTTTTAAGCACCATATGGGGAAGACTAGTATAGGATCACACATTAGGTGAGATCAATGAAATCAATTTTTTGAAAATACAAAAACACGTTCAAATATTCTCGAAAAAATTACAGACACACATCAATGTTTGATACAACCTTAAAAAGTTTCAGCTTCTAATTCGACCTACAGTAATAGAAACAAAAAAGACAAAATCATATGTGAATAGTGTCAAATTAATATTCACCCAAAGCAACCACTATTCACATTCCCAAATGAACCGCTATTCACATTCGAATTTGTCTTTTTTTTTAATCTCTAAATGTACATCAAGTCTTGAGATGATTTTTTTCCGGAGTTGTAGACATACCCTCAAGTATGTTGTTTTCAAAGTGTCTAAATATTAAAAAAAAAGTTGATCTCATTGATCTCACCTAAATGTGAGATTCTATACTAGTCTCCCCCGCACCATAAAGATTCAGCAATGGGCGTGACCTGACCTACAAAAGAGAAGCCAATACCATGTGACCTGACCTACAAAAGAGAAGCCAATACCAATATGGCATCAGATTTGTGAAGGGGCTAGAGCAACCAAATGGTTCGCTATGAGAAAGCACGTCGTGCGAACAAAAATGTACGATATAAAAAAAAGGATTTGCCATGATGTAGGTAAAATAGACAGAATTAAAAAAATCCAATCTTATAGACAACAAATTTGCACATCTAGATAACATGGCAACATTTTGAAAAGGTTTGTAGCAGATGTAAAAAAATAAGATAATTTTCAATTCCTAAAAAAAATCAAAGGAGAGGGGATTAGAAAAAAAATAGTTGCATGGCAAAATATAATGAAAAATGTTTGTAGAAACATGGCAAATATGATAAATTCATCTCAAGATCACATGTGAGTTTTACCAAATTTATTTGAACATACCATGGAAAAACTTATAAATGAAGTTTGTCGTCGCAAAATTTGAATGTAATGAACACATGGCAATTTTAGCATGCTAAAATATTTTAAAAATAATTCACCTTGGCAAAAATGTTCAAATAAGAAAATTATGAAAAGAATTTTCCATGGTATGTTCCACAAAATTGCCATGGTATGTTCAAGTAATTTACCATTGTGTAACTTTTTCACCCTGACTTACCATCACATTACATAAATGTATTTTAACTTTGCCGTGGTTGTATAGTTTAAGATGGCAAGACAATAAAAAATGTGTTGACATGGCAACAGAGTTTTTAGTTTTTTCAATGATAATGATGCAAAAATTGATTTTATTATATAAAATACAAAGAAAAGGTGCCCATTGTGGAAATAATAGAAATTTCATGATATTAAAAATAAATTTATGCGCTCTTAATAATAAAATGGCCATATTTTACATTTTCTTTGTTATAACATAAAATCAAACACATAAAATTGCCATGATAGAGAATAATAAAAATACCATGATCAACATAATAAAATTTCCATGATAGAAAATAATAAAAATCCCATGATCAACATAATAAAATTTCCATGCTACCTATAAAAAAATTACAGATGGAAAATTTAATAAGCTTGTTATTTGAAAAATATGGAATATTTCAGAAAAAAATCTCTAAAACAATCAAGGCAACCTTTGGAATTTTGTAATTCGCACATGGCAAAGTTAGAGATTTTTTTGTTTGGAAAGATGGCAAACTTTAAGAATTTATTAAAAAAAATAGCATGTTATGGGCTGTATATGTGTTGGATGCTACGAGGAAAAAAATTGTTCGTGCTTCACATCTTTGTTAAAGATGGTGTCATATTAAGTTCAATTTAAATTTTTTCTCTATGTGCACATAATTTTGGACCATTGTTTTTGCATCAATTTTAGTTGTTTTGAAACACCTACTCCCTCAGTTCCTAAATATTTGTCTTTTTAAAGATTTCAAATGGATTACCACATAAGGATGTATATAGACATATTTTAGAGTGTAGATTCACTCATTTTGCTCCATATGTAGTCACTTGTTGAAATCTCTAGAAAGTCAATATTTAAGAACGGAGGAAGTATTTATTACACAGTTGTCACAACGCTTGGGGCATCATCTAGTTTACTAAACATGGATATACATAGATCCCTATCTAGTAATGGAATAATTATTCCTAATATTTTTAAGGATTATGAAATACTTATCTTACACGTGGTCTACATGTATTGTTCTTCACATTTTTTGTAGTAAGCAAACTGATTTTTGTGATTTTTCCTTACATAGAGAAGCACAATCGAGTAAGCAAAATAAAAAATAAAAATAAAAGTTACTTCGGTATCAAACTATCAGAGTCAATGCCTTCGTACCTTTGAAGTGAAAATAAATTTCCTGGTTTCAAATGGATGCATGAGCAGTCAGTTCCATTATTCCAATAGGTGAGAACCTAAATTAATTGAACACGTCCTGACCAGAGACGTGGCCCTTGCTAGACTTAATGTCAAGCAATTTTCTCATCGTTTAGATTGTTGAGGAGAAAAATCAAGGCTGCTAAAACTAGATGATACCTCATGCAGTGTTACATAAATCGGTTGCCTTACAATTCAATGAGATTTGTTTGTACGAAACATAAATATTTTGATAAAAAATGAAAAGTGGAATTGAATATACATATTATTTATTGTATTTATTTCTTGTATATAGTTGTAAAAGATTTATTGAATGTAAGTACCATAAAAAGCATTTTGTCATACATGATTGTATGTGACCCTTTTTCCTATGCATGATTACATGTCGAGGTGACATACTTCCATTGTAAGATAAATAGGTTAATGAAAATAACCTACTTATAATTGTATAGCATTAGAGGATTAGTGACCAGAACAGCCTTAACATGAAAGTACTCCCTCCGTCTCAAATTGCGTATCTTAAATTTATCTAAATACGGATGCATCTAACACGTAATCACTAGCTAAGGGCATCGATTGCCAATCCCAAATAATAGCAACGATAGCTCTGAGACATGAGAGAGTTCTATCCATTTTGTGTTGTCTCAACCTATCTAACATACCAGGAATCATCACACGCTTCGGAGATGAAAAAGATTGTCGCAAAGAATAGGTCATCCATCCATCCCTGACTAATTCTTGTTCATGCATCATGTATGTTTTGTACTGCCATTTGGGTACAAAACACAAAATCATCTGAAATAATCATATAATAAAATCAAAAGCTGTTGCCTTGCCTCCTGAAATTTGCTATACGTCTCGATCGATGCTTAATGTCGTCTTGCTGTAGGTGAGAGCCTCTGGCGTGGCCATGTCGGGGCAGTCAGGCGTCTCATTTTCCATCAGAAAATTGTTCGCTACTCACTCGCCACAGTACCGTCCTGCCTTGCTCTGTCTCCTCTCCTCTGGCGCCAACTCACACGCAATACACCGGAGCTGGCGAACTCCTCTCGATTCGCCGAACCATCCATCCATCCGGCACGCCACGCTTATCTCCAAACCACTATATAAACGCCCTCACGCCCTGCTCATTCCACTCACACAACACAAGCTTCCATCAAGCTTTCTCCTCATCTTCATCTTCTAGCACTTGTTCTTCCTACCTAGCTCTAGTTGGGTGAGCATCGAGCCCGCAACGCATGGCTCGCATGGCGGTGTCGGTGCTGGCCATCCTGCTCGCCTCTTGTGCCCTGGCGGCGGCGAGCTTCGACAAGGAGTTCGACGTCACCTGGGGTGACGGGCGCGGCAAGATCCTCGACAACGGCCAGCTCCTCACGCTGGGGCTCGATAAGGTCTCCGGCTCCGGGTTCCAGTCCAAGCACGAGTACCTCTACGGCAAGATCGACATGCAGCTCAAGCTCGTCCCCGGCAACTCCGCCGGCACCGTCACCGCCTACTACGTACGCCGACATTCATTCTTTCCTCTGCTTCTCGGTCTGATCGGAAGACACGGTTGCCTAACTTGGTTTGGTTTGGTGTGTGTGAATGTGCAGCTGTCGTCGCAGGGGCCGACGCACGACGAGATCGACTTCGAGTTCCTTGGCAACGTCACCGGCGAGCCCTACACGCTGCACACCAACGTGTTCACGCAGGGGCAGGGCCAGCGGGAGCAGCAGTTCCGCCTCTGGTTCGATCCCACCAACGACTTCCACACCTACTCCATTCTCTGGAACCCAAAGCACATCATGTATGTTTGTTGATCTCCATTGCTCAACCTTCGCTTTCCTTTCAAGAACGCTGGCCATATTGGCTTCTGCAACACATGGACTGATTGATTTGGTGGTGTAAATAATAATGCAGCTTCATGGTGGACGACATGCCGATCAGAGACTTCAGGAACTTGGAGGGCAAGGGGATCGCCTTCCCCAAGAACCAGCCGATGCGCCTCTACTCCAGCCTCTGGAACGCCGACGACTGGGCCACGCAGGGCGGCCGCGTCAAGACGGACTGGTCCCATGCCCCGTTCTCCGCCTCGTACCGCGGCTTCAAGGCCGACGCGTGCGTGGTGACCGCGGGCGGCAAGCCGCGCTGCGGCGCCAGCGTCGGCACAGACGCGGCCCCAGGCATTGGTGGCGCAGCCGCGGCCGGCGACTGGTACAACCAGGAGCTGGATCTGACGCGGCAGGAGCGCATGCGTTGGGTGCAGAGCAATTACATGATCTACAACTACTGCACTGACCCCAAGCGCGTCGCCACGGGCGTCCCCGCCGAGTGCTCCATGTAGTCCCCATGTCCATCGAGCTATATATCCGGCAGCTGCTAGCATTGGCCTGCATATCCGTTGATCGCCGGAGGAAGACGGCCGGAGATAGGAAAGATGGGGTGTATGTATAAACCGAAATCCATCAATAAGGATTGGTAATGGGAAATGTGTAAAGTAACCGGTGGTTCAATTCTTGTGCAATATATTACCTCCTCTTACGTCCTTTGTTCAGAATTTGCTAAATCTCAATCGACTGGGATTTAACAAAGTCTTAGTTGATACTATATTCATGAAAGTTTTAGCAACAACATGACATCCATTTCTTCGTGAAAGTTTTTATACGAGTGCAACAATAAATTTAGTATTTTGTTCCCCAAAAGTTTCAGTTTTTTTTTACTTTTTTACAAATTACTATGTTTTAAAAAAACTCAGGTGTAGTTACACCCGAGAGCCATACGTTCCCGTCCGTATTTTTTGATCCCTATGGGGAATTTGGCAAAAAAGAAACATACTATTGCTCCTACCAAATAATTCTTGTATGTGGAGAATGGATAGAAGTACGTGTGTGTGATAAAGTGTCAAGATGATCATTTTGGCATGTGGAAAATTTAGAAAATGAAAAAGAACGTACTACTCCAACTTAAGGCGAAAACAGCCAACTTGTGATTCACTCTGTTGGCACCAGAGACAGAACAGAACAAGGACGTTGCGAGATCCAAACCCTTGTCCGATATTCAAATGTCCTCCTTTCGTTCAAACTAACACCTGTGGGCTGTGCCTACGAGCCCAAAATATTTCTGCCTAGCTGCTGAATGCTGATGGTACCCCAATCCCCCATGATTGCACGAAAGGGGTGGGGTCGATCAGATCGGAGCCACTTGAGTGCCCGTACTTTGCCAGCTCACTCGATCGGCACAGCCAGAGAGACCATGGCAAAATTCGAAGCAGGAGCATCAACGGATCGATGGAGCTGGTGTAGCGAATTCCAGTGGAGTTGAAAGGTGACGCCACTAAGCAAGCCTGGCGTTGGGATTTAGACCCCTGTCGGCGCATGGGAGGGATGCGCTCCGCCGCCCTTCAACGCGTCCGGCCGACTCAGGCCAGGGCCATTGCAATGCCAATGCAAAGCCGGCGTCAATTCGTCGGGACCCTGGGCGATGCGTTAATCATCTGCTGCCTGCGCAGGTTCGTCACGTCGGACCCGCCTCATTTTACCTCATATATATTTCTCCGCATCTACTGTCGGATCAAATCTAAATCACTTCACACCACTCCACTCCCCTCCATCCCTTAAACTCGTCCCTGGCGCCGTCTGACTGTGGATCCAAGTCCTTTATCTTTAGATCCGTCGACTCTGAGCTCATTTCACGTGGCCCCGAAGAGGAGATGGTTGTCCGGCTTGCGCTCCGCCGCTTCCGGAAGGAGTCCCATGCAGAACAGCGCTCGGACTCTTTCCGTCGGGAATGCATTGCGTTCGCCCAAATGGTGCACGGAGCCAGTGCAAGGGTAGTCGTAGCTGCCTCACCAGAGGCGGTGTGGTCCGCCTAACGTCCGAACTCGGTGACATACGCGCAACGCCTTCGTTGACGCGCCGAGGCCATGGATGCACCGTGGGCGTCGTCCGACACAAACATGGCGCGGCGTGTCCAGCGTGCACTGCAGCGGGACGCGGTGGATGTGGGCGAGGCGGAGTCGCAATCTCCGGCGCCCCGTATGGTGCATCAGTCCGGGTGCCGCAACCGTGTCGTGGTGGATGTCGCCGGCTCGTCCTAGGACGAATCCATCATCGATCTGACGTCCACCGGCACCCAACGGGTTCCGGGCTCCGGCGAGGAAGAATAGGGCATGGAAGACGGTGGCACATTGAGTCCCGTGAGCCGGCTCGTGTCCCATGCCCTACTCTACCTTGCCAGCGATCGGACCAATACTATGAGGGGAGCAGCCAGCCGCCGGACGAGTAGAGCGCAACTGGACGAAGCTCCACGCAAATTATGGATTTAAGGTTTCTAATTTTAGATATCCGGATGTGAAATGCATTTTTTGAGGTGTGATCGGTCACTTTACCGCTTTACGCCGACGCGTCCGGGCGCGTCCGCTGGCGTTTGAGGGGTCGGATTTGCCAAGTTTGGTTATAGATGCTCTAAGCGTGACTCAAGAAGACTAATTTTTTTATGCCTCCTAAAAAAACGAAGACCAAAATTATATGGACAAAGTCGCACCACTCTCCTTTGCAGATCCGCGTTGTGAATTACGAACAAGCTCGGACCGGCATCTCCAGGACCAGTACGTACGTACAGGAAAAATTGCAGAGATGGACGACGAAACCGACATGCATCGCCCATATGCATGCACTAGTAAATTTACACGTGCAATGCACGTTTTAAACATTGATCAAAGTTGATTTCACACAAATACAAAATAAATGTTCCAAAAAAGTATTAAGTTAAATGGGGACACGCTGTTTTTCAAGTTGACATAGTTGTGGTCATGTTGTTGCATACAGACAGTAATATATGTTGTTTCATCCATTAGGTGGTCTGATTGGTTGTTAAAGAAGATTAAATTTTGTGACGACTGAAAAGGCAACCTCACATAGAATATATCAATGGCACCATGATATCAACACCAACAAAATTTTCTTAAGGCATAGAACGTTTGTTACAACTGCTAGCTGATAAAAATAGTATCATTAAAATTTATTCGAATCCACTATATCTTTTTATTAAGGAAATTAATGATAATGAAATATCATCAATCCACGATTCCACGATATATATTAGATTGCCTAGTTCATCATTTGTGAGTGTATACACGCACGCAAAGATATGCTTGAGTGATGATCCAAGAGCAAGGGCGGTGAGGATAACAGTGCCACCCGTAAAAAAAAATACAGTGCCACCTGTCAGCAGAGCCATTGCCTTAAATTTCGCTCTGACTGGATCATTACAAACTATGTTCTGCTTAACTTCGCATGCTCACGGGCAGGTGTAGAACTTTGAAACGAATTCTGTATTACTTCATAAATGAATATCACATCTCGAAAAACAATCCAATATACACACAAAAGCAGTAGGTTCTCAAAATGAAGAAATGCCATCTAATTTCTTTGAGAGAGAAATAAATGCCATTTACTTGTCGAGCGGAATAAATTCCATCTTGAAGTACCAATTCTTATTTTGATTGGAGCCCTACTTCTAAAAGCGTTTGAAGAACTTAGATGCCATCTTTTTGAACATCCTAAGATCACATCTCCATAGCGTCTCGCATATCAGATTTTGCAATCAAATCATACTCCCTCCGACCCAAAATAACTGTCTCAAGCTTAGTAGTACAATTTTGTACTAAAGCTAGTACAAAATTGAGATACTTATTTCGGGACGGAGGGAGTATTTATCAAAGAAATGTTAATTGTGTTAAAGCAAGCTCTGCAAATGGATAAGTCAATTGTTTGTTTATTTGTACACTGTACAACATATGAAGCATGTTTGAAATTCCAAATAGCACGACCAACCTTCTTAGAATAACTTAGTTCCTTTAAGCAATACATGTAGTGGTAAACATATCGGGCAATATTAAACATGCAAAAGAAATAAAAAGGGAAGTCATTTTTTCTTCTTGAAAATATTCATCATCTTCGTAAAAAACGCCATTCTCTATTTTTAGAAAAATCATGGTGCCGAAGTTGACTTAATGAAGAATATTGTTAGAATGAGATTGTGATGTTCTTTTAGTGGACATCTGGAAAACTTGTAGATAGTTTAACCATTTTTGTTTTCTTCTATTTCAAAAACAATGCTGGTGCTAGACTTGGAGTGCTCATATAGCATCTCGAGATACTGGAACAATACGTCCAAAAATACCCTTTATCTCACAAGTGGTAGTATAAAGTAATTACATACAGTAGTGACATACAAGTGTTACCAGTGGTGCATAAATAAATTTCTAAATTAATAAATCCTTCAGTGTAAAGTTATTGGAACTCATTAATTATAGATGTTACATGAATCAGAGGTATGTGCATGTGAAGAGCCTATAAAAGGTAGAGGATTGTTGACTCGACCTGGCATTTGGCCAAGACCATTTCTGTGATTCAGAAAAGGTGTTGTTCGATGAATGCCGCAAGTGAATATTTTTCTAAGAGAAATATATACGTCATGTTTAAGCTTAATCAGTGGGGGCAAGAAGTGGCTCGGCTAACTGGAGATTTTCTACCACTTGGATTTTCCCTGGTTGGAGATACATTCGTTTTAACTGGATACAGATCCTATCATGTCCATCCAACCAAACAAATAAAACCAGGACTTCTAAAAGCTGGATGGCAATCTCCAATCCAGCTTCATCCAAGCAACCAAATGCTACTTAAAGATACAGTAATCGGCTCGTGAACTTGCATTAAAAGTGAAGGTTCGCCGAGAAATTCTCTGTTGGTTTACCTAAAAGGGCATGTACCATGGCCTCAGTCGCAGTCGCATATGAAATACTGGATTATAAGGTTAGAAACAAAGCCAAGGATAGTTGGTGGCACTAATTCAACTTGAATTTTTGTTGCTCAGTTTCAACAATATAGTCTAAAATAGCAGAGGGGAACACATAGAAGAATGTTTACCTCTTGTCTCATGTCCTTGCTGACGCCTTTGCCATCTCTAAAATCTTCCTTCAGCCTTACATTCGTCTGAAATCATGTTGCTGCAAGACGAAACACACCAAGTATGTGATCATTATAAATACATCTCAAATTTGATTTGATCACCAAAATGTAAAGAAAAGAAGAGAAGATAAGCATCATTCAACCAATTAATCCATCAACATAAGTAGTATGAAGGAGACACGTGGTCGACACAATCTATGCATATACCTGCACAGATAAGTTATAAAAACCATCTTGTTAATTCAATGGAACTACAAAGAAACATTGTTGGATGAGGAAATAAAGAATAGCTAAATGATGCAATAATGGGTGCAATACTGTTTGCTTATATGAATTAGTAGTAGTGGTGCAACAAATATGATACTGCAGCGGTCGGTGAGGGATACCTATAAAAAAATCAATCATTTTGGTTCACATCTTTAAGCTCTACCCTTGTTAGAATCACATATTGCACCTCCACAGACACCATGTCCTCCTGGGAGCATCCATGGAGGATGGGAATGGCGACTATCATGAATTTGTAGTAGTGGCGTAACAAATAGGATACTGTAGTGGCCTGTGTGGCATACCTATAAAAAATCAATCATTTTGGTTTACAGCAGAAAAAAAAATCTAAAGGAGAACATGCTCACCTTATCCAATGGATGCAGAATGATGAACTGTGTAAGATTATAAGTAATGCAAATGGCACTAAAAAGGGAACATTAGTTTAACAGGCCATAACCTAGGTACTTATGTGGTCATCTTAGTCGCAAACATTTACCAAAAATATGAATAAGAATGTCAGGTTATTAATAATTCAAAAATATGAAAGATTATAGTAGTGTTTGTAGCCAAAATTCAGTACAGACTACACACATCACAACCATCACAACTGAACAAACACAAACGACACACAGCAGTACTCAAAACCTGGACAAGTGGACATGCTCAGATTTCTCGTCCATCTCACACACTACAACCTAGAGACTGAACATCGTGACAGGGCGTGTTCAATGCCGAAGAATGTATCTCGTCAATGGATGTTCTCATCATTCAGATTTTCGACTAATTGTTTGTATGATTTGCAAATACTACCTTTGCATGCAAGCCAATCTTTTTTACCTGAGCCGATGCCTATTGCACGTTGAAAAGAACACAACAAAACCGTACAAAATGCTTCGGACTGCACTCAAAATCTAAAACAAGAGACAACGTAAGTTGCATAATATACTAATTAAAAAATTAATAGGCATGCAAACAAATTTAAGTTACCTGGTACAGATCTTTCCAGAGTGATTCCCAAATGGCAATTTCAGATGTAAGCGCGAGTGCTCTGGATGCAGAACCACCTTGATACAACGAACTCCCTATTGACCAGGTCTTCCTTAAAACATCAACAATATCATCAAAGAAGTCTCTGCTACAAAACTTGCTAGTGCAACTGACAAGTTGAAAAGGTGCAGCTAGTATCTCTCGGACGAACCAAATTACAGGGTACGAGATTGAATTGGCTGCAGGAAATAAAATATTAGTTAGACATCAAAATAAAAAAACAAAAGGAAAAAATAAACAGATCATTTGGAAGATTACAGTAACTATACCGATATTAAACATCGTACTGAAGATAAACCAAAATGGCCACATGATCATCTGCACTGTACTGATAACCGCCGCATGATGTCTCCATCGCTACCATTGCAGCTGAACTGATATATTCAACTGTTTCAGAACACACGTTCCATAGTGGCAGGGTATTTCTTCACTTCGGCATGAAAATCTACATAGCAACAATTCATTTCTAATAATAAGTAGATCCTCAATCCTCATGCCATATTTAAGTAGCGACACAACCAGTTTCTAATAAGAAAATCACCGATTGGAACCAAAATTTCACAAAAGCTTAGTATCCGCCCTTACGGTATATTCTTCCACTGAAAAAAGCGAATGCGTCTAAGCTATGTAAATTAGCACCTCCCATTGAATAACACTATGCTATTCTCCTCCATGGCGAGGCAGGCTTCACGACATTTTGTTGTAGTGCCAGTTGCGCAAGCGCAACCCCATCAGATTTGCTTCTGACAGACACACTGCCCAGTCTACATACACACAAACTAAAATTTTCATCTCTCATAAGAGATTCCTAATCCTTAGTACGAAATAGGTAAATTTACAAAAAAATATGGAAGATGATCAGAACTACAACACATGATTGGAGATAATTTCCATGCATATATCCAACAATTCCATGGAGGCCTTACAACTTACAAGAGAAAGATGCACTGAGTGACATGTTGAGGTGCGTCGGCAGATCATGCAGCTTCCTTCACCTGGTCCATCTTGGCAACTCCATGCAGGCTTTCATTCTGTAGAAGAGCCAGATACCGGGGGAAAACATCATGTTAACCAAAGGTCTGAAATCTGCCATTTCTGCAAACTGAAGCTTTCGTTCAGTGTTGTCAGTTAAGAAATGCACGTGCAACAAAATTCAGAACTATGCGTGAAGCAAAGGTCCGAAATATATCATTCTGCAAACTGAACTTTACCGTAAGAAAGAGAAACTCGAGGGAACTCAGATACTCAATGGGAAGGCCTTGCCATCCATGAGAGAGCTGCAGATCATCTCCACATGGAAGAGAGGAAGGAGTTCGGTAATTTTGTTAAGATAGTCAATGGAAAGAAAGAAGTTCCTGGCCTTAAGAGTGCAGGTCCGCGCAGCAACTGCCGCCATTACAAGGGTCGCGTGCCTTAATAGTGCAGGTCCGCGCATACAACAACTGCAGCCATTACAAGGGCCACGACGTGACATGCAACAACGAAGGGATAATGTATCTGATGTTGTTCGGCCTCGCCGAGGTCGTTCTCTTGCAATTGCCGAGCCTGGAGAAGGTCACCTTATCTTCATCATCGCCGCCGTCATTTTCTTCACCTACTCCTTCGTTGCGCTCTTCCCGAGTGCCGTGACCTACCCGTAAGGACAGGCCGGTGGGGCGGGGCGGGCAGGCGCGAGGCGGGCGACTCCGTATCTAGCGGCGACCTGCTGCGGCTACAAGGGCGGGCGACTCCGGCGGTTCCCTGCGGCGATGGGCGCGGGGCGGGGCGGTGGCTCCAGCGGCGAGCGGCTCGAGCGACGGCTCCGGCTAATGGTTGCGGGAGTTTGCGGGGCGGCGAGGCGAACGGCGCGGGAGGAGGAGGGGCGAGAGATCGGGGCGGCAAGGTGGACGGCGCGAGAGGAGGTGGAGGGAGATAGAGGTCGGGGCGGCGAGGCAAAAGGCGTGGGAGGTGGAGGAGGGGGCGAGAGGTGGGGAAGTGCGGGAGAGGTCGTGCGGGCGGTTTGTCCTTTTTTCTAAACGGCGAGGGCTGAATTAGCGATCTGTTAGTGGCTTGTTGCGTGGTTAGCAACGTTAAACACAAAATGATTAAGGGCCATTAGATTTTGATTATGGATGAATGTGATTGTTTGAATCTGCCTCTCTCTTTCTTTTATAGTGGTAGTAGATGCATCACCACGCGCGTGGTCACCCGGTTATGATCGCGTAAAGATCCGTCTCGATCGAGCTGGCTGGCTAGCAGAGGGGCGCCGGGCTGGCGCTCCGTCCTCGCACGGCAGCCGGCAGCCGGCCCTGCCCTGAGAGCCGTGCCCGTGCTGCTCACCAGCTGTGCCGGTACGGCTCCGTGCATGCGCATCACCCGCCGTGTGGTGTGGCCTCGTGATCGGGCGCGCGCGTGTACCTCCCGGAGGCCGGCCGGCGCGTATTGTGGTCGCCTGCTCATCTCATTTGAGGTCCACGCTGCCTTATCTCATTCGTGCCACGGAAGCCGAGCTCAGCCCCCCGCCGACGCGAGGTTCGTCGCGTCTCTGGTGGCAGCTCTGGTGGCAGCTTGCTGGAGCTAGCCGTAGCCTCCCGCACTGGTGGAGTCTGCATGCGCACGTACGTGCAGCACAACGTGGGAGAGCTAGCTCTCGAGTCTGGACCCAAAGCCAATATTCCATGCATCTGGGGCCTGGTTCGAATAATTCTCCACCAGCCGTAAACTCGTTGGAATAATCCTCGCGACGTAATGACACTCATATGATTGTTTATTTCATTATTACATTATTTTGCAGGTGCGACATTCATGCGTCGCATTCATGGCCGTCGACCAGCCGGACCTACACACACTGTCGTATTTCACCGGAGCGGCGGTGACCATGGCCTGTGCCTGCTGCGCACGGCCGTGGGCCGGGGCACAGGCGGAAGGCGACGCGGGTGGACGTACGGCGGCGTGCCTGCATCTGCATGCGGTTGGCAAATGGCAACCAGCTCTAAGTTAATCATGGCGAGGGCAAAAAATCGCACGTCAACATCTGTTTCCTCTGCACTGCTTGCTTCTTGGACTTCGCGACGCTCATGTCGGCTTGCACATTCCATACTTCCCCTATCTGCATTTTCTATTCGTCTAAAAATGTTGTTCCCTCTATTTCATAATGTAGTGCACATAGAGCTTTTTGAAAAGTCAAACCTTAGATAATTAGACCAAGTCTAAGAAGAAACCACTTACATATAGAATGTCAAACATATATCATTAGATTCATCGTAAGATATAGTTTTATATTTTATATTTTTGGTGTTGTAGATGTAAATACTTGATTAGGATTTACAAAGTTTGACTTAAAAAAAAACTACACGCACTACATTATAAAAGAAGGGAGTACTGAAAAATGTTACTGTAGTACTATTGTACTGATTTGTTTTACTAGTTTTTCCCTCTGATCTTGTTGTTCCGGGTGCATTTACACCCCGGAGTAGAAACTCCATGTTGGCGCTTTATGCATCATTAACTTCTTTGGACATCTCTTGTTTAGTGTACCACGCCAGTGAGGCGTTGTAAAGTAGCGTTGCGAGCCACTTAGATTGCGGTCAGTGACAACAATGATCTCAAACACCATCCGCACTAACCCGCAAAGAGTAACCATTTTGCTAAAGCACATCTAGATAACCCGTAAAAAAATCTTGTATGTAGAGAATAGATACAAGGTGTGTGTCATAAAGTGTCAAGATGATCCTTCTGGCATGTGGGAAATTAGAAAATGAAACAAAAATACAACTTAAGGCGAACACAGCCAAATTGTGATTCACTCTTGCACCAGAACAGAGCAAGGACGTTGCGAGATCCAAACCGCCCTTGTCTGATTTTCAAACAGCGGGAGAGACCATGGCAAAATTCGAAGTAGGAGCATGCAGTGCAAGGGATCCATCCAGCCGGTGTAGCGAATTCGAGTGGAGTCGAAAGGTGACGCTGGTACCACTGCTCCGCCGGTGTCGGCGCATGGGATGCGCTCCGCCGCACGCCTTGATTGAGCGCGTCCGACTCCGGCCGGGGGCCATGCAATGCGATGCACGTAGTGCGTGCTGCGCGGTGTCAATTCGTTCGTGGCCCCTGCGCGCTGCGTTAATCATCAAGTATGCGCTGACTCCAGAACCAGAGGACCAGTGGTGTGTAACCCTAAAAAAAACCAGAAGACCAGAATCCACATGTACAGCCCTCGGAACCCCGTCCTATGCAGGTCTTCATTGTGATTTATGAACAAGCTCGAACCGGCTAGCGGCCCGTCTCAGCGGGCCGTGACCACAAGCCAGTACGTACGGGTAAATTTCTGGAGATGGACGGCGAAACCGACATGCATATCGCCCACATGCATGCATGCACGCCGCTGGTTCCTTTCTCGCCACGCGCGTGGTACTGCTCTACCGGATATGATCCTGTAAAAGATCCGTTTCGATCGAGCTGGCTGGTTGAGGGCCTTGGGCTGGCGCTCCGTCCTCGCACCGTCGCAGGGCAGCCGTGCCCGTGCTGTTTTCCAGCTGTGCCGGTACGGCCCCGTGCATGCGCGTCGCCCACCGTGTGGCCTCGTGAGGGCATGGCCAATGCATAGCCTCAGGGTGATGCCTCACATATCATGTAGGATCGGATAACAGAAAAAGTAGATTCGGATGGGAAAACGGGATCCTCTTCAGAAGGCGGGTGCTTAGAGACAAAAAGTATGATCCAATGCATAAAGTTGAAAAAGTTAAGGCCTCCTTTGGTTTGAAGGAATTTTGTAGGATTTTCATAGAAAAAATTCTTTCAGAACTCTTTGGTTTGTAGGAATGAAATCCTATTCCTATGGAGGAATTCTTTCTATCCTTCACATTTCATAGGAAAATAAACATTAGCCTAGATACAATGGAAAAAATCCTATGGTGTGAATCAAAGGGCATCTCCTTTTTTATACCTATGCATAGAATTTGAGATGCATGTCATCTCATTTTCTATGATTTTTCAATCCTATGAACCAAAGAAGGCCTAAAATGAAGAGGAGAGATGCATGTGTACTGAGAGTCTATTTCTATTCTTTGATAAGGTCTACTAGTAGTAGCTTGCATTAAGAAGAAAAAATCAACACAAATGCTTCAAATTACTTTTTATCATGAGGCATATGTATCCATATGCCACCATCGTACATGCCCTGATCGGGCGCGCGCGTGTACCACCCGGAAGCCGGCCGGCGCGTGCTGTCGCCGCCTCGCTGCTCCCTCCGGGGTCCCTCGCAGCTCAGGGTGCAAGCGGGGCGGGTTGCGGCTGCCCGCCGGACGCCAAAGCGGGAGCCAACTGGTTTAGCGGGCCAACGCGGCTGCCCGCCTCAAGCCGCATGATTATTAGCGGACGATGCGGCAGCCCGCATGTGACCGCAAAGACCCGCCAGGCACATGTACTGTACAGCTCCGTCCCAACGTTGTACAGTCACAAATTCATCACAAGACTACAAGAGTCACATGTATCACGGTAAGCTGCTTGTTTCAGCCTTTCAAGACAGCAATGTGCGCACATCAGTGTACTCATTCAGCAAACTAGTAGTATGTACAACAGCAAGAGAACCCTTTGATTCTTAAACATTATGCTCATTCAGTAAACTCAACAATGTTAAAACATATTACTGCAAAAGGTAAGTGCCATGAATTACTACAGCTAAATTCAACAAGATAGCAAGAATTCAATTAACTACTATAGCTAAATCAGGAGACTCCTGATATGAAAGTGACTGATAATATACAAAAAGCTTCAGATGCTTCATCACTTGTACAAAAAGCTTGATCTTCTGGGCTTAATACTGCTGCGGATGCCGGTGCCGAGGGTCTCCAAATATACTGCTACTGATGCCGAGGATCTCCAAATATACTGAACGGAGGTTCTGCATATGAATAAGGTATACGATATTTAGCCAATGGATGAAATTAGAATACACTCGAGAGAAGAACAGGAAGTTGTCTCCAACCGCTATGTATCTCATCTTCTAAAAAAGAACTTCACTACCAAACTAAACTCATAAGAAAGTTTGCAAGCTCTGACTTCAATTAAAATATGTATATAAGTTAGCTAGCTTTTGTGGAAATTAAATGCATTTTACTAGTTAACCTGCTGTTGTGATTATTCAAGGAAAAGAAACAAGCATGCAGAGTTTCAGGTCCTGAAACTGAAACAGAGCAAAAAAATGTAAACAGGGAAAAAACTGATGTTTATGTATCTCACCTTGACAAAAACTGATGTTCACTACCATTATACAGTTCCTGGAATAAAAAACTAAGATGTATTTCAAGATTAGGCTTACCTAATGTTGCAATCAATGAGCATCAACATCGCCATTTGTTCTATAAATAACATCATTTATTATCGTGCCAACATGATTAGTTCCCGTAATGAGAGAAAAAAATGTTAAAGATTTATCATCATAACACCAAAAAATGCTAAATATCACTAAAAACATAGTTTGTTACCGCGAGGTCGCATCCAGTCTTGCAGACAGATTAATGCCTCTACAGTGGTAGGAAGCAATCTGGTCCTATAGTCATTGAGTATTCTTCGTCCAGTGGAGAAGGCCGACTCTGATGCTACACTAGATGCAGGTGCAGCCAATACATCCTTTGCTATCCGAGATACTATGGGATACTTGTGTGCATTATTGGACCACCAACATAGTATGTCGAAGCCATCTTCTTGCGGGCAAACATCATCTTTTAGGTAAATATCAAGTTCACTCAGCTTTGCTCGATTTTCTTGATTTTGCTTAACTTGTTTGTTCCATTGATCCCATGGGTTATCAATACTTGTACCAACATTGTTGGTTCCTTGATCATTTCCCATATTTGACTCACCCTCATGCATAGAATATTCAACAAATAGATCTTTGAATGTTCTCTTCACTTTAGCAAGATACCTTGTTGCATCACTTTCAAGTCCAGATTTTAAGCAGAACTCCAAGAATTTAAACTTGTACCTGGGGTCGAGTATGACCGGAAGACAAATGGTCAAGAATGACAGCTTCCAATACTTCATGAACTTTTTCTTGCATTGCTTCAACCATGGATTTGATGACAATATCCTTATGTTTGGTCTCTCTTTGCAATATTAGATGAATTTTCCAATGTTCGTGGAAATACAAATGAGATGTTGGATATAATGTACCGGACACCACCATAGTTGCATCGAGGAAAACCTCTAACAAGCTGCAAACAGATTCTGCCGTTTCCCATTCAACATTTGTGGGTTGACATGTAAATGTGGTGCCTGCAACTTCATAGCGGCGAATGCTCTCCTATACTCCAGGGCTATTTTGATCATCAAATGCGTTGAATTCCACCGTGTAAGGACGTCCAGAGATAGGCTCCTTTTGCAAGCAATGCCTTCTTGTGCAACTATTTCCTTAAATTTCTGTTTCCGAGTGGGGGAGCTTCTAACAAACTTGATGCTTTCCCTGATATTATCCACGGCTCTTGAGTTGACTTGAAGTCCACATGTCGGCGGTTAAAGAGACACGGGAGATTAAGTTCTGCATAGCCTCTCGAAGCTTTGTCCTTTGTTCATCAAATAGAAGGAGGCAATCAAGTGTTATTGTCGTCCTAGACACCACCTCAAATGTTGGATTCAGACTATGCACAAATCGCCTAAACCCATCATATTCCACTATGGAGAATGGCAATTCATGAACGACAATCATCCTCATCAACTCCCAATGTGCTCTGTCGGGGTCATTTTTCCATTTTTCTACACTGTTTGGATCAGGTTGTGGCATGGCTGATTTAACCGAGTCGAGAAACTCATTGACCTTGGCTCTTTCCTCACAAACTAACAAATGCCTGATGCATTGACTAGTACCAGCTATTCTTGTACAAATAAAAACTCTTGCAATATTTACAGTGTGCTTCCTTGATTTTGTTGCCATCATACACAGGATCATAATCATTCCAGATTTCAGATTTAAGTTTCCTTCTTTTTCTTTTATGTGAAAGACCTAAGGAATTTGAGATGAACAAATAACTTATGCCAAGACATTTGCGATATGCGCACAATTGACATTAAAACTTAACGTGTGTGCAGAATAGACATTAAAACTTACGAGGAATCTGAGGCAGTGTTGGCGATGATCGTTTCACACCTAATCTTGGAGATGCCTGAGATAACACGACATTAACCCCTGGGAATCCCACTATGGGCACCAGTAACAGTGACCTCAGGCTCTTCTTTGCGAGTCTTTGCTTTTCTCCTGAGTAACTTGTTTTCAATCATACAAATAATGCATAAGTAAGAGCACAATTTTCAATTAATTTGTATCTGGTTGCAAACAATACTGGGCCCAATTGCAAATAATATATAAGTTAACATTTGCATTTCCAATCTCTACATCTAGTAGTTCTTGAGCTCTCATGTATGTAAACATATGAACTATTCGAAAGAACTATCTCAGTTCGCCCTCTCTCTGTCCAAGCTACTAATACAAACAGAGAGTAGATGACCCATCAAGATTAAAAGGCAAGGAAGCTACATGTACCTTGGTGAGGATCTTGGGTCATTGGGACAAGGGAACAAAGTGTTGCAGCTGCATCGACTTCATCAGTTGACACATGCCCTTTGTTCTTGGATGCATGCCCTTTGTTCTTGGAGGATAGGAAAGGGCGCGACAAGGTTGCCGGAGCCCTTGCTGAAGCGGAAGGTGACGAAACAACAGCTCCAATCAAGGAGGGAAGCGACGGAGAAACCACAGCTTCAGCATGTGAGGGAGGCAGTGGAGGGACAACATCTCCATCGAGGATTTCAGTAGGGCAGTCCCGATGTGGAGATGGCGCCGTCGACACCACCATGATTGCTCAATAAACAAGGAGTTCTTGTGACCGTATATCACAGGAACACAAGGAACTTACACCCAGGCAAAATATACATGAGCACTGCATCATATACATCAACTTAATGAGAATACCAAAGATGATAACACTTTATATGGCTTGAAATTCTGTCAACAAAGGGACAACAGCCTACAAATCGACCGCTCCAAGATTCTCGCACATCTACGCCCACAAGCACAGCCTACCAGGCTAACAACACGAATAGCAGATCCATGACATCAGGAAACCGCAGCAACGATGAATCCCCCGTAACTAATCAACCAGTCGACCAGTCGCTGGGCGAGGACGCAACTTTGAATCAGAGCAAGAAAGGGGAAGGGGAAGGGGGAGAAGCCCGTACCCGGCGAGGACGTCGAAGTTCCGCAGCAGGCCGTCGGGGCGTGCGCACAAATTGGGAGGGGACCTGGCGGTGGCGCCGGAGGCGAGGGTGGCCGGGAGGTGGAGGGCGTCAGCGGCGAGGAGCAGGCCGTCGTCGAGGAGGTGGCGAAGGAGAAGCGTCAGGTGGGCGAAGCAGCAGCAGCCGCCGCCGTCGCCGCCATCGTGGGTAGGCACTAGGTTTTTTGTTCGAAGCTAGGTTAGGACTTATGCGGGATATGCGGGATTGCGGCAAGCCCGCTGGACTCAGCGGCGTGACCGCTTAGGCCCGTTACACACGAGGCGGTCAGCCCAATGGCATTTTGCGGGCTATTTTTGCGGGACGGCGTGGCGGCCGAGCGGGATGTCCCGCGCCGCTTGCACACTGACTCGCAGCCACCCACGCACAGCGCAGCCACAGTGCGGCCCAGGCCGGCTTTGCTTATCGCATTTGGGGTCCAGACCGCCTTATCTCATTCGTGGCACGGAAGCCGGAGACGAGGCCGAGCTCAGCCCCCCACCGACGCGAGGTTCGTCGCGTCTCCGGTGGCAGCTTGCTGGGGCTCGTCCCACCGCACTGTGGACTCTGTGACAGTCTGCATGCACACGTACGTACAGTACAACGGTACAGGGCTAAGGTCTTTAAAATATCGTCCCACATCTGATATCTGCCACAGGAAATTCAAATCACGTCTCTCCACCAGCTCTCCTCATTCGATCAATTCTCGCGATGCACAGTGACGGCACTGAAATGATTGTTTATTTCATCATTTGGCAGGTGCGACGTTCATGCGTGGCATTCATGGCCGCGCCGGCCGCAGCCTACCGTCGACCGGCCGGACCTACGCACACTGTACCGCTGTACGTATTTCACCGGAGCAGCGGTGACCATGGCCTGGTGGTGCGGAGCGCGCACGCACCGCCGTGGGCCGGGGCGCAGGCGGAAGGCGACGCGGGCGGACG
Organism: Triticum urartu; assembly: GCF_056163025.1. Lineage (NCBI taxonomy): Eukaryota > Viridiplantae > Streptophyta > Magnoliopsida > Poales > Poaceae > Triticum > Triticum urartu. The sequence goes on along the minus strand of NC_141879.1, from coordinate 623,853,968 downwards.
GACGTACGGCGATGTGCGTGCATCTGCATGCGGTTGGCGAATGGCAACCAGCTGTACGTAATCATGGCGAGGGCAAAAGACACACGTCGACATCTGTTTCCTCTGCACTGCTTTGGCTCTTGGACTCTGCGACGCTCACGTCGGTTTGCTCGTTCCATCCTACTCCTGCCTGGTGCTTGTGCCTGCTGCCATCCATTTTCCATTTGTCTAATTTTTTGTTTTGAAAAATGTTACGGTATTATAGTAATACAATCACACGTTTCCCACTCGTGTCTGACAGAGCTAACTCTTTTTCGGGAATATGCTTGAAAGCGTATCTTTACATTGATAGGGGATAGAAAGTACAAGTTTACATCGCGGTTGCCTGCATAAAAAGGCGCTACCCCGATGCAAGCGAGCAGGGGAATGGGATGCTCATCCCTACAAGATCAGTTACATTACAGGAATAATAGTGCTAAGCCCTTTGGCTCCGGCGCTGGTCCAAGAGCGTGCCTCTTCCTGAATTGCCGCTAGGAGAGAGGCGGTGGAGGGAGCTATCTTGTCGAAGATCACAACATTACGATAGCGCCAAATGGACCAAGCCGTAAGCACCGCATGTCCAGTCGTTATCACCTTGGGGTGATTGTGAATGTTTGATGCACATTTGCGAGTTAATCGTGGGTAAATACAGAAGATTATGACAGAGTAGCGTGAGCGTGCCAAGGAGCAAAACTGCAGAGGACAAACCTGCAGGCAGTCAGATCCAAAAAAGACTAGTAGATTTTGTGATGTCAAGAGCGTTGTTTTTCCTTGTTTTTGGCCGTAGTATATTCACTGCAGTTTTGTATTTTCCTTGACAAATTCATCCAGCTTCCCTCATGATATATGTCGCATACTAATATGAAGTTTCACATGGTACAGAACTTTTCGAGAGAGCAGAAGGAATAAATATCACAGTGAACCGGCGCTCCAAGACGATGCCCCAAAGAGGGAGAACGTCATCAAAGTCTCCGTCGTCATCCGATCTGGAGAAAGAGGGGCATGCCATCTGCAACTGCCGACGCACCTAAGCGGTGCCCACTGTCGTGGTTCTAAGCCTGACAGTGATGTAGGGGGGTACGTATGGAGAGGCAGGATCTTAGTTGTGGAGAAGTTGTAAGCATGCAAGGTTTACGAGTTCAGGCCCTTCTCGGAGGAAGTAATAGCCCTACGTCTCGGAGCCCGGAGGCGGTCGACTAGATTATGCGTGTATGAGTTACAGAGGTGCGAACCCTTGTCTCGGAGGGGGGTGGCTTATATAGAGTGCGCCAGGCCCCGGGCCAGCCCACGTTACCAAGGGTTCAATGTTCATTAAGGCGAGGCGTTACTGGTAACGCTAGTAATAAAGTGCTATAATGACCATAAAAAGCTATTTAATGACCGACTGTTAGCGTGCGGAGTGACTTTAGGTCTCCTGGCCGTCGAGTGGTTGGATCTTGGTCGAGTGATTGCTTCTTGGTCGAGTGTCTTCGAGTCTGTCGAGTGTCTTCGAGTCTGTCGAGTGGAACACCTTCAAGTCGATTGAAAGGTGATTTCTTCTAGAGATGTCCTCGGGTAGGGTAGGTAGGACAGGTCCATGACCCTACCCTAGGTACATAGCTTCATCATTAGCCCCCGAATGGATCGAGATTTGAGTGGGGAAGGATTTGAGAGCTTCTCCGACTCGTTTTTCATGTCGTGAGCATATCTAGTTTCAGATCAACGGGCCTGAGTGATGGTAGCAACTTCCTTTCCAGTCGCCTTGATCCATTCTTAATTCCTCGTCGAGTGGGTTTCTTTACTTGTAAGGCTCCGAGTGATGGTGTGGAGGAGATCCTTGGTCTGACAAGTTATTCGCTGCCCGTGGATTTAGTGGGATCCGAATTTTGGGAAGCGCGCGGGACGGGGGAGGCCGCAGTAATCGGACGAGATAGAGCGGAGCCGCCTCGATCCCCGCGCCACCTTTTTCGCCATGTATCGCTCGTGCGGTCATTGCGGGATTTGATAGGGCCGCCTGGGCCTACCCGTCAGCCACTCGGGAGCGGCCTGATATAAAGCGCCTGGACCGGAGTCCCCCGAGCAGTGCATCCCATTACCTCTTCTCTCCCTCACGTCCCTCCGCCGCGCTCGCTCTCGCCCTAACACCACCGCACCACACGCGCCTCGCCAACGACAATGGGGAGGGAGAAGACAGCGGCTCTGGAGCGGGCCAAGAAGGCAACGGCGAAGTCAAAGGGGAAGGCGACCAGCCGGGGCGGATCTTCCTCGCGGCCTGGCCTGCCGAAGGGCTGGATCTAGGGCGACTGGATCCACTCGAGGATATGCCAAGACGACCTCGACGACTTGGCCGAAGGGGGGCTGATCCCCTACGACGCGTCGCGGCTTCCGGGGAAGGAATCCGAGCCGCAGCCTCAGGAGGGTGAGCGCATTCTTCTTTCCACCCACGTCGACCGTGCGTTTTCCTTGCCTCCTCATCCTTTCTTCCGAGGGTTTCTGAACTTCTTTGGGGCTCAACTCCACCATTTTACCCCCAACTCAATCGTTTATCTTGCCGCGTTCATTTCCTTGTGTGAGAACTTCTTGGGTTGTCGACCTCACTGGGGTCTTTTCAAGCATATCTTCACTTGTCGCTCCCAGACAGTGAAAAGGGCTAATCTGAGTGACGAGAGGACCCAAGTGATCCAGATGTGTGGGGGTCTTGGCATCCAGACGAGCGGAAAAAGCTCCTTTCCGGCCATGATTCTCCCCGATTCAGTTCGCGGATGGCAGTCGACTTGGTTCTACTGCAAAGACCAGTCGACGCCAGGGCAATCGACTGGCCTCCCTCCTTTTACCATGGACCGAGTGGAAAAACCCTCCCCTTTGAAGGTGCTCCCGGAGGAGAAGGAGCACGTGCAGGTGCTGGTCGACCGAGTGGTCCAGCTTATTCGCGACGGGGTCACTGGTATGGATCTCTTGGAGGTCTTCCTTCAACGGCGCATGCGGCCTCTCCAAGCCCGAGACCATCCGATGTGGATGTATTCGGGTCTTGAAGACTCCACTCGGATCCACCCGGAGGAGGTCGACGACGACACGCTGGAGAAGTGGCTGTCTGGCATTACCGGGAATAAGGACAATCCCAGGGGAGCCAGGAGAGTCCCTCCATTCGACCAGTCCCACGCACCCGAGCAGGTCTGATTCTGAGTTTTTGCTTGTAATCTGAGTTCACTCGCGCAACCGTCTGTATTGCATCGACTGACTTTGTTCTCCCTGCTTTCTTTCAGGCCATTATTGAAATGTATTCCATGCCCAACGGGGAGCAAGAGCAAGCTCTGGAAGGCGAGGCGAGTGGCGGCGAAAGTGGCGAGGGGGCTTCCGATGGTGAAGGGGACAGAGGGAGCGACGACTCAAGCGCTGGAGAAGAAGTCGAGTCACCTCCTCGCAAGGAGAGGCGATCCAAGCTTGACCAAGAACGGCTGAGTGCTCGCGACAAGGCAACTGCTCCGGGTGGTCAGTCTTCGAAGCGCCCTCGGATCTCTTCACCAACCCCGACTGGGAAGGCACCAAAGCACCCCAAAGTTGCAGAGCCGAAGACTCGGAAGGCGCTGCCAAAGATCAAGATCGATATCCCTGTCGCCTCCGCATGAGTGTCTCTCCTTGTATTCACTCAACGCGCCGCGCTGTTTGTTTTTCTTGTTTTAACTGGACGAATTTTGGAATTGTTAGCTCTGCCACTTCCGGAACCTCAGCTTACAGGGATGATGATGAGGCGATGGAGGATGCGGTCACTTCTAATCCGGGTATGATTTCTGCCATACTATCTTTTTTTGGTCGATTCAATTGTATCGTGCATCACTGGGTGACGTGCTTTTGGCAATTTGAACCTTGCACAGCTCCCAACATTATTAACCTCCCTAATGATGAAGGAGAGCCCGAGAGGCCTTTGACGAGGAAGAACATGCGAGCTCCTGCAAGCGGGGCGCTACAGACGACGCCGAGGGCGGAACCAGTTGTTCAGGACACTGGCGACGTCAATCGCGGTCCTGTTACCTTCGCTGAGCCGCTGTGGAGTGCTTTGCCTTCTTCATCAACTGCTCAGGCCCCTGTCGACCCGCCTTCAATTTTTGCGACCCATCGTGTCCCGGAGGACGAGGTGAATGCTGCTAGGGAAGTCATTCGTCAAGCGGGCATTATGATGGAGAAGATGAAGGCGGTGCGGGACGCCAGCCAAGCCGCCTATGATGCCAGCTCGGCCCTCCAGAGCAACGTTCAGGTTAGTTGGTTGCCGCTTGTTTTGTTAGGATATGCTACCTGAAGAGTCTTTCCGAAAATCTTTGCATCTGCACACCCACTGGGTGCGTCGATTGAATTCTTGGACTAGTGGGGGCACGCTGAGTGCACCCACTGGGTGTAGTCCCCGAGACTACGGTGGACTGCTGGCAGTCAACTGTAGTCTTAGTATTTTGTCGAATGTATGGTTTGTCTCTTCCACTCGATCTGGTCGAGTGGGATCAGAATCGATGGGGGCACGCTGAGTGCACCCACTGGGTGTAGTCCCCGAGACTACGGTGGACTGCTGGCAGTCGACTGTAGTCTGAGTTCTTTCTCTCTTTTTTTTGGACTCGACTTTGGCGGGCCGGTTGAGTGGGGTCAGAACCGGTGGGGGCACGCTAAGTGCACCCACTGGGTGTAGTCCCCGAGGCTATGGTGGGCTGCTGGCAGTCGACCGTAGTCTTAGTATTTATTGCCTTTGTTGTTTTTCGCTGTAAAATAACTTCTCCCCTTTGACTTCAGAAATCTTGCGATCTTGGAGCTCGCTTTGCTGACTTGGAGAAGCAGCAGATTCAACTGAACCTTGATCTAGAGCTGGCCAGGACAGAGCTGCAAAAGGCCAGAGACGGCGCCGCAGGTAAGACTATTTTGTCGACTGGTTAGTTTTAGGCTTGAGTATCCTTCTGCTATTTTCGAATCAATCATCATTTCTTTGCAGAAAAACTGAGAGAAGCTCTGGCGAAAAAGGATCAGGACTTGGCTGCTGCCCGTAAGGAGGTTGACGACAAGACCGCTCTGGCCGAACAGAAGCTGGCTTCGGTCGGCCAGTTAGAAGAAGAGAATACCAGGCTGAAGACCGCTCTGAATGAAGCCAACAGGGAGTGTACACGCTGGAAGAAGGATAACCTCAACCTGAACGAAAAGATGGAAGGCATTGCTCGCAGGAGGGACGATCTGGAGAGCTACTTGAGGAGCCTTGCCAAGAAGTTGTATATCAAGCTTGAAGGTGCACATTTAGTTCCGATTGGTTTTTTTTGTGTCGACTCAGTGTATGAAAATTGACTTATCCTTGGATCGTGAATGCAGAGTTTTGCCAGAACTTTGAAGAGGAGACTGGGCGGATCGAACCAGGTTTGGATCCAATCAACTCTCCCGTGAAAGATGAAGCTGCCATGAATTTGCTTCGACTGGAATCTCGCATTGACGGTGCCGTGGACTACTTGGCTCGACTGAAGGTCGCCATGTCACGGATCGACCCGGCACTTTGTCCAGAGGCTACGCTCCAAAATGATCTCGAGTCTCTGATGACTCGTCTTAACGGAATCCCTGACCGAGTGCAGGAGTGGAAGAAGTCTTTTGCTCGGTGCGGCGCTGATGTGGCTCTGTCTTTGGTTCGTGTCCACTGCAAGGAGGTGCGACAAGACAAGCTGGCAGCAATCAAGGTCGCCAACACCCAGAAGCATGACTTCCGAACCTTTATGGAGACTTTCATCGCTGCAGCCACTCGGATAGCCGACGGCGTCGACCTGGATGAGTTCGTCGAGCCTGCCAGCGCTCCTCCCGCGGAGTGAACAAACTCTTATGTCCCACCTTAAATTTGCCTCGAAATGCCGAGTGGTTTTTGTAACCGTTAAACTTTTTCGGGTCGCATGCCCGAGTACCTCGATCCGTGATCCAGAACCTTTAGGATTTTATCTGAACTTGGTTTACCGTTGAATATCTTTATGAATCTCCTGCTGAGTGAACCCAACCTTTATTCGAGACAACTTTCTGTATTCGCAGCACAGCTCCGAAGGAGGGGGAAGTAGTCGACCCATGCCTTGTATTTGTGGCGAAGCTCCCCAGGGGCGGGCGGCGGTCGACCCACACCCTGTTACTGCAGAGTGGGACAGAGCGCACATTGTATTTGTGGCGAAGCTCTCCAGGAGAAGGGTGGGGGGGGGGGCAGTCGACCCGTACTTCGTTACTGTAGAGCGGGATGAATCGCGCATTGTATTTGTGGGCAAGCTCTCTAGGAGAAGGTGGCAGTCGACCTACCCCTCGTCGTCCTTGAGGATTGAGATGTGTTTGGGAGAACTTAGGCGAGTACTGGACTGCAGCTAAGCCCCCGAGTGGGAGGATTGCTCTCCACTCGGTAGGATTTTTTCAAACTTAGGCGAGTGCCTGACTGCAGCTAAGTCTCTAGGTGGGAGAACTTAGGCGAGTACTGGACTGCAGCTAAGCCCCCGAGTGGGAGGATTGCTCTCCACTCGGTAGGGTTTTTTTCAAACTTAGGCGAGTGTCTGACTGCAGCTAAGTCTCTAGGTGGGAGAACTTAGGCGAGTACTGGACTGCAGCTAAGCCCCCGAGTGGGAGGATTGCTCTCCACTCGGTAGGATTTTTCAAACTTAGGCGAGTGCCTGACTGCAGCTAAGTCTCTAAGTGGGAGAACTTAGGCGAGTACTGGATTGCAGCTAAGCCCCCGAGTGGGAGGATTGCTCTCCACTCGGTAGGGTTTTTTCAAACTTAGGCGAGTGCCTGACTGCAATTAAGTCTCTAGGTGGGAGAACTTAGGCGAGTACTGGACTGAAGCTAAGCCCCCGAGTGGGAGGATTGCTCTCCACTCGGTAGGATTTTTCAAATTTAGGCGAGTGCCTGACTGCAGCTAAGTCTCTGAGTGAGAAAACTTAGGCGAGTACTAGACTGCAGCTAAGCCCCCGAGTGGGAGGATTGCTCTCCACTCGGTAGGATTTTTTCAAACTTAGGCGAGTGCCTGACTGCAGCTAAGTCTCTAAGTGGGAGAACTTAGGCGAGTACTGGACTGCAGCTAAGCCCCCGAGTGGGAGGATTGCTCTCCACTCGGTAGGATTTTTTTAAACTTAGGCGAGTGCCTGACTGCAGCTAAGTCTCTAAGTGGGAGAACTTAGGCGAGTACTGGACTGCAGCTAAGCCCCCGAGTGGGAGGATTGCTCTCCACTCGGTAGGATTTTTCAAACTTAGGCGAGTGCCTGACTGCAGCTAAGTCTCTGAGTGGGAGAACTTAGGCGAGTACCGGACTGCAGCTAAGCCCCCGAGTGGGAGGATTGCTCTCCACTCGGTAGGATTTTTTCAAACTTAGGCGAGTGCCTGACTGCAGCTAAGTCTCTAAGTGGGAGAACTTAGGCGAGTGCTGGACTGCAGCTAAGCCCCCGAGTGGGAGGATTGCTCTCCACTCGGTAGGATTTTTTCAAACTTAGGCGAAATAGATTCGCAGCTAAGCCCCCGAGTGGGAGGCTGGCTCACCACTCGGTAGGATTTTTTTCAAACTTAGGTGAAACGGATTCGCAGCTAAGCCCCCCGAGTGGGAGGCTAGCTCGCCACTCGGTAGGAAACTGTTTTTACAAACTTAGGCGAAGCGGATTCACAGCTAAGCCACCCACTGGGGGATTTCTTACACAAACAAAAAACAATAATAATCACTGGGAAAATTATAACACTCTTGTCTTTGACAAATAAACTACAGGAGTTTTTCTTATTACATCTCATCCGAGTGAGAATTTAGGTATAAAAGGGGCGGAGTAGCTCCGCATTCCAGGCTCGTGGCTCATCGATCTGGCGATCGACATTGTAAAGATGATACGCTCCATTGTGGAGGACTTTGGTGACGATGAAGGGGCCTTCCCAAGTAGGAGCGAGCTTGTGTGGTTTCTGTTGATCCACTCGGAGGACCAAATCTCCTTCTTGGAAGGCTCGACTCTTCGCATTTCTGGCATGGAACCGACGTAAGTCTTGCTGATAAATGGTCGATCGGATCATAGCCATTTCTCTTTCTTCTTCCAGGAGGTCGACTGCGTCTTGCCGGGCTTGTTCTGCTTCATCTTCGGTGTAAAGCTCGACTCGGGGTGCATTGTGAAGTAGATCACTCAGCAGGACTGCTTCCGCTCCGTAAACCAGAAAGAACGGGGTTCTTTCTAGTCGACCTATTCGGGGTGGTCCTCAATCCTCACAGAACTGACGGAAGCTCGTCGACCCATGCACCTGCTGCGTGCTTGAGATCACGCATCAGCCGAGGTTTTAGTCCTTTGAGAATCAGACCATTTACCCTTTCTGCTTGCCCATTCGACTGGGGGTGGGCGACCGATGCGTAGTCGACTCGTGTGCCTTGAGAGGCGCAAAAAGCTCTGAACTTGTCTGAATCAAAGTTTGACCCATTGTCAGTGATGATGCTATGCGAGACCCCATATCTGAATGTTAACTCCCTGACGAAACTGATGGCAGTGCAAGCATCAAGATTCTTGATAGGCTTGGCTTCAATCCATTTGGTAAACTTGTCGACTGCCACAAGCACATGTGTGAAACCGCTCCTGCCTGTTCTCAATGGACCAACCATATCCAACCCCCAAACAGTGAAGGGCCATACGAGTGGAATGGTCTTCAGGGCTGATGCGGGTTTGTGCGACATGTTGGAGTAGAACTGGCACCCTTCACACTTGTCGACTATCTCTTTTGCCATTTCATTTGCTCTTGGCCAGTAAAAACCCGCTCGGTATGCTTTAGCCACAATGGTCCGAGAGGACGCATGGTGAGCACAGGTCCCCGAGTGGATCTCATCAAGGATTATCTGACCTTCTTCTCGTGTTATACACTTCTGACCGACTCCAGTCGCGCTTTCTCTATACTGTCCCTTTACGACTGTGAAGGCCTTGGATCGACGGACGATCTGTCGAGCCTCTTCCTCGTCATCCGGGAGTTCCTTCCTCAGGATATACGCGATGTACGGTATCGTCCAGTCGGGGGTGATTGCCAAGACTTCCATGATTAGGTCGACCACCGCTGGAATTTCGACTTCAGTCGGGTCCGTGGCACTCTTTGGCTGCGGGACTTCATCTGTAAAAGGATCTTCTTGGACTGACGGCGAGTGGATGTGTTCCAAAAACACATTGCTGGGGATGGCTTCTCTCTTAGAGCCTATCTTTGCCAAATCATCAGCTGCTTGATTTTTCAGTCGGGGGATGTGATGAAGCTCTAACCCCTCGAATTTCTTCTCTAACTTTCTTACTGCATTACAATAACCGGTCATAGCTGGACTTCAGATGTACCACTCCTTCATCACCTGATTAACCACCAAATCTGAGTCGCCATAGACCATGAGGCGACGGACGCCGAGTGAAATGGCCATGCGCAACCCATACAAAAGTGCTTCATATTCTGCTTCATTATTGGAATAATCGAAGTGAATCTGGAGAACATATCTGAGCTTATCTCCTCGGGAGGAAACCAATACTACCCCAGCACCGGAACCATTTAGCATCTTAGATCCATCGAAGAACATGGTCCAGTGCTCCGAGTGAACTTGAGTCAGAAGTTGCTGTTCAATCCACTCGGCGACGAAATCTGCAATTGCTTGGGACTTGATAGCTTTCTTTGGCTCAAACTTGATATCTAGGGGAAGGAGTTCAATCGCCCATTTGGCCACTCGACCAGTTGCATCTCTGTTGTGCAAGATCTCTGACAACGGAGCGTCGCTGACGACTGTAATGGAATGATCAGAGAAGTAGTGGACAACTTTCTTTGTAGTCATGTAAATCCCATATACGAGCTTCTGATAATGAGGGTATCTTTGCTTCGATGGGGTCAAGACTTCAGAAATATAATATACTGGGCGCTGAACTTTGAAGACCTTTCCTTCTTCTTCCCGCTCGACCGTAAGTACTGTACTGACAACTTGTCCTGTGGCTGCAATGTAAAGCAGTAAAGGCTCCTTGCTGATTGGGGCAGCAAGCACCGGCTGGGTGGAGAGCAGAGCTTTGAGCTCTGCAAATGCTGCATCTGCTTCCGGAGTCCACTCGAACTTGTCAGACTTCTTCATCAGTCGGTAAAGAGGCAATGCCTTTTCACCGAGATGAGAGATGAATCGACTCAAAGCGGCCAAGCAACATGTAAGCTTCTGGACGTCATGCACACGCACAGGACGCTTCATCCGGAGTATAGTACCAATTTTTTCAGGATTGGCGTCGATTCCCCGTTCGGAAACGAGAAAACCGAGTAGCTTTCCGCCTGGAACTCCGAATGTGCACTTTGATGGATTGAGCTTGATATCATACCTCCTGAGGTTGGCAAAGGTTTCAGCAAGGTCAGTCAGCAGGTCGGAACCCTTCCGTGACTTAACCACAATATCATCCATGTATGCCTCCATATTCCGAGTGATTTGGGTGAGTAAACACTTCTGAATCATCCTCATGAACGTGGCTCCGGCATTCTTGAGGGCGAATGGCATGGTAACATAGCAGAAGCATCCGAATGGGGTGATGAAAGCTGTTTTAATCTCATCAGGTCCATACAAACGGATCTGATGGTACCCGGAATAGGCGTCTAGAAAAGACAGTCGCTCACATCCCGCAGTCGAGTCGACTATCTGGTCGATGCGGGGGAGAGGAAAATGATCTTTCGGACATGCCCGATTGATATGTTTAAAGTCAATGCACATGCGAAGTGATTTGTCCTTCTTGGGAACCATGACAACATTGACGAGCCACTCGGAGTGGGAGATTTATCGGATAAACTCCGCCGCTAAAAGCCGAGCTACCTCTTCGCCAATAGCCTTTCTCTTCTGGACGGCGGACCATCGGAGATGTTCCTTGACAGGTTTTACTTTTGAGTCAACTCTTAGGCGGTGCTCAGCCAGCTCCCTGGGAACACCCCGCATGTCAGAGGGCTTCCATGCGAAGATGTCCCAGTTCTCACGGAGGAACTGGATGAGCGCTTCTTCCTATTTGGAGTCGAGCGTCGTTGAGACGTGATTCGGAGCAGCATTGGGATCGGTCGGGTGAATCTGAACTGGCTTCGTTTCATCGGACGACTGAAAAGCTGATTCTGAAGCAGGCTTCTTGGCTCGTAGTAACTCACTCGGATCAGCAGTCTTCTGGTACTCTTGCAGCTCGACCACTGTCATCTGAGCATCAGCAATCTTTGAGCCTTTCCAAAAACACTCTTCTGCTTTCTTCCGATTGCCTGTAATGGTGATCACACCTTTAGGACCAGGCATCTTCAATTTGAGATACACATAACACGGTCGGGCCATGAAGCGTGCATAAGCCGGCCTGCCCAAAATAGCGTGATAGGCACTCTGGAAGTCTACAACTTCAAATGTCAACTTCTCTTTCCGGTAATTCTTGGAATCACCAAAAACCACATCAAGGGCAATCTGGCCGAGTGATTCAGCCTTCTTCCCAGGAATGACTCCATGGAAACTCATGTTGCTGGCGCTGAGTCTGGACATCGGAATGCCCATCCCTTTCAATGTCTCTGCATACAATATGTTCAAACCACTGCCACCATCCATTAGGACTTTGGTCAGTCGAGTGCCTTCAACCACTGGGTCGACCACCAGAGCTTGCCTCCCAGGGGTGGCAATATGCGTTGGGTGATCAGACTGGTCGAACGTGATGGCAGTCTGGGACCATTTCAGATAATTTGGTGTCGCCGGAGCAACCATGTTCACCTCTCGATTGATGACTTTCAGTCGACTTTTGCTCTCGACATCAGCAAAAATCACCAAGGTGGAATTGACTTGAGGGTATCCATCGTCACTGTCCTCTTTGTCCTCGACTTTGTCCGACTCCTTTTCCTTACCCTTGGGTTGCTTACCCGGGAACTGTTGGATCAAGAGTCGACACTGTCGAGTGGTATGTTTCGGGTAAATGAAATTACCCTCTTCATCTTTCTTCGTGTGGACGAGACATGGCAAGTCCAACACATCATTTTCGTCCTGGTCTTTAACCTTTTTGGGGTTCCAAGACCCTTTAGGTTTCCCTTTAAACTTTCCTTGAGTTACGGCCAAGGCTTCCCCGGGAGCAGCTAGCTCGGCTTTCCGCTTCTGTTTCCGATTGGAATTCCCTCCGGTTTCTTGGGCGACTGACTTCAGCTTGCCGCTCCGGAGTCGATCCTCATCTTCACCATTAGCGTACTTGCTGGCAATCTCCATCATCTGATTCAGGGACATCTCTCCGGTTCGACCGAATTTCAAGCTCAGTTCTCTGTACTTGACGCCCTCCTTGAAAGCACAAACCGCTTGGTGGTCAGGCACATTCTCCACCGAGTGATGTAACGTGATCCACCTCTGGATGTAATCCCTCAAAGTTTCATTTGGTTTCTGTACACAAGACCGCAGTTCCGTCAGCCCTGCCGGTCGCTTGCACGTGCCTTCGAATGTGGTGACGAACACTCGAGAGAGATCCTCCCAAGTGTAAATGCTGCTAGGTGCCAACTGGTTCAGCCACGCTCTGGCCGAGCCCTCTAACATGAGAGGCAGGTGCTTCATGGCCACTTCATCATTGCCGCCGCCGATCTGGATGGCCACTCGGTAATCTTCAAGCCAAGTATCGGGCTTGGACTCGCCAGTGAACTTACTGACTCCAGTCGCCAACCTGAAGTTGGGAGGAATCACAGCGGCTCTGATGGCTTGACTAAAGCACTCTGGCCCCGATACATGCACTCTGCTGTTGGTAGGGGCATATCTGTCGTGACCTTCTCGGTGAGCCCTGTTCCGGTCAACCAAACCTTGGACGAGAATGGATCTCGCGTCAAAGCCTGGCCCTCTGGGATCGACTGAAACCCTTCGCCCACCACTATGAGTGCGCCTGTCATCCTGCTGGCGAGGCACATACGACCCGCTCCTCGGGGGAGGCGTGGGCACTTGACGCCGACCGTCACGACCGACTCGGTGTTCATACTGTTCATGGTTCCCATACTGGTCACGCCGGTCCCCACGTCCCTCACGCTTCGGGGGCGATCTCGGGCTGTGAGCCGACTGGACTGTGTCCGCGGCAATGGATCTGCTGTGAATCCTGTTCCACGACTGAGAAACAGCGGAATTCTGATCTCCTGCTGCCCGGAGCAACGCTCTGATCTGCAGCAAGCCTCTGCCAGCCTCCGACTGGGAAGGCTGAATCGACTCCGCTATGCGGGCTGCAGCTGCTAAATTCTGAACCGGAGTTCGATATACCTGCGGGGGCGGGAAAAGCTGACGTCGACTGGATTCGGGAACCCGTTGTCGCGCCCGCTCGTTGAGTGCTCGCTGGAGGTTTTCCAGTCGAGCACGCTCGGCCAAATTTGCCAGACGCGTGTCCTCCAAGGCGCGAGCCTCGGGGGTTTCTCCAATGATAGGAGTGTGCAGTACATCCATGTTCCGGAGGCGAAGTTTTTCCCTCTACAGCGACGTGAGAAGCCCGGGAAGATATTCCTCATGGGGACGCAACGGGTCGCCTCCGCCCGTGCCTTCGTCGGTGCGGGGAAAACCGGGAGGACTGGGTGGTCCATCGGCCATCAGAACCTCCGCCGCCGAATCGCTACTGCCGCACTCGGATGCGGTCTCTGCAGAGCCAGTCGACAGATCGAACAGGCCGTAGAGGGATTCGTCGGGCTCGATCGCCGCGACTTGAGGGATGGCCGACTGACGGGCCACCGCGTGTCTCACCCACCGCTGAAGTCTCGACCGACCGGAGCGCTTGCGCCGACGGGAAACGGGGAGGGAGGACAGCACAGGAGCCGACCGGTAAGGGGTCGACGGTTGCCGCAGGAGAACGCCGCGGACGCACGCGCGAAAGTGCGTTGCCCCGCGGACAGGGAGTGCGTCCACGTCGAGCGGAGCCTCCTGAAGCCAGGCGGAGTCGTCGGCGATGAACGTGAGCGCGCCGAGACGGATCTCGCGGCCCTCCACCAAAACTCCGTCGAAAACCATGATGATTCGGGTCGGAAAAGATCACAACTCCTCCAACAAAATGCTAAAACACCGGCCCCACGGTGGGCGCCCACTATCGTGGTTCTAAGCCTGACAGTGATGTAGGGGGGTACGTATGGAGAGGCAGGATCTTAGCTGTGGAGAAGTTGTAAGCACGCAAGGTTTACGAGTTCAGGCCCTTCTCGGAGGAAGTAATAGCCCTACGTCTCGGAGCCCGGAGGCGGTCGACTGGATTATGCGTGTATGAGTTACAGAGGTGCGAACCCTTGTCTCGGAGGGGGGGTGGCTTATATAGAGTGCGCCAGGCCCCCGGCCAGCCCACGTTACCAAGGGTTCAATGTTCATTAAGGCGAGGCGTTACTGGTAACGCTAGTAATAAAGTGCTATGATGACCATAAAAAGCTATTTAATGACCGACCGTTAGTGTGCGGAGTGACTTTAGGTCTCCTGGCCGTCGAGTGGTTGGATCTTGATCGAGTGATTACTTCTTGGTCGAGTGTCTTCGAGTCTGTCGAGTGTCTTCGAGTCTGTCGAGTGGAACACCTTTAAGTCGATTGAAAGGTGATTTCTTCTAGAGATGTCCTCGGGTAGGGTAGGTAGGACAGGTCCATGACCCTTCCCTAGGTACATAGCTTCATCACCCACTGCCACATAGCTCTCATGACGACGCCCTCAAGAAGGACACGACGCTAAGAGCGTCATCGCCGCTTTAGAGTTTTCATCCGAGAGACCGTGAGGCGGGAAAAGGTAGGGCGGACCTAAACACCGTCTCCGCGAAGAAAAACCAGCACCCTTGGGTGTCGTTGCTGTCACGGCTGGCAGGAGCTGACCTGAAAATTACCCCAATCTAGATCCCCATCTCCCGCTCCGTCCCAACCTGGTAACCGGCTAGCAGCATGCACGACCATGTCCGATAAGAAGGAGTGCACACAACATGAGTTGGAAAAAAGAGCAGCTTGGCGTCATTGGCCGCCGGGGCAGCAAGGTGCGGCACCAACCCGCAGGTGAATCGCTAGCCACCCGGTCTGATCCCCGGCAGCCCACTTGCCCCGCAGCGCCACCGGACGGGGAAGGCTCACCAAAGGGACCGTTGTCCCTGGTCCATGGATCGTAGCCGCCGTACCAGCGGCGAGCAGCCGGAGAAGAGCGCGCTTAGTCGCCCGAAAGACAAACAAATGTAACATACGAGGAATCTTCACACTCTTCAAGAAGAAGAAAAAGGTGGAGAAGAATTGATCGTCCATCCATCCCTACTTATTCATTTATTCACACATTATGTAGTTCCTTGTCTTTTATACTGCCATTTGTGTACAAAACACAAACCATCTCAAAGGCTGTAGATACAGATCCAAGCGACCCATTTTTCGTTCTTTTTAAGAAAATAATATCAAGAGCTGTTGCATTGCCGCTAGAACTTTGCTATACGTCTCGATCGATTCTTAATGGCTCGTTGCTGTACGTGAGAGCCCATGGCGTCGCCATGTCGGGGCAGTCGGGCGTCTCATTTTCCATCAGAAAATTGGCAGCTACAGTCTACAGAGCCGGCCTGCCTGCTCTGTCTCCTCTCCTCTCCTCTCCTCTGGCGCCAACTCACACGCATTACACTCCTCTCCGGCCAGTTCGCAGAACCATCCATCCATCCATCGGGCACGCCACGCTCATCTCCAAATCCCTATATAAACCCCCCATGCCCTGCTCGTTCCACTCACACAAACACAAAGCTTCCATCCAGCTTTCTCCTCCTCCTCAACCTTCTTCTAGCTAGCTAGTCCCTAGTTGAGTGAGCGTACTTTTGGTAGCACGGAACGCATGGCTCGCATGGCGGTGTCGGTGCTGGCGATCCTGCTTGCCGCCTCTTGTGCCCTGGCGGCGGCGAGCTTCGACAAGGAGTTCGACGTCACCTGGGGTGACGGGCGAGGGAAGATCCTCAACAACGGCCAGCTCCTGACGCTGGGGCTGGACAAGGTCTCCGGCTCCGGGTTCCAGTCCAGGCACGAGTACCTCTTCGGCAAGATCGACATGCAGCTCAAGCTCGTCCCCGGCAACTCCGCCGGCACCGTCACCGCCTACTACGTAATTAAGCCAATACTCATTCATTCCTCTGCTTCTCCGTCTTGATCCAATGACAGGGTTGCCTAACTTGGTTTGGTTTGGTGTGTGTGAATGTGCAGCTGTCGTCGCAGGGTCCGACGCACGACGAGATCGACTTCGAGTTCCTGGGCAACGTCACCGGCGAGCCCTACACGCTGCACACCAACGTGTTCACGCAGGGGCAGGGCCAGCGGGAGCAGCAGTTCCGCCTCTGGTTCGATCCCACCAACGACTTCCACACCTACTCCATCCTCTGGAACCCCAAGCACATCATGTAAGCTGGTTCATCGCCATTGCTCAACGCCGGCCATGTAGGTACATGGACTGACCCATCGATTTGGTGGTGTGAATAATGCAGCTTAATGGTGGACGACATGCCGATCAGAGACTTCAAGAACCTTGAGGGAAAGGGGATCGCCTTCCCCAAGAACCAGCCGATGCGCCTCTACTCCAGCCTCTGGAACGCCGACGACTGGGCCACGCAGGGCGGCCGCGTCAAGACGGACTGGTCCCACGCACCGTTCTCCGCCTCCTACCGCGGCTTCAAGGCCGACGCGTGCGTGGTGACCGCAGACGGCAAGCCGCACTGCGGCGCCAGCGTGGGCACGGAGGTCGCCCCCGGCACCGGCGCGGCGGGCGAGTGGTACAACCAGGAGCTGGACCTGACGCGGCAGCAGCGGATGCGGTGGGTGCAGAGCAACTACATGATCTACAACTACTGCACCGACCCCAAGCGGGTCGCCAAGGGCGTCCCCGCCGAGTGCTCCATGTAGCCCCATATGTCCACCCAGCAAGCTAGCATTGGTCCGTCCGTGTATACGTCGACCGCCGGAGAAAGGGAAGATGGGGGCGTCTGTATTGTATGATAAATAAGGACTGGTGTGGAGTATAATGTGAAATGTAGCCACGTCTTTGTCACGCTCACGCTCACGCTCACTTGGTGTGTAATATATGCCTCATCTTGTTCTTCTTCATGTTTTTTTTTGAATCATGTGTTTGTTCTTCATGTGTTTGTTGCTCTCTGTTCCACTTCTTTGCAACGGCTTGGGTAAATTGTTTGTTCCCGGTACGCTTACTGTGTGCTCAACTTATCCTGAGGCTTGACAAGCGGACAAATTTGACAAATTTGACCTCAAAGCGAAAGTATTTCATAAACTAAACTGCTTTTGAAAATATTTCACACTGCTGATCCTTTTGTGTAGCGCCCGACAACAAGGCGCTGCACTCTACTGTGCAACTCCTTAGAGCTAGGCGCTGCACAGTATAGTGCAACTCCTTAAAGCTAGGCGCTGCACAGTGTGACGTGTAAGTGTTAGGCGTTGCACAGTAGAGTGCGGCGCCTTGCTGTCAGGCGCTGCACATTAAAGATCAGCCGGGTGAAATACTTTCAAGAATAGTTTAGTTTGTAAAATAGTTTCGATCCAAGGTTAAATTTGTGCCTTTTGCCTGACAAGCGAAGCCAGCAGCTGTTACTCAGTGATATACCTTTGCCTTGTCAATCAGTCACTCGGGTGGAAACTGATAGTGATAGGACTACGCTGCTGTACATTCATGCAACGTGACAAAGAAGTCACAGGGCACGGGCACTGCCTAGAACACCACTAGCGCGACAGAGGAAAAGGATAGGGGCTCGTAATAATCCGTCAGGTACTCGGGTCCCAGACTCGATCCCAGCTAGCTAGCTGCATGTGGTTAGTCCGGCGTTCGGATCAGGACGAGACCGATCAACGTCCTGTTAGGCTCGTGTGTCAGTTGTTATACACAGGACGCTACACTAATGGCATTTGACAGGCCACTAGGGTTCGCTTCTCTTCTCGTCTCGGACGAGAAGGCCTTATCTTCTTTTCCATCGTCACTAACAGCAAGCTCGTGCTGACATGAGGCTGTCTGAATTTTCTTCTGTACCGTAGGCAAACAATTTCCATGATGCATTTCATTCTTCTGCTTCCTTTTCCAGAGCTACTGCACTGTATTTTTCTTACCTTTCAACTTGAGTGTCGCGTGCTTGTATGCCTCTGCGCCGATCTACCCATGACGGAGCTTAATTGTTGTACTACGTCGCGCAATGATAGACTCAAGAAGAGGAGACCTGCAATCTTGTCTGATTCATGAACTCTGGACAAGGAAGACATAACTGGGTTGGGTGTACCCGGCGTTTATTTAGGTGGGGTATATGCACTACGCTCTCCATCACGCTGTCTGCTTGCTCCCTGCCTTGGCGTATCCTGTAGTATTTCAGACCTGCACGACTTCCTTACCACCGCAGGACCTCCCTACCGTTTCACAGTTGAACAAACCGTTAAAACCAACACAAACCGACCAGGAGATGATACAAACAATAAAAAAGAACTTATTCATCTGTTGGTAGTGCCTTAGGAGTATTACTTCTTAAAAAGGAGACCGTTTCACGGAATGTAGAGGAGGTCCTACACTTGCATGACATGACATATTGTTGGCCAGCCTCTCTAGAATCAAAAGATTGCTGGTCCTCTATTTCGTGCAACACATGTTGTTTTGCGCAAACCTTGAAGGGGAAAAACATCATGATTGCTATCACAAAGCCACCAATCCAAGATATTGCATAGGTGTAGGCCATGTTTTCTTAAACATCAGTATAGACACAAGCGCTCATATACACGCGCATACACTCATCCCTATAAATGCACACACGCACACCATATCCCTATGAGCATCTCCAAAAGACTACGCCGGCATATCATCTTGAAATTTACAAAGTCACCGTAGGCACCTCGTCGTCGACGGGAACGTCTCCTATCACTGAATGTGCATCGCCGGAAATCCTGAAATAAATGCGAGCATCAGGATTTGAACCCTGGTGAGCTGGTGATACCACAGTCCCTCTAACCATCCAACCACAGGTTGGTTCGCAGACCATGTATTCTTAACTATTGGAATGATTGCAAACTAGTATGCATTTGTACCAAAGTTAAATAAGTTGTGTACTAGTAAGGATTCTGATTATTTATATCCCACGTAGTATTACTTTTTGAGTTGCTTTTTACTCCCTCCGTTTCAAATTACTCGTCGTAAAAATGGATGTATTTAGAACTAAAATACATCTAGATACATCCATTTCTGCGACGAATAATTCGAAACGGAGGGAGTATTTGTTAGGTAGTTGCTCATTATGAGTTTTTGCAACCCTAGAAATTAAAATATGTAATTGGATCACTGCATTTTTAGAAATCTATATTTGCGGATACTTCTTGTGTAATAATGGGTTTGAAAAAATGCGGTTGAGTTGTTTGCACATTATGAAGCATTGCATCGTGCATAAATTTGCTAGATAATTTCTGGTTTTAGAATTATTCAGGATTTCTTCCGCATTTTGAAACATCAAGCGACACATTTAGGATTTCTTCCACAGTTGAGTTTGCCTGTACATTAAGAAGCAAGTTCATGAGCGATCTTATTTGCTTCTCTATTACAATGTTCAAACCTAATAAGAGAAAAATCACACGCCATAATTGTTTTTTATTACAATGTTCAAACCTAATAAGAGGAAAATCACATGAGTAGTGTGTTCGTTCGTCCATTTCAGTACATGTGTAGTCATATTGAAATATCTAAAACTTCTTATATTTGTGAAAGGAAGGAGTGCTTCAGTAATGTGAATCTACGGTAGGAGTACGTGGGTTGGACTTGCGTCCATCCAACCGGAGTCTCCCCATAATCAGTACACCAGGCCAGGTGAGTAGAGCAGGGACAACTGGACAGTGGGCCCACGAGGCCAAACTTGCCAATGAATTTCAGGGACTTTCAGGCACCGGTGGCATTGCATAGCGATTTTGGGCTAATTCAGGGACCAGGTCGTCCCCAGCCGTATGCTACCCCTATTCCGCATAGACACTAGCCGTGGAACAGCGCGCCGACGACTTGCGGCGACAGAGGCGAGGGCGGATTCAGCTATTCCGCCGGCACGATGCTGCTGCCGACAGATTCTCGTGGAGCATATTTCTCTGTCGTATGATTCCTTTGGTTCCGGTCTCGGGGGGACGTGGCCTTATGGTTCTACAGGCGCAAGATGGGTACGATAGCGTGGCTTCATAGCTGCAGGATAGCGAGAGATAAAAATGACCCTTGTTGCTAGATGGAAAATTGAAAATGACTTATTTTCTCTCCATCGATGCGCACACGTCGATCGCCGGAGTGCTCCGTCTTGTCCTTGTGTCGCCGGAGCAGCACGGCCGGAAATAGAGTATAACGTATTTCCGGATGCAAAGAGGCGTTGCGCGCAGCCAGTGGACAGTGGTGTCGCAACTCCGGTGCTCCACCGTACATGCAAGAACATTTTGTTCTGCTTTGTGCACCGGGTGCGCTGCATGCCTGCACGGACGTACGTGGGTCAGGGCAAGGCATGGGCGCAGCTCACTACCCGCAAGACGACGCGAAATGGCGACAAAGGACGAGGGCTTCGTTCGTAACGATCACCTCAGGTCCCAGCTATCCCTACGTCGTCTTCTTCACTGCCACGCTTGCTAGACTGTGAAATGCATGCGTGTACGTTCAAGCTTCGAGGCCTTGTTACTTGTTACTCCCTACGTTCTAAATTACTCATCGTAGACATGGATATATCTAAAACTAAAATATATCTAGATATATCTATTTCTACAGCGAGTAATTCGGAACAAAGGGAGTACTTTAGGATTGGTCTGGATCAGCAGAACCGATCAGGCTTCAGGCGCCTATCTTCTCGAGATCCGAGTGTACAGTACGTGAGTCACACGACGATCTAGCAATGCCGTGCAGCTGGCTACTTCTACCCCCAGTTTCACGGGAGAGCTCACGTGCTCTCGTTCCCTTATTATTATTATTATTATTATTATTATTA
This sequence comes from Triticum urartu, assembly GCF_056163025.1. Taxonomy (NCBI): domain Eukaryota; kingdom Viridiplantae; phylum Streptophyta; class Magnoliopsida; order Poales; family Poaceae; genus Triticum; species Triticum urartu. Next base: position 623,833,080 of record NC_141879.1, on the reverse strand, counting down.
TTATTATTATTATTATTAGCAAAAAGGCCTGTGCATTGCAACAGGATAAAAGTATTACTCATTCTTGTCCTCATTGTTGACGGTGGCATGATGTCCATCTAATCGCAATGGGTGTGAACATTGCTCAATCCAAGGCGATCAGCTCGGCCATCACACGACACACATGTCACAAAGCCACGCCGGAGCAATGGAATGCTTAAAACTTTAAAATTCTAACCTCATCGAACTTGACATTGGGGCAGCCCTGCAAGGGATACTCCTTGTACCACCCCTCACATTTCTACTCGTTTTTACTTCTAGTGTTGATAGTAGGCAACAGGAGGATATCTTCATTAAGTCCCCGAATTGCGACACAAAATATGATCGATTATAAAATTCAGCATACACACAATAGAGGGAAACTATTAGTATAGACAGGATACATATAAAAAACTGGAAGTATATGCAATGCAGAGGATCAAGCTAAATGAAAACATCATTATAGATGATACTGCCAGACGGGAGGTTAGAATATTGTATGACAATTGACAAAAGAAATTTACCTCCTTCCTATCACTTCAAAAAAAAATCCTGTGAATATCATATATTCTGCCTAACAGATAACAAATTAAGTGTAGTTCCAGTAATCAATCACAACATGATAAAAAGTTCATTTCAGGACATATGCATTCATTTGAAGTCGTTCTTTTATCACGTGGCATTTTCTCCCAGTATATCCGGTACATGCTTTAGTGTACTACTTTTTCTGCCATAGTAACAACTTTGTTATAGCTCCCCAAAACATAGTGCACAAACAGAAAAAAAATGGCATGCCTTTTGTGGGAGGTTGCGACTTCTCAGTCAGTAGTAACACCACAAAATCATATTTTTTTTCAACTGTAGCACTGCCAACACCTTTGATGCAGAACATCTTGATGACCAATCTTAATACAAACTATGTATACAATTATAGTAGTTACATGCTATAATTGGTCTCTAGTGATTTGACCCTTTCAGAGAGCTAGTAAACCAGCAAATTTCAGTTAAGCACTCAAGGGACCTATAACAGGTATTTAAATTAAAAATACCGTGACATCTCCTCAGAGAAGTACCATAATTTAGACAGAGCTTGTTGCTGACAGGTTTTGAAGAGAAGACTGGAAAGGAACCATTGGCATCACGGGGCTAGATAGTTGAGGAATTTAACCTTGGGCAAGAGGGGATCCTGTACTCACTGTAAGAAAGCTCCAGAGAGTCTATTTCCTCTGAACACCCCTCACGCCTGTGGATGAGCGTTGACTAACTTAGAGAGAAATAACATACATCTAGACAGCGCGTCTGTTGACAGGTTGTGCTAATACGTTTTTGTAGCCCCAGTTTTAGATCTTTTTCCTTCCAAATTTCTTCTCTCATTACCTCGTGTCCGTTGCTCAACGAAGATGCTCAGCTGAGGATCTTTTCACCTTGTTGCTACCTGTTAAATTGGGATGAACGCTTCAGATATGGTGTGGCATTTGCATGTACTGGTTCGGATAAATAATTACGAATTCAGTGGGCCGAACACACACACACACACAAATATCTTTAAAGTAATTTTCCTTGTAAATAGGCAGGAAGGAGAAACTTATAGTGGGCAGGTTGGGAAGCTTCTCATTCACCATCTTTTCAAGAGCTAGAGCCAACTCCATTGGTAAAATCACAAGATGCGTGCAAGATAGAACACATGAATATTTCACAAGCTATAGGGTTCCACAAAACGAAAGCAACAAATCAGATTAAACAACTTGCTACTTTCTTTCCGAGTCCTTGTATATTTGACTGATGACATGTTGAATTCAAAAGGTCATTGGAGAGCAGCTACATAACTGACCAACAACTAAGACGTCACATATGTTTGACGAAGCTACATAACTTTACATACACCTACTAACTTTATTACCCTGTGATTAAGTGTTACTTTCCCTAGTTGATTAACTTGGCACAAATGACACCTCTTTTTCGAACAACCGAATATGCAATGAACAGACAGGGCAAACACATCAATAGAAACACACACAACCATAAATGAACTTACTACAGAGCATCACCTTTTTCAGAGTGGTCGAACTCTGTTAATGGAGTCACAATGAACTGAAGCCTGACCCTCCCTCCATGTTTGTTCCGATTGACACAAAAGAATACACCAAGCATCACCAATCTGTTTAAAGCTAGCACACATGGGATAATGGTATTAATCTCTCATACAATCACGGCAATCTGCATATGATAGCAACAATAAATGCAATCAACACCAGTAGCAATAATCAGTACAAATAGCTAAAAAATATCACTTCAGCAGGAGCACCAAAAGCATGAAAGAACATCACATATAAGTATAAAATTGTTCCAAACCATAGCTCCCTGTACAACAAAATTGCCCCAAGCAGAGCAAAGAATAAAGAATGGAATACACAGCACATGATATGGTACAAATCCCCAACCGAACCCCTCCATCTCTCTGTATAAAATTCCCCAACCGAACCCCTCAATCTCTCACATCTCTATGTCCCCCAATTATTTTGAACCAATAATCAGTCCCCCTTCTTTTCATGATGTAATAGCATTCAGAAAACCAAGATGCAATAGTACCACGGGATTGGGTTTAGGGGAATGCTTGGTCTGTGTTTAGGGAGAGGAAGGCGAGGATGCAGGATGCAGAGGTGGGGTTGAGCGCGAAGGCGGCCTTGACTTGGGAGGTCGGTGAGGAATTGTATTTTTTGCCATGGAAGGCAGCAGCTTCCCCGCCGGAGGCCGGAGGCCAACACTTCCTCTCCGGATCTCGTGGGGACGGAAGTCGGGGGAGTGCTTTAGATCTCACGAGAAAGGGCCTCCTCTTCCACGGCATGACCAGCCTCTTCTTTGCCGGTGGAAGGCAGCAGCTTCCCCGACGGAGGCCGTCGCCAGCGCTTCCTCGCCGGATTTTGTGGTCGGCCTAGTCGGAGGAGTGCTTTCTCCGGGATCTCACGCTTCCTCGCCGGATCTCGCGTGGAACTTCCTCGCCAGAGAAGATTAGGAGAGGATGGGGAGGGGAAGAAGAACAAGGCGACGGAGGGTGGAGAAGACCGAGGGAGGGCGGAGAGGGCCGGCGGCGGCGGAGGCTAGAGAGGAACGGCGGCGGAGTCGGCGGATCCGCAACGGCGAGCGGTGGTGGGGCGACGATGGGGCGAGGGCAGCGGCGGATCCGCTCGTGAGAAGGAGAGGCGCTCGGGCTATTGGGGACTCCGGGTTGATTCTTAAAGAGGTCAGGGACCTTTTTGCAACAATGAAGCATTGTTCCAGTTCCACTTAAAAAGGAGTGCGGGTTCAATTATCAAAAGGCACAGGGACTTTTTTATAAAAACTCCGCGACGGTGAACCCGGAGACTCAATCCGTGCTTTATTATTACTAGCAAAAGGCCCGTGCGTTGCAACGGGAGAAAAGAATACCACACACTCTTAATTTACAAAAAAAGATCTATAATCCGAGTATTTGTAGCTAGGGCCCAAACAAAGATGGTCTTTGCCTACAAAAGCGCAAGTTCAAGATTCCACATGTCATTTATTTAAACGCGGCTTGCATGTAGATTTAATACGTACTCCCTCCGTCTCAAAATTCTTGTCTTAGATTTGTCTCCAATCCTCTGTATCTAGATAAATCTAAGACAAGAATTTTGGGACGGAGGGAGTACAAACAAACGGGCAAGTGACCTTCAATTTCGTCTCCAATCCTGATTTTGCTGAGATGTTCATCCACAATCCGGATCAGTACCGATATGAAAGAAAGACGGATAATGCACTGTTGATTAAGATTGCACCTAGATAGTATTCTTATTAAATGGTGAACAGATAAAATAATATCATATTCAGATTCTATATATTTTTCTAATCAAATTCCATATATAACATGTTAAATTTGAAGTTACGGTTTAGAAGATATGAGTATTTTAAAAAACATTTAATATATACTGCGGATCTAATGTCAGAAACATCAGGGGTTTTCTATAAATAGCATGACGGACTAAGAATACCTATTTCTTTTGTTAGCAGGTAATAGAAAATAAATAAATAAAATACCACAAATGCCCGTGCATTGCAACGGAGAAAAAATTGATGTGTGTTCACCAAAAAGAAAACGGCACGACGACATTCGTATGTTGCCACCTAGTGGTCGCAAAAAGGCCATGCCGAGATTTAGAAGAAAAGCATCATCAACTACACATTAGTCATAATGAAAGAAGCCTTAACACCAATAATTAAGAAACACTTTTTTTGTAACCCTGAAATCTACTCTCTCCCTTCGGGTTTCTCAGGCCTATCTCACAAATCTCAGCAAATAGGAGTAGATAGTGATTGAAGAGAATGGATATCACATGCTCAAAACCACACAATTAACACACTTGCGTTTTTCATAAAATATTGGATTGGAAAGATAATTGTTGCATGAATGTGCAACTACTATCCACTGTTTAGTTTGTCAGCTTGTTTGCAACAACTTCTTTTCGGGGCGCTAGTTCAGGACATGTCATAGTGAATTGATCCGGGTGAATAACACTAACTTTTGATTGACATGTTGGTCACATCCTCCTCGACCCCGACATAATGTATTGCTGGTAAACATTGGTAAATATGTATTGTCATTGAATTCTGATAAACTAACCTTTTGTACGTTAGACCTATATAAGAGAGCATAGAGCTAGAAAAGTAACCGAAATTAACCAATAAGGTCTTATATATAGCGTTTTTCTTGTCGGGCTTGCAAAATTAATCAGTAATATGAATCATGCTAAACTGCAGAATGCACTCTCATTCGTGAGATTTAACCGGTAATTCCATGAAGTGCCAATGTATGCATGGAGAATACATATAAACCTTTAAAGGAGAAACACCCCTAAGATTTTAAAACATAATGATATACAAGAAAATTAATACCAAATCCCCTATAATTAGACGATGACAAACATGGCACTGCTGTTGGAGGGTTAAATTATTAGTGTAACCTATGTTGTTGAGAATTTCATCAAACACGTGGAAAGCACGTATAGTATGCCTGCAATACGATAGATCAGCACCATTCCCAGCATAACAAAGAACATAAATTGTAATCTTGACCTCTAGTCGTGGATTGGTGCAGCACTTGAAGGTTTCCTGCCACCGCATTAGGGCATGTTATTAGTGCGAAGCGGCACACTGGAAGCAGAGGGGCTTAACCTCATTATTTCTCTAGCAGGTGAAGAACACGGCCACGTGAGGTCGCCATGGTGATACATGCAGTCAGCAACATTGATCTGACCAAACATTTTGTCCATTCTTCCTAATCAAGGAACGATGTCACCTGTTCTCTTCCTAATCCAGCAGCGACGGCATCTATTCAGACTGAGCGAGCGATGTTTGCCGCACGTCATGTCAGCTCTTCGCTGAGACGGGCTTGGCCACACCTTCATGACCTCTTGCCGGCACTGAACAACTGCACCAGGAAAGGTGCCATGCCGAGGTGCCGCACAATTTTTGCGATCAACTCCCCCGTCCACCCCTTCAGTCCTCCTCCCCCGACCCCCTCCTCCTCGGCATCTTCCCCAATCACAGCCTCTAGTAGCCCACGGATCCGTCTGACCGCGAGCTACCGCCCCGCGGCACGTCCGCTTCTACGGCCCGCCCATAATGCATGCATCGACGATAATGTGGGTGTCCGCCATGGCCAGAATACCACCAACGGCATTGACGCCAGGCCCCACGCCCTCAACCACACATGGAGGTAGCTTTTGCTGCTGCCTCAGCCGACCTGATCCTCTTTATTAGGCCCCTGGATCGGTGGTAAATAGCAGCTGGAAATTACGTTGAGTCCGTCAAGGACACAAACATCATGATTGGCCGAGCAGTTGCCTTCCCAGCTTTGGAGCAAGGAGGAACGCGGTCTCTGGCACAACACCGAACAGCTGAGCAGATCGGGTGCAGGAGCGTCGACAATGGTGATCTCGACGAGCTCTATCATCATCAGGTTTGTCAAGGACAGATTCAATACTAACTCAAGTGCGCTGTACTTGGTCCCGAGACCGGCCAGTGGAACTTGCCGTGGCACAGCGTGACCGTGAGATGGGACACAGAACTGATTCGCCCAAACATTGCCTCACAAGGCCGCCACCAAGGAGCCGCCCAGATTGTACTCGTTCTTGGCCTCGGCGAGCGCAACAAAGACTATGCATCAGAAGATTCAGTAATGACACAAGATGAAGCAGTAGCAAAAGTCACGGTTTGCATCAGAAGTTCAGAACCCCCTCGTGAATTCATCATGGCTGAAGTAGAGCAAAAAAGGCCTTGGACCCTCAACTGAACCGTGCACCTCTGAAAATTGCTTCCGCGTCTCAACCAGCGCTACACCGAATTTATTTACACCATCACGCCCCTGTTCTCGACGTTTGCACTGCGCCACTGCCTGTACAGGCACCCCGTTCGCTTGTTACGGAACCGCAATCTACCGAGGAGCAAGTCGACTACCACATCCACATGGCCGGCCACGTAAGCTATACAAGTCAGAACACCGACGAGTAGTCCGACAACGACGACGACGAGCCCGACTCTGGAGGCGGCGGTGCCGGCGACTGGTGGAGCTTCTTGAAGTAGTCCCTCACGTCGAAGCCCTCGCCGTCGGCTGCGTTGTCCTCCGCTGGCGGCGGGATGTAGGGCGGGTGGGTCACATCCGCGAGCATGTCCCACGCCATCCCGGCGAAGAACGGGTGCACCCGGATCTTGTCAGTGCCGCCGGCGTACCCGAGCCGCCTCGCGGGATCCCGCTGCAGCAGCCGCGAGATGAGGTCGGTCAGCTCCGGCATCCGGCGTTGGGTGTCGCACGGGAACTCGACCTCCCTGTGCAGCACGTTCCGGAACGTCTCCTTGCAGTTCTTGCCCTTGAACGGCGTGCGGCCGAACGCCATCTCGCGCGGCGGTCGGCGTCAGGCTTGGTCGGACTTCGATGAGAACAACCACCATGAACGCACGTCTCGCGGCATCGCCTCCCATCGTGAGTTTATGTAGGCGTCAGGAAGGCTAATAGATGTCGGGTCGGTCTCGTATTTTTCTGAGTTTCTTGCTGGTTTTTTTTTTCTCGAGTAAAGGACGGGAGACGTGTCCTGCATGGAAGATATATAGGTTGCACTATCGATGGATATCAAATTGGTTGTATAGGACATCCCCAAATTATTAGTACCACCTCGTTTATAAAGAAATTTTATCTATACAAATCGCAAAAGCGTATTATGATATGAGAAGAAAGTGTATTGTGACGGTGAACCCACGGAGTCAACCCGTGCTTTATTATTACTAGCACAAATGCCCGTGCGTTGCAACGGGTACAAAATAAATAAACTTATTCTTAGAAATTTTAAATAAAAACTCAAACAACTTTGAAAGTAGCAAAAATATTATTTGAAGTGTTGAAAAGTGCATTTTCTATGCCATGTTGAAGGACCAATCTCATAATTCACAAAGAAATATTTTCTAATAATTAGTTCATAGTAAAACACATGAAAATCTGTCAATTTTGAACATAAAACAAAAAGGTAGTGTGGGTGCAAAGTTGAATGTCGAGCATCACCATAATATTCTGAAGTTGTTGATGTAACATTATGTATCCGGATTTCGCTGAGGAGGACTATCACTATGGCAGCCATCATATTCCTTTGTTTATATAGGAGGCAAGGATAAGAGCAGTAGTATGATGAGAGAGGGGAAAGAAAAGGCTTCCATGAAAACGTAATATAGTTCAGATTCACCAAAAAGCAACAAAATATCACTACATCAGATCATAGTTTGTGACAACACAATCTTTACTTTCTTGGTGCATCTGATCTGCATTCTATAGATCTCAATTACATTTTATGGATAAGAGCAAATTAACTTTCCCACAAAAAAAGAGAGCAAATTAACCTAACGGTTTTGTGACATATCTGGCCATCAACACAGGTTCCATGATCCATAACTTATGTCTGGAGATGTGCATTAGTTATTTCAGTTTAGAAAAAAGGATGTATATTGTGAAGAATCAATCTACAGTGTTACTTTGTTATTGTTACCTTAATGATGAAGAGTCTTTATCACGATGGGAACACCCACCAGCACAGAAAGAACATCCATGCACTAAGTGACCACGGGACGACATGAATCATTCCATTTTGGAAGGAGGGGCGGAGGAGTTGCCATCATATGCGGAGGAGGATTCCTCCGAGCCCAGAGGATGAGGAGGTGAAGAAGAGTCCCGGCTGAGACTCTTTTCCCTCGGTTCGGTTGGGCCGTTCATACTGAGGCCTATACGGATAACAAACCCAGCGGCGGACACAAACGTCAATAATATTGCAGAAACAAAATTTAGTACCACATCGAATATGTTTTAAATTCAAACTGAAAGCATAAAATCACGGGAAGAAGCGTATTGTGATGGTGAACCCGAGAGACTCAACCCGTGCTTTATTATTATAGCAAAAAGGCCCGTGCGTTGCAATGGTACAAAATGAAAATGGTTATAAACTCAAAATACAATTTACTATTTAAATAATGTTGCAGGTAGCATAACAATATTAGAAGTAAATTAAAGTACCAAGGACCATATTCTTGACACAACGAGTGGAAATTCGCTAATACTTCAAGAAAGAAAAGAAATTCCCTGAGGTTAGAAGCAAAATGATGCACCTCGTGTTCGTGTTTTACTTGTGAAGCTAACGTGAAGCTGACATCAAAACAGGAAGTAAAAAATCAAAGATATTAAAAGGCTTAGTAATCAAAGGAGATAAGCAATGTCCAACAAAAAGAGAAAACATTAATATTCGGAGTAATTGCGTACCAGTCACGCCTTAAACCATTTGCTACACAACGATTGTCGCATATAAGGAGTAAGTATATTTCCTTTTTTGCAAAAAAAACTTTCAATATATTCATCTTCCGTTATCTATTTCCCTTTTTCTTTTATTAAACATGTGTACACTGTTTATCATGCCTACTTTTCTAGATCACAACTGATATCTTGGCCTGCGTGCCACTTGTAGTATCTTTCTCTGTTCAACTTGTGGAATATTGTAATTTAAAAAAACATGTGGAATATTGGCACATTTTGGGCCCATTCCAGGCATTGTGTATGAATGCCGATTTAATCGATCAGTTTAATTAATAATCGGCCTCCATTAAATCCATCAATCCGCCTTTAATTAATTCCTCCATTCCATATATGAGCGAGATTTAATTGGGGTCTTTCTCCCATAATTCGGGATTGCTGGGATTTGATCTGGTCTCTCTCCCATTAATTTCACCAAACCGTCTCTCTCCCCATAATTTTCCCTTTCATTACTTCCATATATGAGCGCCCGATTTAATTCTACTTTTTAATTCCTCCGTATATATATAATTCCTCTTCTCCCGTAATTCCTTCTTTTTGGGAAGCATGGTCGCTATGTATACATATCCTCTCTACTTTTACATGTGAACAAGACTTGTCTCAATTGGTGGCGGCGCTCAACATTGAAGTGGAGGTCGTGAGCTCGATCCCCCATGAGCAATTATTTTTCTCCACGTTCTTTATTAGTCGGCCCGACTTTCCCAGATGCCGGTCACCGGCCCTTTTTCTGAAAGTACAATTGCAAGATAACACATGCACCTTTGTATTTAAGAAGTGAATCCGAGGCTAAAATAGTACTATCTTCTACTAACCATTCCACATATCAAATTTAGTCCATCTACATATCGTATAGCAAGAGACGGAGGTTTGAAGGAAGGGGGGGGGGGGGGGGGATCTAACCTTGGATACTGCATCGTCGCCAACCTCGTTCGCCTCTCTAAACTGAATATTATGTCTGAAATATCCAAAATTAATAATTAGTAATAGTATTTATAGTGCTTCCCTACTACTCGAGGAAGGTAATATACGGCGAGACGAATGCGACAACGTCACTGCCTCAGCCATGTACGCCTCCCTTCTCACCAAGCCTAACTACAACAACAGACTTCAGTCCTTACAGGCCAAACAAATAGCAGCAACGTTAATGTTCATGCACTGCTTAAAAGTATTTGATAAATTATTAGTAGTACAAAATTATTACAAAAATATCTAGCGCATGTTCACACAGCAATTATTTTGCATCTTGTTGTAGAAATTTATCAATATGCACAATTAGCGTAAACTAAATTATAGGATTGTACATAGGCAACACACATCCACACATGTACCTTGATTTCTCTCTGAACTTCCCAGGCTTTTCCATTGATTTACTGAAGGGATATGTTGGCGTCGGTGGCGGTCAGCTCCCAATGAGGGGAATCAGGATTGCTAGCTCCCGTAAATCTTTTCAGTCATCAGTCTCCAGCATGCTTGGCTTCCCGCCGCCCACAATGGTTTCTAGCGTTCCATTGTGTGCCAGCTAGGTTGTAGTACTCAAAAGATGCAAAGAATACTCACATATGTTTCGCTGCTTCTTTATTTTTCGGAGACCAATGAACGTCTTGTTATTAGTACCACCAATTATATGCCACTCTAGGATTAGTCTACGTGATCATAGTTATGTCTTGATTTATTTGCCGCTGGATTCGCTCGCCACACCACCGAATCAATCAAGACAATAAGATACCGATTCTCTGCCAGACCACCGATCTGCTTTCACCGCTCGCCCGCACCAACTTCCAACGATCCCAGTTAAAGGAGCACAATAGTTGGTTTTCTTCAGACTTTATGCGTACAACATTGGTTACCGGCGACAACGCTCAAATTTTGGACGACGACGACGTTGCAGGTGAGCCTCGGGGGCTGGTCGTCACGCAGCTAGAGCGCGAGGCGCCGTAAAAGCCTGCTTGTCGGACTTGTCGGTGTTGCAGATGTCACGGAGGTTGTAGGCAAGCTTGATGACTTGCAGCTTGCCGGAGATGAGCAAGTCGCGCGTGCCTTTGAGTTAGGTGTCGAGGACCACCTATATGAAGAAGTTAGACCACAATATACGCACCTAGATGAAGTGCCCCGTGGGATCAGCCTCGGCGGACGTCTCCTCGCCCAGCGGCTCCTCCGCCTCCACGGGATCCACCCTCACCTCTTTCCGAGCAAAATCGCTAGATTTTTTCGGCACGCCTCCTTGTGTTTGCTCTCGATGGGAAGCGAGCGGGGGCGTCAATCAATCGGAGATCCAGATCGAGCAGGATTAGGGTGCGATGATGGGCCATAGAATGGGCTGAGGCCCAGGCAAGAGATCCGAGGAATCGGTTGTACGAACCATTAACTTTAGTACCACCTTGGATTTTGGAAAAATATGGACGTGTGGAAAAAAAATTGAAAGCGTAAATTCACGAGAAGTAGCGTATTGTGACGGGAACCCACGGAGTCAATCCGTGCTTTATTATTAGGGATAGACTAGTATAAAAGTGCCCCGTGCGTTGTAACGGGAGAAACAAATTATCACCCTTAGCGTCCCATCCTTCTTACCACTTTTTTCTTTGTCCACATTGTCTCTCACAATGTCCACTACATGGGAACGTTCCACCTATACTTGAAATCAATAAAGAATTGCATCGTCTATATGTACAAACCAGCGAACGATCATGTTTGAGATCCTGTCACATCTGCACAATCTAATGCTTGCCCCTTGTATTTGTGTATCCAGATTTTACATTATAGTAGTTCAGTACCAGTCCGTAAAGGACACAAACAAACACCAAATTCAACTTTAGTTTAAAATGATCAACAACTTTTTTTTTGTGGGTTAAAATGATCAACACCAAAGAACAGTGGAGGTTGCAAGTTTGATTGCTATCACGGTCTACTATTTTTGCCTCATCTCCTAAACAGGCTGGTGGGTCTGATTTGTTGGGCCGGGTTGCACAGACGGGTCGGGAGGGCATTGTTTTTTATTAGTTTTTTTATTGGTGGAACGTAACACGGATGAACGGGGCAGAGGCCCGGTGGCTTAGGATAGACGATCGGTAGAATAGCCTAACTAAGTATGGAGAAACGACATGGACATACTAAATGGGAGGCCAAATAATATTATACCTTCATTTATAAAAAATGTAGCATATATGCCGGTGGGTTACACCGGTAAAAAATGACATAAATTTAGTGAGGATTGTATGCGCAGACATACCATTCAATGTGTTATAAAATTGGTGCAAATTTAGTAAGGGTCATAAGTGGAAGTAAACCATGTCATGCTGTCCGCTGCAACAGAAAAAAATGAAGTGAATTTAGTGAGGATTGCATGTAGGAAAAAAATGCCACATCATTTTTATATTCATATAAGATATGAATGAGGCCAGTACGCCTGCCATTGATACTAAATTTCATGCCAACAAAGATTAGTATGGCGCCTACAAATCCTGCATGTCCTATCTATTTTGGTAGGATCCTCCCTCAATCCTCCTATTTCCTTCTTCTATTTGGTAGGTTCCTCCCTTAATCCTCATATTTCCTTCTTCTCTCTTTCCTTTCTCCTTCTTCTCTCTTTATCAAGCATGTCATGAATTTCATTTGCCAGCCACTTACTTTCCAAGTAATTACCCTCTATTTCCGTTCTCTCTCTTTCCTTGGGCCTTCCTTCTTTGTTTCTCAATGAGATATTCACGCCTTATTCTTTGCTTAATTTCCGAAGCAGCTCCGTGATGCCTAATAACCTAAGAACGTATATAAATTGGTAAAAATTAATGCAAAATAGCAAGGTGGGACTATTTCATAAGTAAACAAATATGAAAAAGCCTCTGGCCTGTTCCTTGTCTGCCCCGTGGGCCGCGGAAGCCGTCTCGGCCCAGCACTCCCGTGCCCATCAAGCGCCCAACTTCCTTGACCCCAGTACACCTTTGCTTTATGTTAAAGTGCTAGAGGCCGACGTTGGGACACCCACAAGCCTGGATTGATTTGTCTGTTGCGTTAGCATTTGCGCAGTTACCAGAGATTCGAATCCCATTGACGACGTTCCATTTTTATTTATTTTTACACATCTCCATTGTCCTCGCGTTCAATTGAAGCTGGGCCAACGACCCAGCCTGGAGGCCCAAGTCGGTAGGAACACATGGAACCTGATGGTTTTCATGTATGGGCATGTATATAGATTAGTACCACCTTGGTAAACCTCGTGTAGATATTTTAAATTCAAACTAAAAGCGTAAAATCATGGAAAGAAGGGTATTGTGACGGTGAACCCACGGAGTCAATCCGTGCTTTATTATTAGGGAAAGATATATATATATATATATATATATATATATATATATATATATAATCTATACAAATTGCAAAAACGTATTATGACATGAGAAGAAAGCGTATTGTGACGGTGAACCCACGGAGTCAACCCGTGCTTTATTATTAGGGAGAGATATATATTTTATGACATGAGAAGAAAGCGTATTGTGACGGTGAACCCACGGAGTCAACCCGTGCTTTATTATTAGGGAGAGATAGGGAGAGATTATTTTTTAAAAACTATTTTAAAATTTTCAAACAATTCTGAAAAAATTGAATGTTCACAAGGAATATGTCAACAACCCCCAATGTTCATAAGAAATATGTCTACAACCCTTAAAAATTTTAGGCCCAAATATGAAATGCACATTGAAAAACAAAAAAATTGACAAATGCATAGGTGAATAGTGTTAATTTTGTTTTTTCTCTCTTTTTCACGTTAATGATAGATTTAACATTTTTGTTTCTCAATGTGTATTCGAATTGGATCCGATTTTTTAGGAGTTCTAGACACATACCTTGTGAGTATTCACAAAACAAGAATCATAATTTTTTGAAACATTTAAACTAAAAAAATGGGTATCTTGAAAGCATTTGAGGGGTGGTATCACCTCATACTTTCCCACAGCTCCAGCTGCCGAGTGCCGATAATGTGGAGCAAAATCACAAAATGTTTTGGAGAACGGCTAAATGTACTACTTAGGAGCATGGATATGCAGTTGATTTTTTGGGGGTTATTGTATGTGCAATTGGTGTATACAAGAAATTATGAATCATGTAATTAAGCTTATTGGGGGGCCTGCCTAGCAGCGAACACGGCACCCCCAATAACGCCCAGCAGAAACACGTACTGTATATGCATTAGCCTGATGCATAACGCCCAACCGATAGAAACTGACAAAGAAATAAAAAAGGAAAGCAAAGAAAATCAAGAGAGAAACAAACAAAATAAAGTATAAAGAAGAAACAAAGAAAAAACAAAAACCCAGAGAAAAAAAATCGAACAGAGGTATAACAAAGGAAAAAAAGAAATTAAACCAAAAGACGAAACAAATAAACCGAAGAAAAAAGGAAAAAAAAGCGACCGAAAAAACCAACTGTGACTGAGTGTCTGCCTTAAACGGACGCTACTCTCACTATAAGCGAGATATAATTCTTCTAGATATTTTGGACAGAAAAAGGGGCACTGATTTGTCTCGCCTGCTGCACAACGGCGTGAGAACTCTCGCTTATAGAAAGATGGAAGGGTCTCTCGCTCGATTACTATTGTTAGTTCACTGGCTTTGTCGCTTGCTCGATCACTATTGATTGTTGGTTTAGTCCGTCTTTTTCAGATTTTTCAATTTTTCTTTTGTTTTTTTCTTTCTTCTGGATTTTCTTCAGTTTTTCTATTTTTTCTATTCTCATCGATTTTATTATTGTTTCTTTTATGATTTTCATGGATTTTCCTCTCTTGTTATTTTTTTCTTTGTTTCTCTTGCGTCTTTCTCGGTATTCATTATTTTTTCTTTTCTTTCTTTGTTTATTTCTTCATTTCTTCGTCTTTGTTTCCTTCTCGGGTTTAAATATTTCAATTTTTTACATTGATTTTCTTTGGGTTGTTATTCTTTCTTTTTCCATTTTTTGTTTTACTTTTGCATTTTCATTGAGTTTCTTCAGATTTGTGTTCTTTTTTTTAACACATGTTTATTGTTTTGGTGCAGAGTATACATTTTATTTAAGTGTATACGTGAAACATATTTTTACAGACATTGAACATTTTTTAAATCTACGATGCATATTTTCTTTTTATTACATATTTCAAACATTTTTTGTTAAATGGTCAATATTTCTTGAAATACACGTTGAACATTTTTGTGATAGGAATATATTTTGTTTTTCAAAAACTATGTAAACTTTTTTTAAACATGATTAACCTTTTTGAAAGATGTTTTTTATGTCTACATTTTCAATAAACATTGTATATATTTTGTATATATCAGGAACATTTTCTATATACACATTTAATATTTTCCAAATACATGGTTAAATTATCTGCCAACATATTTTTTTCTGATATCTACTTGTTTTATACACGCTGTACATTTTTTCTAAACTACAGGAATATCTTTTATATACACGTTTAATATTTTCCTATTACATGATTTACATTTTTGAAACTTATTTTTAATGTCTACATTTTCCACTACTTTTTTCATAGACATTGCACACTTTTTGTATACATCATGAACATTTTTTATACTAGATGATGCCCCACGCGTTGCTGCGGGAACCTTGGTAAAATATATGCATAATTTTATGCTTGAAAAATTTAAAGTATGTTGTCCACATGAGCTATTGATTATTCAGCTCAAATAGAAACTTGTGCAGGCATAGACTGGACCATCAGGACTCGGGCACAAGACGGGCATGTTCGAAAAGTTTCCCATTGACCACCTATGCCCGCACAAAAATAAGTAAAACAAAGTAACATGCATGATTGCTGAGGTGTCATGATTGCATGACCATATTAATGCACAAATTATAACTTATGACCACATGCATGACTTGATGATGTTGCACAGTTGGGCCATTTCTTAACTGGACCATGGTTGGGCCAGAATTGCTAGAGGTGTCATGATTGCATGACTATATTAATGCACAAATTATAACTTATGACCACATGCATGACTTGATGATGTTGCATAGTTGGGCCATTTCTTAACTGGACCATGGTTGGGCCAGAATTGCTAGAGGTGTAGAGCAGAGCCACTGAGCCGAGCATGTGTCGTTATTCATGGCACCATTTCCTATTTCGCGCCCGATGGGCCTGTTAATGTCTCAAATGCAAACCGGCGAACACAAACGAGTGCGCGCCGTGGGTTCACGGTGATTCGAACCTCCGACCTCCCTGTACTGGGTAAACTGCAGTCACCACCCGCTCACAATGCCTCTTGTGATCAATTCTTCGTTTTCTTGTGATCATGAACATTTTTCAAGTCATTGATTTTTTTTCAAAATCGATTATCTTTTTCTTTTCAAATTTGTGAACTTTTCCCAGAATTAATGAATTTTTTTTCAAATACATGAACTTTGCTTTCGAAAATGATGATTTTTTTTCTGAATTTGTGAGTTTTTTTTCTAAATTGATTATTTTTTCGAAATCAGTTATATTTTAGAAAAACTCGATGAACAATTTTTTTATAATTTGTGATTTTTTTTAAAATCTATGGACTTTTGTAAAAATTGATGAACTTTTTAAAAATTTGTGAACTTTTTCAAAAATTCTGATGAACTTTTTTTTCAAAGTTAATGAACTTTTTTAAAAATCATGTTTTTTAAAAAATCTGTGAACTTTGAAAAAAATCACATTTTCTTCCCAAAAAGAGTCACATTTTTCAAAGTTAATGAAATTTTTTCAAAATCATGTTTTTTTAAAAATAGTATGGCTACAATTGTTCTTAAACTGCTCGTGCTGAAACCTTTGACTAGTGCCTAGTAGTTCTAGTGGTTTGGTAACCTACATTCGAGCTGAACTTCTTTGGGGGACTTTTGACGCAATAAATTTTGCTAGAAATTTCGGCAGCATAACGCCTGAAAAAGAAGGATGTGTATCCATCAAAGGCTCATTTAAGACACCATCCCTCTCCCGCGGAGATCGACGGTCAGTACTAGTACTAGTGCTTTCACTGGACATTCGTGTGTTGGTTCATACTAGAAAATAAGGTTTTCTATGAGTGTTAAGAATGAGAAAATAAGGTTATTTATTATAAGTGTGTTAGTTCATAGCAGAAAATAAAGTAATATATGTCGCCCATGGGAGCAAAGCATCATGTAACAATAAAAGAATATATCTCTTATGATCTATGCATGACAAAAGTAACTATGTATTATACCAGAAACAATTCTTAAATGTTGGTCGAAAATAATGATAAAGATACTAACTAATGTGAAACAAGCTAGGCATAAAACTCCATATGGTTGCTTCATGACAGTTCATAAAAAGGTGTTGTTTTCCAATACATACAGTCAGGGAAATTTCTATTATAAATTTCGGCAGCATAACGCCTGGGAAAGAAATGGATTCAAAGCCCTCAAAGTCTCATTTAAGACACCATCCATCCGCCGTAGAGATCAACAATTAGTATCAGTACTAGTGCTTTCACTAGACGTTCGTGTCTTGATTTATAGCAAAAAATAAGGTTATATATGGCTGTTAAGCATGAGACAATAAGGTTATTTATTACAAGTGTGTTAGTTCATAGAACAAAATAAGGTTATATATGCCGCCCATGGGAGCAAAGCATCATGTAACAAAAAATAAGAATATATCTCTTACGATCTACGCATGACATAAGTAATCATGTACGCCCTCCGTTCCTAAATATTTATTTTTCTAAAGATTTCAACAAGTGACTACATACGGAGCAAAATGAGTGAATCTACACTCTAAAATATGTCTATATACATCCATATGTGGTAGTCCATTTGAAACCTCTAAAAGACAAATATTTAGGAACGGAGGGAGTACATACCAGAAGTTCATGGACATGTTTTTACAGAAACAATTCCTAATTGTTGGGCAAAAATAATGATAAAGATACCAACTAGTGTGAAACAAGCTAGACATAAAACTACATATGCTTGCCTCATGACAGTTCATAAAAATGTGTGTTTGCCGCTACATACACCCAATTACACCTGGCTACGCAGAGATTATCAGCAGCAAAGCATTATAGCCAAGACCCTAGCATTTTGCAGCCAAGACCCCTTAGTTCATAACAGAAAATAAGGTTGTATGTGCAGCAGCAAAGCACAAGCCTGTGTAGTTTCAGCTATAAGCATGTGCATTAGGATGCAAAAATCACAGCAATTGAAGTGCCGAGTGGCTTATTAGAGGAACATGGTTATCCGGTTTCCGGTTTCCCTTTGTGGTTTATCATTAGGATGCAAAAATCACAGCAATTGAAAATCACAGCATAGTTACATCTTATTAGAGGAACATGGTTATCCGGTTTCCGGTTTCCCTTTGTAGTTTTTTTTTCCTTTTTTCACTTTAGTCCTTATACTTTTAATGTTTCGTAATACCTTTTGATCTGTTTTGAGGTCTGTTTCTCTCTGGGGTGGGCGAACCGTCGTCGCGCACTATTCTTTCTTTGCCGTCCGTCTCCGCCCGCCGCGGCCGCCGCTATTGTCGCATGGTTACGACGGCCCCTGTCCCGGCTGCCGCGCTTTGTTGCTTGCTCTTACGTCGGTCCTTCTTTAGCGTCGACCGCGCTTCCCCGTTCGCGATATCGTCGTTCCCTATCGGTTGCCTTCGTGGGTTCCCCATTTCTCTTTATCGTTTCTCTTTTTGTTCCCATTATATTTTCGGGATATGGAGATTTATGGGGTAGTTACGGGTGGGGACTACCAACACTATCAGATGTCAAGTTTCAACTGGGTTTTGTGGGATTAGTTGTTGATAATCATCGTGTTCCTTGCAGTTATGGCTTGTCCTTTTTGCCGTATGCCTGGTGGCCCGTGTTCTTCTGTTGATTCTTCTATAGATGGGTTCAGTGTGGTCCTGGATCGGCGTTGTTGGAGGTGTGTTGTAAGAATATCATTTTATAATTGTTCAATTTTTGGCACACAGGCTTATTTCTTTTGGTGCTGCCCATGCTATTTATGTTTAGATTATGATCCTTGTTTTGATTTGTTGTGCAGTATGTTTTGTGCAGTGTTAGAGCTCATCTTGCTCGTTACATCGAAGAGTGTACGGCTTTAGCCATAAGGAGGGGTGACGAAGATACTGATCTTGCTCTTCAGTGCAATGAGGGTTATTTGTATGGTGTTCTGTTTAGTCATGGTCGGGCGAGCAGCAAATTCCATGGTCCTTCCTGGGAACGATTGGTCAGTGATTATGGTGTTCGTCCTCGTGATACAATGACCATTAGGCTTGAACATTATGGAACGTGGATTGGTATTGATTTTTATCGTGTTGGCCGTGGAGATGCGTTGTCTCCTTTACCGTTTGTTGGCAAGGTTTATTTTTAAGGAAGTTTTTAGCTTGTTTTATTGTACATGATGATTTTTCTGTTCCCTTGAGCCTGTGTAATTATATTTTGTAGCTCTTGATGGTTTGAGCGACTCCGAGATGGAACTTGTTGGGAGTTGTTATTACACCCGTGGTGTTTTTTTAATTATCAGCAGATATATTTCATGAGGTGTCAACTCGTTGATGATGACTACATACCCTGTTGTCCTTTTGTTCACAAGATTGACTCCATAATGTTAATGGTCATCATATGGTCAGATTTTTTTCACTGGTTTTTCTTTGTTTCTGTTTATTTATTTATTTTTATTACCTCTTCTATTTATAGTTTTGAATTTTTGTTCTATTTCTGATAGCTTGATGTTTTTTGTCAGGTTATTCCTGGTATTGTTGTGAGGAGTTTGAAGGAGTTTGTGACTTTTCCTAGGACTGGCGTTTTAACCCTTGAAATTACTTTGGAATCTGGTGATGATGATATATATGTGAGCACTCCTTGCTCCTACTTCATTGGCTTGGATAATAGAATGGTGTTCAAACAGGAAGGTTTCAGTGATTTTCTCCAGGCATCGTCTATTGAAGTAAACCGTTTGGTGCTGATAACTTTCAAAGAGCGTGATGGGAGGCTTGTTGTTATCTTCAATCTTCTGCCGCAGTGATGTTAGTTATAGCCTTTGAACATAAATGGATTTTGTTTAAAAATCTACGCTACGGTTTAATGTTATCTAGATATATGAAACGATATGAACCTAAGTGTTCATTGCTGTTGTATGTTTGTAGAAGAGGTATGGTTGTGCATCTCTTTTAAAGATGTTTTTTTGGACGGATGTTATTTAATTGGGGTCATAGTTATCAATACAGTAGAGGCACGTGTGTTGTTTACTCTGAGGCACGGCTGTGCATCTCTTTTATGTGAGGCACATGGATTAAGCAAATGAAGGCACAGAATTGAAGTGAGTTCAGGCACGGTTGTGAGGAGGCACGGGTATACTGAGAGGTACGTGTGTGCAGCGCCGAAGTTGTACGAACACGTAGAGATACTATGGGTTTCATGCGAGAGGCACCTGTGTGTAGCACGTAGAGTTACTGTTGGTTTTATGTGAGGCACGTCGATTGAGCAAAACGGAGGTATGGAATTATAGTCAGTACAGGCACGGTTGTGTGGAGGCACGGGTATACTGAGAGACGCATCTGTGCAGCACCAAAGTTGCACTGGCGATCACGCGTGCGGAGCACGTAGAGTTACTGTGGGTTTCATGTGAGGCACGTTGATCAAGCAAACAGAGGCACGAAAGTGAAGTCAGTACAAGCACGGTTGTGTGGAGGCACTGTTTTGAACCGTCTTGTTGCTGTCAAGTTTCTAGAGGCACGGATGTATGGCAGTAGAGGCATCGGCCCGAATATTTGGTTAGAGGGGCTCGTTTGTGGATGCACAGGTGTGAAGTCTCTAGGGTCACGGTTACGTGGCACCACAGGCATGGATTGAGTAGACACTTAGAGAGCCACGCTTGTACATAGGTCACTTGCACACGGTAGTGTAGTTTTGTGGCATTGTGCAGAACTGGTGTACGAAGAGGAACATGTGTGCAATAGCAAGGATGTTCTAAATGGATGGAGCGGTGTTTGATGTGAAATGGTTGTGTTGTTTGATTTTATTTTTTTTCAATGTGGTCAAAGTAACGAAGTTCTTGTCGCTTGTGTCTGTGTGCCGAATGTTCTTCTGCAATATTTATGGATTGTTCACGCCAATGTTTAATAAGCATTGTACTGAAAGTTTACAACGATATCATCACATATTCTTGTAAATGCACAATGCATCTTGTAAAGGTTGAGTACGAAAATTATAATACAATATCGTGCGACATATCTCTCGTTCTATAATCAATATATGCTTGCTTAATACTTGGACATAACTTACTAATTGCATCTAGACATGCAAAACGTAGTATGCATTTGTACATGAGCACACCACTGTGTTCAAAGTTCAAACGTAAAATAGTAATACAATACACACAACATCTTTGAGCAACAACAAACATATTTACAACATAGGTTCATACAATCTAAATTATGATAATAGTAGTTCCTACTAGTTTAATGTAGACATCCATTTTCTCGCAATTCACCAACCACTGTTTCCCTTCCGGCGCTTCCAGCCGCTGGAAGATCCCTCGTCTTTGTTCTTACGTAGGCGGAGTCTTTCTTTCATTGGTTATTGGTGGAGGTGACGTTGCCCGCTCTTGATGATTAGGATTCTACGGTACAACTCGTAGCTAACATACCCGTCCTTTGCCGCGTACTCAAGGTGTATCGGAGAAAGTGGCTTCGACTCCAGAACTGGTGCTTCTCCTTTGGGAATGATTTCTTCATGTTCTTGTATGAGGGGTCGATGATGGCCGCTGCAAGGACACCCATGGAGTCCATTTCTCCACCACCCTCGATGCAGAATAGCCTCTCGATGTCGACGTGGTGCTCGTCTGGAATTTTGATGCATGCACGGGCAAGCATGGTCTTGTCGTTCCTGGTGTCGACACTAGTGAAAGTTACGCCTTTCCGTTTGATACGTCCATTTTGCATCATGCTTTTATATTGATATTTATTGCATTATGGGTTGTTATTTCACATTATGTCACAATACTTATGGCTATTCTCTCTTATTTTACAAGGTTTACATAAGGAGGGAGAATGCTGGCAACTGGAATTCTGGGCTGGAAAAGGAGCAAATATTAGAGACCTATTCTACACAACTCCAAAAGTCCTGAAACTCCACGGAACACCTTATAATAAATAATGAAAAATCCTCGCCAAAGATGAAGACCAGGGGGCCCACACCCTGCTCACGAGGGTGGGGGGCGCCCCCCCAGGGCGCGTCCCCTACCTCGTGGGCCCCCTGGTGGCTCTCCGATGACCATCTTCTGCTATATGAAGTCTTTCGTCGAGAAAAAATAAAGAGGCAACCTTTCAGGATGAAACTCCGCCGCCACGAGGCGGAACCTTGGCGGATCCAATCTAGAGCTCCGGCAGAGCTGTTCTGCCAGGGAAACTTCCCTCCCGGAGGGGGAAATCATCACCATCGTCATGACCAACGCTCCTCTCATCGGGAGAGGGCAATCTCCATCAACATCTTCATCAGCACCATCTCATCTCAAAACCCTAGTTCATCTCTTGTATCCAATTCTTGTCTCCAAGTCCGGGATTGGTGCTAGTAGGTTGCTAGTAGTGTTAATTACTCCTTGTAGTTGATGCTAGTTGGTTTAATTGGTGGAAGATCATATGTTCAGATCCTATATGCATATTAATACCCCTCTGATTATGAACATTTTTATACTTTGTGAGTAGTTACGTTTGTTCCTGAGGACAAGGGAGAAGTCTTGCTATTAGTAGTCATGTGAATTTGGTACTCGTTCGATATTTTGATGAGATGTATGTTGTCTAGCCTCTAGTGGTGTTATGTGAACGTTGACTACATAACACTTCACCATTATTTGGGCCTAGAGGAAGGCATTGGGAAGTAATAAGTAGATGATGGGTTGCTAGAGTGACAGAAGCTTAAACCCTAGTTTATGCGTTGCTTTGTAAGGGGCTGATTTGGATCGATATGTTTCACGCTATGGTTAGGTTTACCTTAATACTTTTGTTGTAGTTGCGGATGCTTGCAATAGAGGTTAATCATAAGTGGGATGCTTGTTCAAGTAAGAACAGCACCCAAGCACCGATCCACCCACATATCAAATTATCAAAGTACCGAACGCGAATCATATGAACGTGATGAAAAGTAGCTTGACGATATTCCCATGTGTCCTCGGGAGCGCTTTTCCTTATATAATAGTTTGTCTAGGCTTGTCCTTTTCTGCAAAAAGGATTGGGCCACCTTGCTACATTTTATTTACTTTTGTTACTTGTTGCTCGTTACAACTTATCCTATCACAAAACTATCTGTTACCACTTATTTCAGTACTTGCAGAGAATATCTTGCTGAAAACCGCTTGTCATTTCCTTCTGCTCCTCGTTGGGTTCGACACTCTTACTTATCGAAAGGACTACGATAGATCCCCTATACTTGTGGGTCATCAAGACTCTTTTCTGGCGCCGTTTCCGGGGAGTGAAGCGCCTTTGATAAGTGGAATTTGGTAAGGAAAAATTTACATAGTGTGCTGAAATTTACTGTCACTTGTTACTATCGAAAGTAATCCTCTGAGGGGCTTGTTCGGGGTATCTTCACCCCGACCAGTAGAGCAAAGAGTTGCTCCTCAACCTACTGAACCTACTTGAGGGAGTCTTGAATTAGGAGGTCTCCGGACAGCTGGACTATATCGTTTGGCCGGACTGTTGGACTATGAAGATACGAGATTGAAGACTTCGTCCCGTGTCCGGATGGGACTCTACTTGGCGTGGAAGGCAAGCTAGGCAATACGGATATGTATATCTCCTCCTTTGTAACCGACCTTGTGTAACCCTAGCCTCCTCCGGTGTCTATATAAACTGGAGGGTTTTAGTCCGTAGGACAACATACAATCATACCATAGGCTAGCTTCTAGGGTTTAGCCTCTCTGATCTCGTGGTAGATCTACTCTTGTACTACTCATATTATCAAGAACAATCAAGCAGGACATAGGGTTTTACCTCCATCAAGAGGGCCCAAACCTGGGTAAAACATCGTGTCCCCTGCCTCCTGTTACCATCCGCCTAGACGCACAGTTGGGGACCCCCTACCCGAGATCCGCCGGTTTTGATACCGACAATGGTGCTTTCATTGAGAGTTCCTCTGTGTCGTCGCCATTAGGCTTGATGGCTCCTTCGATCATCGATAGCGATGCAGTCCAGGGTGAGACTTTTCTCCCCGGATAGATCTTTGTATTCGGCGGCTTCGCACTGCGGGCCAACTCGCTTGGCCATCTGGAGCAGATCGAGAGTTACGCCCCTGGCCACCAGGTCAGGTTTGGAAGCTTAAACTACAAGACCGACATCCGTGGAGACTTGATCTTCGACGGATTCGAGCCCTTGCCGAGTGTGCCGCACGGTCACGATGAGCATGATTTAGCCCTACCATCGGACAGTGTTCAGGAGACCGCATCGACAACCGCTCCGACCCTCAATTCGGGGCCAATTGCGCCATCCATGGACGGGTGGATAGACCCCGCCACGGAGGCTGCATTCTCAGCGGCGATCCATCTGAATATCGACCTTACCCTTCACGAGAGCCGTGACGCCAAATTGCCGGATTCCTTCCTGGCCACGGACTCCGAACTGCCTGCGCCCGTGCCTATCGAATCCGACTGGCGCCGATCATGGAGTTCACCTCCGCGGATATCTTTCAGCACTCGCCCTTTGGTGACATACTGAACTCATTAAGGTCTCTTTCCTTATCAGGAGAGTCCTGGCCGAACTATGCTCGGCAGGATTGGGATGCGGGCGACGAAGAAATTCGCTGCCCACCCACCACCCACTTAGTAGCCACTATCGACGATTTGATCGACATGCTCGACTTCGACTCCGAAGACATCGACGGTATGGACGACGATGCAGGAGACGAACAGGAACCACTGCCCACAGGGTACTCGACGCCCATGTCATCACATGATGTATACATGGTGGACACACCCAAAGAAAACGACAACGAGGAACGGAAGGACGCAGCGAATGATCGATCCCTCGAGAAGCAGTCAAAGCGGCGGCGTAAGCGCCGCTCCAAATCCTGCCTCGGCAGAAACAGCGATCATAAAGACCCAGCGATAGAGCAGGGTGAGCCAGCGGACGACGAACATGGCATTGAGCCACCGTCCGATCAAGGCAACATGGAGAATCAAACCGAACAACCCGACTCCATCGAAGATAACAGTCCGGACGACATCACACCGGACAGGCACCCGAAGCAACAGAATGCCCATCAAAGGCTTGTTGCCACTGCGAGGAGTCTAAAAAAGCACAAGCAAGGGCTCAGGGCCGCACAAGACACACTCAGAATCAGATGGAGTGAAGTACTCAACACTGAAGTGAAGTACAGCGGTAATCGCCACACCAAGAGCTACCCGAAGCGAAAGCTGCTACCTGAATTCAATGAGGAGGCCTTAGATCCCCCGCAATCAAAAAACAAAACGGCCATCCGGTCGGATAGACGACCTCGTGGCCAACATAGAGCGGCAAACGACGTCGCACATAAGCCCGTACATGATCCGTGTGAGGGCTCGCATCAAAAGGATGGCGCAACCAGATCCATCTACGGGCCACGCAAGCGCGCTCCAGCATGCAATGCAACACAACAAACATCCCAACACCATAGTACACCCAATTACAGGGGTGCCGCACACCCCCTATGTTTCACCAATGAGGTGCTGGACCACGAATTTCCAGAGGGATTCAAACCCGTAAACATAGAGGCCTACGACAGAACGACAGACCCTGGGGTCTGGGTTGAGGACTATATCCTCCATATCCATATGGCTCGAGGAGACGATCTCCACGCCATCAAGTACTTACCCCTCAAGCTCAAAGGGCCAGCTCGGCACTGGCTTAAAAGCCTCCCCGAAAACTCCATTGGAAGCTGGGAAGAGCTCGAAGACGCTTTTCGGGAAAATTTTCAAGGGACTTATGTCCGGCCACCGGATGCAGACGATTTGAGTCATATAACTCAACAGCCCGGAGAGTCAGCCCGAAAGCTTTGGAACAGGTTCCTCACTAAAAAGAACCAAATAGTCGACTGCCCGGACGCCGAAGCATTAGCAGCTTTTAAGCACAGCGTTCGAGATGAATGGCTTGCCAGACACCTCGGCTAAGAAAAGCCAAGAACAATGGCAGCATTAACAAGCCTCATGACCCGCTTTTGCGCGGGCGAGGATAGCTGGTTAGCCCGATGCAGCACCAGCGACCCAAGTACATCCGAAGTTAGGGACGAAAATGGGAAACCACGACGCAACAAAAACAAGCGTCAGAATAAAGAAGACAGCCCGAAGAGCACGGTGGTAAACGCCGGATTTAGAAGCTCTCGACCAGGTCAACAAAAGCTGCCCTCCAAAGGCAACAGAGATGAACTGTCCAGCCTAAACAAGATTCTGGATAAAATATGTCAGATCCACAGCACCCCCGATAAACCTGCAAATCATACCTATAGAGAATGTTGGGTCTTCAAGCAGTCCGGCAAGCTCAACGCCGGACATAAGGGGCAGGATACACCAAGCGAAGACGAGGACGAGCCTCACAAGCAAAGCACTGGGGAACCGAAGAAATTCCCACCAGAAGTCAAAACAGTAAACGTGTTACACGTGACAAAGGGGAGAAACAAAGCGGCACTCCTAGAGACACATGCCCCAGGGCCTATCACCGCGGAGTTCTGCCACTTGTCGTCCCAACCGATCACCTTTGACCATCAGGATTACTCGTCAAGTATCCGACGTGCAGGATGGGCTGCCTTGGTATTAGACCCAATAATTGACGGATACCACTTCACACGAGTCCTGATGGACGGTGGCAGCAGTTTAAACCTGATATATCAGGATACAGTCCGCCAAATGGGGATGACCCAACAAGAATCAGCCATAGCGATACTACCTTTAAAGGAGTAACACCAGGCCCAGAAGCCCATTGCACGGGCTCCCTACTACTAGAGGTTATATTCGGCTTTCCCGATAACTTCCGCAGTGAAAAGTTAACCTTCCACATCGCTTCGTTCCAAAGTGGCTATCAAGCACTACTCGGACGCGAAGCTTTCGCTCGCTTTAACGCAATACCGCATTACGCTTCTCTCATACTTAAGATGCCCGGTCCACGCAGCATCATTACAGTAAATGGAAATATTGAGCGCTCCTTGCGTGCGGAAGACCATGTGGCTGCCTTGGCATCCGCACACTAAACAGCCTCACCAACTAAAGCATCTGACAGGTCGTTAAGACCACGAACGCGGTTAGACGAGTCCGGCGCAGCTATATGTAATTAATACAGGTTTGATGGCTATACCCCTATTACAATACAAGGGGCTCAACGCGCGCAAACAAGTGACAATTAGGCTCAACTTTACTCATCTTGAACTGTACATCGTTTCTTTAGTATAACCTATGATTTTGCATGACAACTTTTCAACTAAGTTCCTCTCTTTTACAGATGACCATCGTGCTACACCCATCCAGGATACGGCACAACGGAGACACAGGCGCAGACGTGCAGCAGGGACCCGTTCCAAGGATTCTTTTTAGATTAAGACCCTGCGTAAACCTTTTTTACTGTCTCTTGTTGATACACATTCCCCGGATTCTCAGTACAATTGAGAAGGATACTGACGTATTGGCATGTGGCCACGTCAGAATATTGCACGTACCTGGACACTAGGGGCTTATTACAAAGGGCACTGCTTAAGCCCGGTTTACACCATAAAGACCGAATACCTTAGGGAGTGTTCGGGGTCGCGAGTTTGGCCTTATATGCATTAGCTCCGAATCATGTATTTGGTCAAATGTTGGGTTTGCCCGGCTCCTATGTTTTGCTGCCTTACGTTCCGCTCTATCGGCTAAGGCGGCACCAGGAGAACTACTGCGATTGTGCCCTGATTCATCTGGACGAGCACCTCAGTAGAGAAAGCCGAAAACTAACTGTCATGATATAGCGTGAGACTGGTCAACCACTCGATGACCTAGCGGAATCTTCGGGATTCCTCCGCCTTAACGAAGGTCTGTTTCCCGGTCAGGCATGTACGCATCCGCTCTATCGGCTAAGGCGGCACCAGGAGAACTACTACGATTGTGCCCTGGTTCATCTGGATGAGCACCTCAGTAGAGAAAGCCGAAAACTAACTGTCATGATATAGCGTGAGACTGGTCAACCACTTGATGACCTAGCGGAATCTTTGGGATTCCTCCGCCTTAACGAAGGTCTGTTTCCCGGTCAGGCATGTACGCACCCCGAATTCGGATGAGTGCGGAGCCACCAGGGGCTATATAGTAGCCCCACTGTCAAACTCCTCTGGCTAAGTGAAAGTGTTAAAGCATTATAGTCTGGTTGCCTAGTTCGCTGTGCTATCACCTCCTTAATGGACCAGGACGTTGGATCAAGTGTGAACATGCGTCTTCTGCGAACACCCCCGCATTATATGCGTGGGGGCTAAAGCCGACGACTGCCATCTTTCAGGTTATATACATATATACATAAACGGCCGCACAGGAGGCATCATAGTACTTTCAGGCAAAAGTATAAATGCAGCCTTGATAAACTCAATAAAACATTGTTTTTACAATGGGAATACATGTCACTCAAACATAATATTCTACGAGCACTGAGCCTCTATCAAACGAGCGCCTTCAAGAACTTCTTCAAAGTAGTGCTCGATAGCCACTCGGCCTATGGACGAACCCTCTGCCGCAACAGTGCTGGCATCCATCTCCGCCCAGTATGTTTTGACACGGGCAAGGGCCATCCGCGAGCCTTCTATGCACGCCGACCTCTTCACATCATCGATG
The DNA here is from genome assembly GCF_056163025.1 of Triticum urartu. Classification (NCBI taxonomy): domain Eukaryota; kingdom Viridiplantae; phylum Streptophyta; class Magnoliopsida; order Poales; family Poaceae; genus Triticum; species Triticum urartu. Next base: position 623,804,432 of record NC_141879.1, on the reverse strand, counting down.
CGTGGCACAACACCAAGGAACTGTTGCACTAAGCTAAAGTAGCTATTCGGCCTTGGCCCTCCCGGCCATAGATGATCCACAACGGACCTCATGGCAAGTCCGGATAATCTATGGAGTTTGGCCCACTCGGCCATTTGCTCATTCAACAGCTGCGGACGGGCTGGAGCATGAAACTGTGACTGAGGGAGTCCTAGATTAGGGGGTGTCCGGATGGCCGGACTATACCTTCAGCCGGACTCCTGGACTATGAAGATACAAAATCGAAGACTTCGTCCCGTGTCCGGAAGGGACTTTCCTTGGCGTGGAAGGCAAGCTTGGCGATACGGATATGCAGATCTCCTACCATTGTTACCGACTTTGTGTAACCCTAACCCTCTCCGGTGTCTATATAAACCGGAGGGTTTTAGTCCATAGGACAATATACGCAACAACAATCATACCATAGGCTAGCTCCTAGGGTTTAGCCTCTCCGATCTCGTGGTAGATCTACTCTTGTACTGCCCATATCATCAATATTAATCAAGCAGGACGTAGGGTTTTACCTCCATCGAGAGGGCCCGAACCTAGGTAAAACTTCGTGTCCCTTGCCTCCTATTACCATCCAGCCTAGATGCACAGTTTGGGACCCCCTACCCGAGATCCACCGGTTTTGACACCGACATTGGTGCTTTCATTGAGAGTTCCTCTGTGTCGTCGCCGTCAGGCTTGATGGCTCCTACGATCATCGATGGCGATGCAGTCCAGGGTGAGACCTTCCTCCCCGGACAGATCTTCGTCTTCGGCGGCTTCGCACTGCGGGCCAATTCACTTGGCCATCTGGAGCAGATCGAAAGCTATGCCCCTGGCCGTCAGGTCAGATTTGGAAGTTTAAACTACACAGCTGACATCCGCGGGGACTTGATCTTCGACGGATTCGAGCCACTGCCGAGCGCGTCGCACTGCCACGACGAGCATGATCTAGCTCTGCCGCCTAACAGTGCCCTGAAGGCCGCACCCGCATCGGCTTCGACCCTTAATTTGGAGCCAACCGCGCCGATCGAGGATGGGTGGTTGGACGCCGCCTCGGGGGCTGCGATCCTAACGGCGATCGAGCCAAACACCCGCCCCGCACTCCGCGAGACTCATGATTCCAAGGAGCCGGACTCCTCTTCGGACTCCGAACCATTCGCGCCCCTGCCGATCGAATCCGATTGGGCGCCGATCATGGAGTTTACTGCCGCGGACATCTTTCAGCACTCGCCCTTTGGCGATATTATCAAATCACTAAAGTCTCTCTCTCTTTATCAGGAGAGCCCTGGCCGGACTATGCTCAGCGAGATTGGGATGCGGACGATGAAGAAATTCAAAGCCCACCCACCACCCACTTTGTAGGCACTGTCGATGATTTAACCGACACGCTCGACTTTGACTCCTAAGACATCGACGGTATGGACGCCGATGAAGGAGACGATGAAGAACTAGCGCCTATTGGGCCTTGGAACGCCACCTTGTCATATGACGTATACATGGTGGACGCACCAAAAGATGACGACGAGGAGCGGAAGGATGCAGTGAAGGCTTGTTCCTTCAAAAAGAAGGCAAAGCGGCGATGCAAGCGCCGCCCCAAATCCCGCCTCGACAGAAATAGCGATCACATAGACCCAACGCTGGAGCAGGGCGAACCGCTGCCGGACAACGGCAATCCGGATAATCAAACCGTACAAACAAATCCTATCAAGGATAATGGTCCGGACGACATAACGCCGGACAGGCACCCGGAGCAGCAGACTGCCCGTAAAAGGCTTGTTGCCACCGCGAGGAGTCTGAAAAAGCAGAAGCAAAGGCTCAAGGCCGCGCAAGACACACTCCAAATCAGATGGAGTAAAATACTCAACACAGCAGCAAGGTACGGCGACAATCGCCCCTCCAAGAGCTACCCAAAGCGGAAGCTGCTACCTGAATTCGATGAGGAGGCCTCAGACCCCCCACAACCAAATATCAAAGCAGCCACCTGGTCGGATAGACGACCCCTCTACCAACACAGAGCGGCATACAACGCCGATCACAATACAACACGTGACCCATGAGAGGGCTCGCACCCAAAGGACAGCGCAAAAAGATCCATCTATGGACCACGCAAGCGCGCCCCAGCATACAATGCAACACAACAAACATCCGAACAACGCGGTACACCCAACTACAGGGGTGCCGCACACCCCCTATGTTTCACCAATGAGGTGCTGGACCACGAATTTCCAGAGGGATTCAAGCCCGTAAACACAGAGGCATATGACGAAACAACAGACCCTGGGGTCTGGATTGAGGACTACATCCTTCATATCCATATGGCTCGAGGAGATGATCTCCACGCCATCAAGTACCCACCCCTCAAGATCAAGGGGCCAGCTCGTCACTGGCTCAAAGGCCTCCCCGAAAGCTCCATTGGAAGTTGAGAAGAGCTCGAAGACGCCTTTCGGGCAAATTTTCAAGGGACTTATGTCCGACCTCCGGATGCAGACGATTTGAATCATATAACTCAACAGCCCGGAGATCAGCCCGAAAGCTTTGGAATAGGTTGCTTACTAAAAAGAACCAGATTATCGATTGTCCGGACGCCGAAGCCTTGGCAGCTTTCAAGCATAGCGTCCGTGACGAATGGCTCACCAGACACCTCGGCCAAAATAAGCCGAGAACAATGGCCGCATTAACAAACCTCATGACCCGCTTTTGCGTGGGTGAGGACAGCTGGCTAGCAAGATGCAGCACCAACGATCCCAGTACATCCGAAGTTAGAGATGGAAACGGGAAATCACGACGCAACAGCAATAACAAACGCCGGAATAAATAAGACAACACGAAGGGCAAGACAGTAAATGCCGGATTCAAAAGCTCTCGGCCAGGTCAAAAACTGCCCCCTAAAGACACGAGGGATGAACTGTCCAGCCTCAACAAAATTCTGGACCAAGTACGTCAGATCCATAGTACCCCTGGTAAACCTGCTAATCATACCCACAGAGAATGTTGGATCTTCAAGCAGTCCGGCAAGCTCAACGCCGTACACAAGGGGGAGGATACACCAAGTGAAAACGAGGACGAGCCTCCCAAGCAAGACACGGGGGAACAAAAGAAATTTCCACCAGAAGTCAAAGCAGTAAACGTGTTACACGTGATCAAGGGAAAAAACAATACGACACTCCTAGGAAAATACACCCAAGTGCCTGTCACCGTGAAGTCCTGCCACTGGTCGTCTCAAACGATCACTTTTGACCATCGCGATTACTCAGCAAGTATCCGACACGCAGGATGGGCTGCCCTAGTATTAGACCCAGTAATTGGCGGATATCACTTCACACAAGTCTTGATGGACAGCGGCAGCAGCCTAAACCTTATATATCAGGATACAATCCGCGGGATGGGGTTAGACCCAACACAAATTCGCCATAGCAATACTACCTTTAAAGGAGTAATGCCAGGCCCAGGGGCTCGTTGTACGGGCTCCCTCCTACTACAGGTTATAATCGGCTCCCCCGATAACTTCCGTCGCGAGCATTTAACCTTCCACATCGCTCCGTTTCAAAGTGGCTATCAAGCACTGCTCGGACGCGAAGCTTTTGCTTGCTTTAATGCAATACCACACTACGCCTCCCTCACAATCAAGATGCCCGGTCCACGTGGCATCATTTCAGTGCACGGAAATATCAAGCGATCTCTGCGCGCCGAAGAGAGTGAGGCTACCTTGGCAGCCGCACACTAAAGGCGCCCGGACCAGCGAAAGCATCCAATAGGTCGTCAAGACCTCAGACACAACTAATTGAGTCCAGCGCCGCTACTTATACCGAATAAATGGTCACACCCCTATTTGTCAAGACAATGGGCTCAACGCGCGCAGACAAGTGGCAATTTCTCCTCATCTTGAATTATACATGGTTTCCTTAAAAAACTATCTTTTTGCACGACAACTTTTTCACCTAAATTCCTCTCTTTTTACAGACGATCATCATGCTACACCCGTCCAGGATGCGGCACAACGGAGACACAGGCGCAGACGTGCAGCAGGGACCCGCTCCAAGGATTCTTTTTAGATTAAGACCCTGCGTAAACCTTTTTAAATGTCTCTTGTTGATACATATCTACCGTTGAGAAGGATGCTGACGTCTTGGCATGTGGCCACGCCAGAACAATGCACGTACCTGGACACAAGGGGCTTCTTACAAAGGCCATTATTTAGGCTCGGTTTATACCACAAAGACCGAATACCTTCGGGAGTGTTCGGCGTCGTGAGTTTGGCCCTATATGCATCAGCTTCGAATCATTGTCTTTGGTCAAATGTTGGGTTTGCCCGGCTCCTGTGTTTTGGTGCCTTATGTTCCGCTTTACCGGCTAAGGTAGCACCAGGAGAAGTACTGCGGTTGTGCCCTGGTTCATCCGGACGAGCACCTCAGTAGAGAAAGCCGAAAACTGACTGTCATGATATAGCGTGAGACTGGTCAACCACTCGATGACCTGTGGGAATGTTAGAATTCCTCCGCCTTAACGAAGGACCGTTTTCCGGCCAGGCATGTACGCACCCCGGGATCGGGAGAGAGCGGAGCCACCAGGGGCTATCTAGTAGCCCCACTGTCAAACTCCCATGGCTAAGTGAAAGTGTTAAAGCATTATAGTCCGGTTGCCTCGCTCGCTCCGCTATCACCTCCTTAATAGGACCAAGACGTTGGGTTAGGTGTGAACACATGTTTTTGCGACCACCTCCGCATTATATGCGTGGGGGTTGAAGCCGACGACTGCAATCTTTCAGGTTATACACATGTATACATAAACGGCCGCCCGGTAGGCATCATATTACTTTCAGGCAAAAGTATAAAATTAGCCTTATAAAAATTTATAAAAGCATTTCGCTTACAATGAGATAACATATCACTCAAACATAATATTTTTTGAGCACTCGGTCTCTATCAAACGAGCACCCTCAAGAACTTCTTCAAAGTAGTGCTCAGCAGCCCTTTGACCTATGGCCGAATCCCGCGCTGCACCAGTGGTAGCATCCATCTCCGCCCAGTATGCTTTAACACGGGCAAAGGCCATCCGTGCGCCCTCTATGCACGCCGACCTCTTCATCGCATTAATGCGCGGCACCACGTCAAGGAACTGCTGCACCAAGCTGAAATAGCTGTTCGGTTTTGACCTTTCCGGCCATAGCTGATCCACAACAGACCTCATGGAGAGTCCGGACAACCTATGTAGTTCGGCCCATTCGGCTAATTGGTCAGTCAATGAAAGCGGACGCTCGGGAGAATGGAATTATCTCCAAAACAGCTGGTCTACTTCACGGTCCGTCTGACCCTGGAAATACTTGGCCGCATCGGCAGTGGTTGCCGCCAAATCCATATATACATCCTCCGAACTCCACAGCCGATCCAGAGGGGCATACCGTGGATCTCCGAACTTCCTCCGCAACATAAAGGATTTCCCAGCTACAATATCCCCGGCTTCCCGCAGCTCCTCCTTCTTTGCCCTCATAGCAGAGCGGAGGTCCTTTCTCGTCGCAGCAGCCTTCTCAAGGTCCGATGCCTTCGCTTGGTTTTCCTTTTCAAGAACCCGGCAACGGTCGGCGGCGGCTTTTAATTCTATGGCCATTTTGGCCATCTTGTCTCGGCTCTCGCCATGCGCGGCCTTCTCGCCTCGCAACTCCTCGGCCGCCTTCGAAGCAGCCGCATTACCCAACCTCGTTTGTTCCTTGGTTCGGGCAAGTTCTGCCCGCAAGGCTTCAACAGTGGCAACTCCATCTGCAGTCACAACATATTAAAGATGCTGGCATCATGCTGCTCTTCCTATTGTGGCGTTTACCAGATAATGACACTTACCCTGTGCCTCGTCAAGCCTTTTGTTAACAAGCTCGATGTCGGCGTCTGCCTCATCCAACTGCCGTTCTAAATGGGCAAACTCGCTAGTCCGGCTAGCCACCGGAGCTTCCATCACCTGCACATAGAGGCAGTATGGTTATTACCTGGGAATATGATCCTCTGTTCGTCGTTGTTTCCGACGACAACCAGAGTCTCAGGGGCTACTATCTACACAGGGCACACCTAGCATGTGCAGGACTATCATACATTCTTTTACGCACCTCAAAGCCTGTCAGTAGACTCATAAAAGCTTCATGCAATCCGCTTTCGGCGGACGATATTCTCTCCATCACCGTATTCATCAGCACACGGTGTTCATCTGAGATGGCCGCTCGCCCCACCAACTCCCTCAGAACATTCGATCGCACACTAGACGGTGCCGGACTCTTTTGTCTGCTCTCTTTGGGAGCCGGACACTGGGAGCTTTGGGGGTCAATGGGATTATCTTCTGGCCTCACCGGACTCGGAGAGGCCCTCCGCGATGACACTTCAGGGTCGCCCACTTCCGGAGCGGAGGAGTCTGGAGGAGGTGTTTCGCTCTCCATCATCTCTGGAAGAAGATCCCCCGAAGACGAGCTCATTTGAGAGGGGCTAAGGCCCGAACTGCAAAAATATATGCGGTGGTTATTCTCTCAGAAGAAAAAGATGGCATATCTGTACTATTAAAGTATTTCGGGTCACTTACGACTCGCGGGAGAATTGATCCCCCTGCGGACTTTGTGCGGCAACAGCGCCCCCCAAGGTAGGACCGTCGATGGGAGACTTCTTCTCCCGTTTGGAAGCTTCGGCTTCCGAATCCCCGGGCGCAGTCCTTTTCCTCTTCTGGCCGTCTTCCTTCATGGAGACGCTCGCTCCCTCGGTTAGGATGGGCAGCGTTGGGGGCCCGCGTCCGCCTGTATTATCCTCCACAGTATATTCCTTCAAGGGCTCCGGGAAAGGTGTGGTCTGGAGCATCTTTTCCAATACCGGATTTTCCAAACCCTCAGGGAGGGGGGCCGAACACCGAATCAACTTCGCCTTTGTTAGCTAGTCCTGGTCAAAAAGCGAACTCTCAGAAATAACTTCATAACAAAGGAGAGATAGTATGTTCGGCCGGAAGATGCCTTACCTGTTCGGCGGCGCGGTTACTACTCAGGCCCACGTCCTCGGTTATTTCCAGACACTCCACCCGAGGTCCGAAGAATGACTTGTACATCTCCTCGTGCGTCAGGCCGAGAAAATTTTGAATGACACGCGGTCCCTCAGGATTGAACTCCCATAGGCAAAGAGGCTGGCGTTTGCAAGGCTGGACTTGACGAACCAACATAAATTGTATTACTGCAACCAAACTGAAATCTCCATTGAAGAGATCTCGAATGCGGCTTTGCAGTATAGGCACGTCCTTGGCTGGACCCCAGCTCAGACCTCTGATGATCCATGACATCAGTTGTGGTGGAGGGCCCGAGCGGAAAACAGGGGCGTCCGCCCACTTGGCACTTCTAGGAGCCATGATGTAGAACCACTCCTGTTGCCACGATTCAGACACCTCTGGGATGGAACCTTCGGGCCACAGATCTCCCGTCATCTTGCGTATTGAGGCACCTCCACACGCTGCATGTTGCCCCTCGATCATCTTCGGCTTTACTTGAAAGGTCTTGAGCCATAGGCCAAAGTGAGGGGTAACCCGGAGGAAGGCCTCGCACACGACAATAAATGTCGTAATATGAAGAAAGGAGTCCGGAGCTAGATCATGGAAGTCTAGCCCGTAATAAAACATCAAACCCCTGACGAAAGGATCCAGAGCAAGGCCTAGACCTCAGAGGAAGTGGGAGACGAACACGACGTTCTTGTTGGGTTCAGGGGTGGGGACGGCCTGCCCTCGGGGAGGAAGCCGATGCAAAATCTCGGTGGTCAGATATCTGGCCTCCCTCAACTTTTTGATGTCTTCTTCCGTGACGGGGGAAGGCACCCATCGGCCTTGAAGGCTAGATCCGGACATGACTGAAGGTTCGGAGCACTTGACCTGAACTTCGGGCGTTTGAGCTTGAGGTGGGGGAAGGGTTTGATTGAGCACGGGAGGGAAAAAAATAAAAAGCCTTGTCCCCTTTATAAAGAGGGTGAATATCAAGCGTCCTCTCCGTGTCCGTTTGGACTTGCCTATAATCTAGGAGTCCCAGAAGCGGTTGGGTTACCCACGCCCGTATTGATGAGAATCCCGGAATAAGGGGACACTGAGGGAGTCCTGGATTAGGGGGTGTCCGGATGGCCGGACTATACCTTCAGCCGGACTCCTGGACTATGAAGATACAAGATTGAAGACTACGTCCCGCGTCCGGAAGGGACTTTCCTTGTCATGGAAGGCAAGCTTGGTGATACAGATACGAAGATCTCCAACCATTGTAACCGACTCTATGTAACCCTAACCCTATCCGGTGTCTATATAACCCGGATGGTTTCAGTCCGTAGGACAACATACACATCAACAATCATACCGTAGGCTAGCTTCTAGGGTTTAGCCTCCTCGATCTCGTGGTAGATCTACTCTTGTACTACCCATATCATCAATATTAATCAAGCAGGACGTAGGGTTTTACCTCCATCGAGAGGGCCCGAACCTGGGTAAAACTTCGTGTCCCTTGTCTCCTATTACCATCCGTCCTAGACGCACAGTTCGGGACCCCCTACCTGAGATCCGCTGGTTTTGACACCGACATTGGTGCTTTCATTGAGAGTTCCTCTATGTCGTCGCCGTGAGGCTCGATGGCTCCTACGATCATCGATAGCGATGCAGTCCAGGGTGAGACCTTCCTCCCCGGACAGATCTTCGTCTTTGGCGGCTTCGCACTGCGGGCCAATTCGCTTGGCCGTCTGGAGCAGATCAAAAGCTATGCCCCTGGCCGTCAGGTCAGATTCAGAAATTTAAACTACACGGCTGACATCCGCGGGGACTTGATCTTCGACGGATTCGAGCCACTGCCGAGCGCGCCGCATTGTCACGACGAGCATGATCTAGCTCTGCCGCCGAACAGTGCCCTGGAGGCCGCATCCGCATCGGCTCCGACCCTTAATTCGGAGCCAACTGCGCCGATCGAGGATGGGCGGTTGGACGCCACCTCGGGGGCTGCAACCCCAACGGCGATTGAGCCAAGCACCAGCCCCGTACTCTGCGAGACCTGTGACTCCAAGGAGCCGGACTCCTCTCCGGACTCCGAGCCCCCCGCGCCCCTGCCGATCGAATCCGATTGGGCGCCGATCATGGAGTTTACCGCCGCGGACATCTTTCAGCACTCGCCTTCTGGCAATATCCTTAAGTCACTGAAGTCTCTCTCTTTATCAGGAGAGCCCTGGCCGGACTACGGTCAGCAAGGTTGGGGTACGGACGATGAAGAAATTCAAAGCCCACCCACCACCCACTTTGTAGCCACTGTCGACGACTTAACCGACATGCTCGACTTCGACTCCGAAGATATCGACGGTATGGACGCCGATGAAGGAGATGATGAAGAACCAGCGCCTACTAGGCCCTGGAAAGCCACCTCGTCATATTACATATACATGGTGGACACCCCAAAAGAGGGAGATGGCGATGAAACAGCGGAGGATGACCCCTCCAAGAAACAGCCTAAGCGCTAGCATCAGCGGCGCCGCTCAAAATTCTGCCAAAACAAACATGGTGATTCCAGCACGGGAGATAATAATACTCTGGAAAGCGCCGAAGAAAACCCCCTCCAGCAAGATTTAGCACATGAGGATGGAGAAACCAGCCCTCACGAGAGAGCGGCAGACAGAGAGGTCGAGGATGATAATTATATGCCTCCCTCCGAAGACGAGGCAAGGCTCGACGACGACAAATTCGTCGTGCTAGAGGATCCCGTTGAGCAAAAGCGTTTTCAACGCAGGCTTATGGCCACGGCAAGAAGCCTTAACAAAAAAACAGCAATAGCTTAGGGCTGATCAAGATTTGCTAGTCGACAGATGGACTGAAGTCCTTGCGGCCGAAGAGCATAAACTCGAACGCCCCTCCAAGAGCTACCCAAAGCGCAGGTTGCTACCCCGATTAGAGGAGGAAGCACTTGATGTGGCCGACCGGCCACCTCGTGGTCGCGACAGAGAGGCCTCTCGGCCCTCCACTCAAGCCGCACCCTATACCAAGGTGTGGGAATATGCGCCGGACTTACGAGACATGTTGGAGGACAAGGCAAGGCAAACAAGATCGATCTACGGATCGCGTGGGCGCCCCACGGCTCGAGACGGGAACCGTCACGCCAGCCACAAATTCGGTGGGGCCGAACACAGTAGACAAGGATCATTGGAGCTACGTCACGATATAGCCCAGTACAGAGGCGCTGCACACCCACTCTGCTTTACAGACGAAATAATGGATCATCAAATCCCCGAGGGTTTCAAACCCGTAAACATCGAATCATATGATGGCACAACAGATCCTGCGGTATGGATCGAGGATTATCTCCTTCACATCCACATGGCCCGCGGTGATGATTTCCATGCCATCAAATACCTCCCACTCAAGCTTAAAGGACCAGCTCGGCATTGGCTTAACAGCTTGCCAATAGGATCAATCAGTTGTTGGGAGGACCTGGAAGCCGCATTCCTCGATAATTTCCAGGGCACTTATGTGCGACCCCTAGACGCCGATGACCTAAGTCACGTAATTAAGCAGCCAGAGGAATCGGCCAGGCAATTCTGGACACGGTTCCTAACAAAGAAAAATCAAATAGTCGACTGTCCGGACGCTGAGGCCCTAGCAGCCTTCAAGCACAATATCCATGACGAGTGGCTGGCCTGGCACCTTGGACAGGAAAAGCCGAAATCTATGGCAGCACTCACGACACTCATGACCCTCTTTTGCGTGGGAGAAGACAACTGGCTTGCTCGTAGCAACAATATGACCAAGAACCCTCGTAATTCGGACACCAGGGACAATAGTGGCAGGTCGCGTCGCAACAAGAAGAAGCGCCGCATGAACAGCGACAATGCTGAGGATACGACAGTTAATGCCGGATTCAGAGGCTCTAAATCCGGTCAGCGGAAAAAGCCATTCAAAAGGAATCCTAGGGGCCCGTCCAGTTTGGACCGTATACTCGACCGCTTGTGCCAGATACATGGCACCCCCGAAAAGCCGGCCAATCACACCAATAGGGATTGTTGGGTGTTCAAGCAAGCAGGCAAGTTAAATGCCGAAAATGAAGACAAGGGGCTGCATAGCGATGACGACGAGGAGCCCCGGCCGCCGAACAACAGTGGACAGAAGGGTTTCCCCCCACAAGTGCGGACGGTGAACATGATATACGCAACCCACGTCCCCAAAAGGGAGCGGAAGCGCGCGTTAAGGGACGTATACGCGGTAGAGCCAGTCGCCCCAAAGTTCAACCCATGGTTCTCCTGCCCTATCACCTTTGATCGAAGGGACCATCCCACTAGCATCCGTCATGGCGGATTCGCCGCATTGGTTCTAGACCCAATTATTGACGGATTTCATCTCACTAGAGTCCTTATGGATGGCGACAGTAGCCTGAACCTGCTTTACCAGGATACAGTGCGGAAAATGGGCATAGATCCCTCGAGGATTAAGCCCACTAAAACGACCTTTAAAGGCGTAATACCAGGTGTAGAGGCCAACTGTACAGGCTCAGTCACACTTGAAGTGGTCTTCGGATCTCCGGATAATTTCCGAAGCGAGGAGTTAATCTTCGACATAGTCCCATTCCGCAGTGGCTATCACGCAGTGCTCGGGCGAACCGCATTCGCTAAGTTCAATGTGGTACCGCATTACGCATACCTTAAGCTCAAGATGCCAGGCCCTCGAGGAGTAATTACGGTCAATGGAAACACTGAACGCTCCCTCCGAACGGAGGAGCACACGGCGGCCCTTGTAGCGGAAGTTCAAAGCAGCCTCTCCAGGCAGTTCTCCAGTCCGGCCACTAAACGACCGGACACCTTCAAGCGCGCCTGGAGTAACCTACAACAAGACCGCCTGGCACGATCCGAGCAGGCGCAGCAATGCGGCCCCAACCCCAACCCTCACAAAAAGGCGACGCCAGTACTTCGCGTACATAACTACGCTCTAGAGATACCATGGGCACAGGGGGAGGGGCACCATCACGACACGCCCAAAACATGGCTTAAACCGTACCAGGGGCTGCCGATTTTTTAATTTTCTCTTACTTTCAGGACTTCATCCTTCGAAAGGCCTGTTCGGTAGTTCAATTACCGCACAAACGATGCAAGAACCAGGGAAGCAGACAAGCCACGCCGCACTATGGAACTCCCAGATAGTCTCTATCACGAGCAGTATACCCATTCCGCATACTATTCCGCAGCTTGCCCCTGGAACGGACATGTTAACTAGTCCAACCTTCCACTTATCGCATTATTTGTATCGTTCTGCTTTGATCGCAGCCCCTTTTTAATAAACAATGCATAGCTTTCGTCTATTTTTGCATTACCTTTTTTCTTTATATATGTTCCTTAACGACATGTTGCACCCGTACACGTTGGTATGGCCAAAATACGCCAGGGGCTTTAGTACCCCTCAATATGGTGTGAGAAGTACGAACACTTTAACAAGTGCGGCACCCCGAACTTATAGCATTATATGAATCGGCTCCGAATCATGTCTTGGGTCAATAGTTGGGTTTGCCCGGCTCCTATGTTTTGGTGCCTTACGTTCCGCTATATCGGCTAAGGTAGCACTAGGAGAACCACTGCGATTGTGCCCCGGTTGAGCTGGGTCGAGCACCTCAGTGGAGAAAGCTAAAACTGACTGTCATGGTGAAGCAAGAGCTGGTCGCTGTTCGAGAGGTTTTTCCGAGTCCCTAAAGACTTATACCGCTTAGGGCGAGGAGCCGGCTCTGTCCGGCCAAGGCGTGGATAGCGCCCCGAACTCGGTCTTCCGAATACCAGGGGCTTCGCCGAAATTTAAAATTATAGAATTCTATGGCTAAGTGAGAGTGTTCACGCATTATAGTCCGATTGCCTTGTTCGTTGGGCTGAGCGCCTCCCTCGAAGGACCCGAACATGGGAAAAAGAGCGCTCAGGTTTATCCCCGAACACCCCAGCACTAGCGGCACGGGGGCAGAAGCCGACGACTCGCCATCTCTCAGAATTGATAAACAGCCGCACAGAAGGTAGTATTTTAAATTCTAAACGCACATATAAATAAGTTTTCAGCGCACAGGACAAAACGAGCAAGTTTCACTCAAAAATTACATCCCTAGAACATTCATCCGCCACAAGGAGGGCACCCTTCAGAACATCGTTATAGTAATTCTCGGGCTTGCGATGCTCTTTCCCTGGCGGTGGCCCGTCCTTCACCAGCTTCTCAGCATCCAGCTTGCCCCAGTGCACCTTAGCACGGACAAGGGCCCTACGGGTGAAGGAAATATTCCCTAGAGGCAATAATAATGTTATTATTTTATTTCCTTATATCATGATAAATGTTTATTATTCATGCTAGAATTGTATTATCCGGAAACATAATACTTGTGTGAATACATAGACAAACCAAACGTCACTAGTATGCCTCTACTTGACTAGCTCGTTAATCGAAGATGGTTATGTTTCCTAACCATAGACATGTGTTGTCATTTGATTAATGGGATCACATCATTAGGAGAATGATATGATTGACATGACCCATTCCATTAGCTTAGCACCCGATCGTTTAGTATGTTGCTATTGCTTTCTTCATGACTTATACATGTTCCTATGACTATGAGATTATGCAACTCCCGTTTGCCGGAGGAACACTTTGGTGCTACCAAACGTCACAACGTAACTGGGTGATTATAAAGGAGCTCTACAGGTGTCTCCAAAGGTACATGTTGGGTTGGCGTATTTCGAGATTAGGATTTGTCACTCCGATTGTCGGAGAGGTATCTCTGGGCCCTCTCGGTAATGCACATCACATAAGCCTTGCAAGCATTACAACTAATGAGTTAGTTGCAAGATGATGTATTACGAAACGAGTAAAGAGACTTGCCGGTAACGAGATTGAACTAGGTATTGAGATACCGATGATCGAATCTCGGGCAAGTAACATACCGATGACAAAGGGAACAAGGTATGTTGTTATGCGGTCTGACCGATAAAGATCTTCGTAGAATATGTGGGAGCCAATATGAGCATCCAGGTTCCGCTATTGGTTATTGATCGGAGACGTGTCTCGGTCATGTCTACATTGTTCTCGAACCCGTAGGGTCCGCACGCTTAAGGTTTTGATGACAGTTATATTATGAGTTTATGCATTTTGATGTACCGAAGTTTGTTCGGAGTCCCGGATGTGATCACGGACATGACGAGGAGTCTCGAAATGGTTGAGACATAAAGATTGATATATTGGAAGCCTATATTTGGATATCGGAAGTGTTCCGAGTGAAATCGGGATTTTACCGGAGTACCGGGAGGTTACCGGAACCCCCCGGGAGGTATATGGGCCTTAGTGGGCTTTAGTGGAAGAGAGGAGAGGTGGCCAGGGCTGGGCTGCGCGCCCCTCCCCCCTAGTCCGAATAGGAAGGAGAGGGGGGCGGCGCCCCCCCCCCTTCCTTCTCTCTCTCCTCTTTCCCCCTCTCGAATCCTATTCCAACTAGGAAAGGGGGGGAATCCTACTCCCGGTGGGAGTAGGACTCCTCCTGGCGCGCCCTCCTCCTGGCCGAACGCACCTCCCCCTCCTCCTTTATATACGGGGGCAGGGGGCACCCCTAGACACACAAGTTGATCCACGTGATCATATTCTTAGCCGTGTGCGGTGCCCCCTTCCACCATAATCCTCGATAATATTGTAGTGGTGCTTAGGCGAAGCCCTGCGACGGTAGTACATCAAGATCGTCACCACGCCGTCGTGCTAACGGAACTCTTCCCCGACACTTTGCTGGATCGGAGTCCGGGGATCGTCATCGAGCTGAACGTGTGCTAGAACTCGGAGGTGCCGTAGTTTCGGTGCTTGATCGGTCGGGCCGTGAAGACGTACGACTACATCAACCGCGTTGTGCTAACGCTTCTGCTGTCGATCTACAAGGGTACGTAGATCACACTCTTCCCTCTCGTTGCTATGCATCACCATGATCTTGCGTGTGCATAGGAAATTTTTTGAAATTACTACGTTCCCCAACAGTGGTATCAGAGCCTAGGTTTTATGTGTTGATGTTATATGCACGAGTAGAACACAAGTGAGTTGTGGGCGATATAAGTCATACTGCTTACCAGCATGTCATACTTTGGTTCGGCGGTATTGTTGGACGAAGCGGCCCAGACCGACATTACGCGTACGCTTACGCGAGACCGGTTCTCCCGACGTGCTTTGCACAAAGGTGGCTAGCGGGTGACAGTTTCTCCAATTTTAGTTGGACCAAGTGTGGCTACGCCCGGTCCTTGCGAAGGTTAAAACAGCACCAACTTGACAAACTATCGTTGTGGTTTTGATGCGTAGGTAAGATTGGTTCTTGCTTAAGCCCGTAGCAGCCACGTAAAACTTGCAACAACAAAGTAGAGGACGTCTAACTTGTTTTTGCAGGGCATGTTGTGATGTGATATGGTCAAGACATGATGCTAAATTTTATTGTATGAGATGATCATGTTTTGTAACCGAGTTATCGGCAACTGGCAGGAGCCATATGGTTGTCGCTTTATTGTATGCAATGCAATCGCGCTGTAATGCTTTACTTTATCACTAAGCGGTAGCGATAGTCGTGGAAGCATAAAATTGGCGAGACGACAAAGATGCTACGATGGAGATCAAGGTGTCACGCCGGTGACGATGGTGATCACGACGGTGCTTCGAAGATGGAGATCACAAGCACAAGATTATGATGGCCATATCATATCACTTATATTGATTGCATGTGATGTTTATCTTTTATGCATCTTATCTTGCTTTGATTGACGGTAGCATTATAAGATGATCTCTCACTAATTATCAAGAAGTGTTCTCCCTGAGTATGCACCGTTGCGAAAGTTCTTCGTGCTGAGACACCACGTGATGATCGGGTGTGATAGGCTCTACGTTCAAATACAACGGGTGCAAAACAGTTGCACACGCGGAATACTCAGGTTATACTTGACGAGCCAAGCATATACAGATATGGCCTCGGAACACGGAGACCGAAAGGTCGAGCGTGAATCATATAGTAGATATGATCAACATAGTGATGTTCACCAATGAAACTACTCCATCTCACGTGATGATCGGACATGGTTTAGTTGATTTGGATCATGTAATCACTTAGAGGATTAGAGGGATGTCTATCTAAGTGGGAGTTCTTTAAGTAATATGATTAATTGAACCCAAATTTATCATGAAACTTAGTACCTGATAGTATCTTGCTTGTTTATGTTTGATTGTAGATAGATGGCCCTTGCTATTGTTCCGTTGAATTTTAATGCGTTCCTTGAGAAAGCAAAGTTGAAAGATGATGGTAGCAATTACACGGACTGGGTCCGTAACTTGAGGATTATCCTCATTCCTGCACAGAAGAATTACGTCCTGGAAGCACCGCTAGGTGCCAGGCCTGCTGCTGGAGCAACACCAGATGTTATGAACGTCTGGCAGAGCAAAGCTGATGACTACTCAATAGTTCAGTGTGCTATGCTTTACGGCTTAGAATCGGGACTTCAACGATGTTTTGAACGTCATGGAGCATATGAGATGTTCCAGGAGTTGAAGTTAATATTTCAAGCAAATGCCCGGATTGAGAGATATGAAGTCTCCAATAAGTTCTATAGCTGCAAGATGGAGAAGAACAGTTCTGTCAGTGAGCATATACTCAAAATGTCTGGGTATAATAATCACTTGATTCAATTGGGAGTTAATCTTCCAGATGATTGCGTCATTGACAGAATTCTCAAATCACTGCCACCAAGCTACAAGAGCTTCGTGATGAACTATAATATGCAAGGGATGAATAAGACTATTCCCAAGCTCTTCGCAATGCTGAAAGCTGCGGAGGTAGCAATCAAGAAGGAGCATCAAGTGTTGATGGTCAACAAGACCACTTGTTTCAAGAAAAAGGGCAAAGGGGAGAAGAAGGGGAACTTCAAAAAGAACAGCAAGCAAGTTGCTACTCAAGAGAAGAAACCCAAACCTGGACCTAAGCCTGAAACTGAGTGCTTCTACTGCAAGCAGACTGGTCACTGGAAGCGGTACTGCCCCAAGTATTTGGCGGATAAGAAGGATGGCAAGGTGAACAAAGGTATATGTGATATACATGTTATTGATGTGTACCTTACTAATGCTCGCAGTAGCACCTGGGTATTTGATACTGGTTCTGTTGCTAATATTTGCAACTCGAAACAGGGACTACGGATTAAGCGAAGATTGGCTAAGGACGAGGTGACGATGCGTGTGGCGGATATCGTTATTTTATTTCCTAGAGACAATAATAATGTTATTATTTTATTTCCTTATATCATGATAAATGTTTATTATTCATGCTAGAATTGTATTATCCGGAAACATAATACTTGTGTGAATACATAGACAAACCAAACGTCACTAGTATGCCTCTACTTGACTAGCTCGTTAATCGAAGATGGTTATGTTTCCTAACCATAGACATGTGTTGTCATTTGATTAATGGGATCACATCATTAGGAGAATGATATGATTGACATGACCCATTCCATTAGCTTAGCACCCGATCGTTTAGTATGTTGCTATTGCTTTCTTCATGACTTATACATGTTCCTATGACTATGAGATTATGCAACTCCCGTTTGCCGGAGGAACACTTTGTGTGCTACCAAACATCACAACGTAACTGGGTGATTATAAAGGAGCTCTACAGGTGTCTCCAAAGGTACATGTTGGGTTGGCGTATTTCGAGATTAGGATTTGTCACTCCGATTGTCGAAGAGGTATCTCTGGGCCCTCTCGGTAATGCACATCACATAAGCCTTGCAAGCATTACAACTAATGAGTTAGTTGCAAGATGATGTATTACGAAACGAGTAAAGAGACTTGCCGGTAACGAGATTGAACTAGGTATTGAGATACCGACGATCGAATCTCGGGCAAGTAACATACCGATGACAAAGGGAACAAGGTATGTTGTTATGCGGTCTGACCGATAAAGATCTTCGTAGAATATGTGGGAGCCAATATGAGCATCCAGGTTCCGCTATTGGTTATTGATCGGAGACGTGTCTCGGTCATGTCTACATTGTTCTCGAACCCGTAGGGTCTGCACGCTTAAGGTTTTGATGATAGTTATATTATGAGTTTATGCATTTTGATGTACCGAAGTTTGTTCGGAGTCCCGGATGTGATCACGGACATGACGAGGAGTCTCGAAATGGTCGAGACATAAAGATTGATATATTGGAAGCCTATATTTGGATATCGGAAGTGTTCCGAGTGAAATCAGGATTTTACCGGAGTATCGGGAGGTTACCGGAACCCCCCGGGAGGTATATGGGCCTCAGTGGGCTTTAGTGGAAGAGAGGAGAGGTGGCCAGGGCTGGGCCGCGCGCCCCTCCCCCCCTAGTCCGAATAGGACAAGGAGAGGGGGGCGGCGCCCCCCCTTCCTTCTCTCTCTCCTCTTTCCCCCTCCCGAATCCTATTCCAACTAGGAAAGGGGGGAATCCTACTCCCGGTGGGAGTAGGACTCCTCCTGGACGGCCGCACCTCCCCCTGCTCCTTTATATACGGGGACAGGGGGCACCCCTAGACACACAAGTTGATCCACGTGATCATATTCTTAGCCGTGTGTGGTGCCCCCTTCCACCATAATCCTCGATAATATTGTAGCGGTGCTTAGGCGAAGCCCTGCGACGGTAGTACATCAAGATCGTCACCACGCCGTCATGCTGACGGAACTCTTCCCCGACACTTTGCTGGATCGGAGTCCGGGGATCGTCATCGAGCTGAACGTGTGCTAGAACTCGGAGGTGCCGTAGTTTCGGTGCTTGATCGGTCGGGCCGTGAAGACGTACGACTACATCAACCGCGTTGTGCTAACGCTTCCGTTGTCGATCTACAAGGGTACGTAGATCACACTCTCCCCTCTCGTTGCTATGCATCAGCATGATCTTGCGTGTGCGTTGGAATTTTTTTGAAATTACTACGTTCCCCAACAACGGGCACCTTCAATGCAGACGGAGCGCTTGATGACTTCAAGCCTTGGACAGGCCTCCACCAACCGCCGCACCAGCCCGAAATAGCTCCCAGGCAGGGCCCCTCCAGGCCACAACCGAACAATGAGGCCCTTCATGGCCTGTTCGGCCGCCTTGTGGAGCTCGACCAGTTGCTTCAGCTGGTCGCTCAGGGGCACGGGGTGTCCGGCCTCAGCGTACCGAGACCAAAACACCTTCTCTGTCGAGCTGCCCTCCTCGGCTCGATAGAATGCGGCGGCATCGGATACACTCCGGGGAAGATCTGCGAACGCTCCTGGAGAGCTCCGGATTCGGGTAAGTAACAAGTAACTCACGTTTATGTGTTTGCTTTGCATAAAGAATGCCTTACCCGCCGCTATCTTCTTCACCTCATCCAACTCCTGGAGGGTCTTCTGGGATTCGGCCTTGGCAGACTTGGCATTTTCAATAGCCACCGCGAGCTCGGACGCTCGCGTCTTTGAGTCAAGCTCCAAACTCTCATGCTTTTCCATGAGAGCCTGGAGCTCTTGCCGCACCTTGCCAACTTCGGCCTCATACTTCTCCCGCTCGGTGCGCTCCGAGGCCGCCCTCTTCTCGGCCTCGACCAGCGCTTGCTTAAGGGTCGCCACTTCAGACGTGGCCCCTACAATAGCCACGATAATCCTGTCATTCTTTGCAATTGCACCTTTTTATATATATTTTTAACAAGGTATTTCTTACCTTCGTTGTCCTCGAGCTGCTTCTTGGCACGTTCGAGCTCTTGCTCGGACCGCTCGAGGTTCTGCTTTAGCGTGTCCACTTCCGCAGTCAGTGCGGCGGACGCAAGCAGGGAAGCCTGCATATGCATATTGACTCATTTTTGTTAGACTCCTGCGAATTCTATTTGATCCTCTATTCGGCTTTTTCTTCCCAAACGCCAAACAGAGCATCAGGGGTTACTGTCTATGCGGTACTATTATTTACACATTCTTTACTTACCTCAAAGCCTGTTAAAAGGCTAGTACAAGCTTCAGTTAGTCTGCTCTTGGCAGACTGAACCTTCTGGACCACCGCACTCATAATAGCGCGGTGCTCCTCGTCGATGGAGGCGCCTTGGAGCGCCTCCAACATATTGTCCAGCGCCTCCAGTTGGACGGGGGCCACCGGCACGGCGGACTTGCTCCTCTTGGAAGGAGGTCCCCCTCGGACTCTAGAACCTCTGAAGGTTCCGGAGCGGTGTCCGGCCTAGAGCCGGACTTGGAGCCCCGGGGGGTTTCATCCCCTTTACTCCTGGAGTCCGGGAGGTCGCCTTGCGGCGCCTCCAGGACCACCTCCTCCCGGCCTGGAACCTGTTGAGACAACACTTCGGTGTCGTCCGTAGGGCGGGGGGAGGAAGCCGTCGGAAGCGAGTTCACATCCGATGAGTCCAGTGAGCCGCTTGACGACGCGTCGAGCCGGTCTTTGGGCGGGCTGCATAAACATATTCGACGTAAGGAAAGCTTTGCAATAAACGAATACTATGAATTACTCTGGTATCCAGATACTTACGATTTGGCCAGGGGCTTGGCCCTAGGCGCCCACTCCTCTCCGCCGCCGTCGGCGTCGGTGGAGCAGTCCGAAGGAAGGGTTTTCCCCTTCTTGGACCCTTCGGCCTCCCCAGTTGGGGCGGCCTTCCTTCCCTTCCCCCGCTGGTGGGGGAGGGGTCTCTTCTTCCTCCTCCCCGTCTTTGCGGGAGGAGTGCGTCTTGGATTCGTCGGATGATGAATCCGACACCTCCGGGCGTCGGGCACTCTTTCGAGTCCCCGTGGCCTTCTTCTTGACCTTTTCTCCGGCACCACATAGGGTGCCGAAACCAGCAGCTTCGCCAAGCGAGCATCCGCTGGGCCTTCGGGCAAAGGAGCCGGACAGTTGATCTGTCCGGAGGTCACCTGCCAATCCTGTCAAAGGTAAAGGGAGTTTAGATCCCGCATCGAGTCAAACTATGAAAAACTGATACCCTGTAAAGGAAAAAAACAAGCTTACCGCAAGAGCGTGACGCTGCGCACTGAATCTGCGATCCTCAGTAGCGGATGCGGGAGCCTCGGCGCCCTTGAAAAGCACCTTCCAGGCATCTTCGTACGTTGTGTCGAAGAGCCTGCTCAGAGTTTGGTGCCGCGCCGGGTCAAACTCCCACAGGTTGAAAGCCCGTTGTTGGCACGGGAGGATCAAGCGGATGAGCATAACCTGGACTACGTTGACAAGTTTGAGCTTCTTGTCCACCAGGGTTTTGAAGCATGTTTGGAGTCCGGTTAGCTCTCCTTTTTTACCCCACGACAGGCCCGTCTCTTTCCAGGACATGAGCCGCGTTGGGGGTCCGGACCGGAACTTCGGGGGTGCGACCCATTCGGCGTCGCGCGGCTCGGTGATGTAAAACCACCCTGATTGCCACCCCTTCAGGGTCTCCACAAAGGAGCCCTCGAGCCAGAGGACGTTGGCCATCTTGCCCACCATGGCGCCTCCGCACTCCGCCTGGCTACCGCGCACCACCTTCGGCTTGACGTTGAAAGTCTTGAGCCAGAGCCCGAAATGGGGGCGGATGCGGAGGAAGGCCTCGCACACGACGATAAACGCCGAGATGTTGAGGACGAAGTTCGGGGCCAGATCGTGGAAATCCAGGCCGTAGTAGAACATGAGCCCCCGGACAAATGGGTGGAGAGGGAAGCCCAGTCCGCGGAGGAAATGGGGGAGGAACACCACCCTCTCATGGGGCCTAGGGGTGGGGATGAGCTGCCCCTTTTCGGGGAGCCGGTACGCAATGTCGTTAGACAAGTATCCGGCCTTCCTCAGCTTTTTGATATGTCCCTCTGTGACAGAGGAGACCATCCACTTGCCTCCCGCTCCGGACATGGCTGGAGAAGGTTGAGGTTGGGAGTGCGGACTTGGGTGCTGGAGCTCGAGTGCGCAAGAATGGATAGGCGAAGGAGGAAGAAGGCGTAGGTGAAAAGGTGGATCTTTATCCCCTTATATGGGTGGACGCAGCTACATGTCCCCACCAGCCTGATAAAACTCGCTTATCTCCAAGCGCCGTAATCGATGGCGCGGTTGAGTTACCCACGCCCGTATTGATGAGAATCCCAGAATAAGGGGACACAATCTTTGCTTTAACAAGACGTGCCAAGGAAACCGCCTCGCATAACGCGCTGAGATGGGACAGTAAAACGGTTCGAATAAAAGCTTGGCCGTGGTGTGATGTCACACTACGGAATACGTCAGCAGATTAGATTTGTGTAAATATTATTCTCTCTATGGCAATATATGGAAACTTATTTTTCAGAGCCGGACACTATCTTTGTGTTCAAAATCTTCTATGAAGTACTTGGAGGAGGAACCCGCCTTGCAATGCCGAAGACAATATGCACGTCAGACTCGTCGTCATTGAAGCCTGGTTCAGGGGCTACTGAGGGAGTCCTGGATTAGGGGGTTTCCGGATGGCCGGACTATACCTTCAGCCGGACTCTTGGACTATGAAGATACAAGATTGAAGACTACGTCCCGCGTCCGGAAGGGACTTTCCTTGGCGTGGAAGGCAAGCTTGGCGATACGGATACGAAGATCTTCTACCATTGTAACCGACTCTATGTAACCCTAACCCTATCCGGTGTCTATATAAACCGGAGGGTTTTAGTCCGTAGGACAACATACACATCAACAATCATACCATAGGCTAGCTTCTAGGATTTAGTCTCCTCGATCTCGTGGTAGATCTACTCTTGTACTACCCATATCATCAATATTAATCAAGCAGGACGTAGGGTTTTACCTCCATCAAGAGGGCCCAAACCTGGGTAAAACTTCGTGTCCCTTGTCTCCTGTTACCATCCGGCCTAGACGCACAGTTCAGGACCCCCTACCCGATATCCGCCGGTTTTGACACCGACAGACACGATCTCTGCTTTAACAAGACGTGCCAAGGAAATCGCCTCGCATGACGCGCTGAGGTGGGATAATGAAACGACTCGGATAAAGGCTTGGCCGTGGTGTGTCACACTACGGAATACGTCAGCAGATTAGATTTGTGTAAATATTATTCTCTCTATGGCAATATGTGGAAACTTATTTTGCAGAGCCGGACACTATCTTTGTGTTCAAAATCTTCTATGAAGTACTTGGAGGAGGAACCCGCCTTGCAATGCCGAAGACAATCTGCGCGCCGGACTCGTCGTCATTGAAGCCTGGTTCAGGGGCTACTGAGGGAGTCCTGGATTAGGGGGTGTCCGGATGGCCGGACTATACCTTCAGCCGGACTCCTGGACTGTGAAGATACAAGATTGAAGACTTCGTCCCGTGTCCGGAAGGGACTTTCCTTGGCGTGGAAGGCAAGCTTGGCGCTACGGATATGCAGATCTCCTACCATTGTAACCGACTTTGTGTAACCCTAACCCTCTCCGGTGTCTATATAAACCGGAGGGTTTTAGTCCGTAGGACAATATACGCAACAACAATCATACCATAGGCTAGCTCCTAGGGTTTAGCCTCTCCGATCTCGTGGTAGATCTACTCTTGTACTACCCATATCATCAATATTAATCAAGTAGGACGTAGGGTTTTACCTCCATCGAGAGGGCCCGAACCTGGGTAAAACTTCGTGTCCCTTGCCTCCTATTACCATCCGGCCTAGATGCACAGTTCGGGAACCCCTACCCGAGATCCACCGGTTTTGACACCGACAGTGACCAAAACAGTTTTTCCACTTCGTGATCTTTCCGATCCTTGAAGTACTCGGCTGCATCAGCAGCACTGTCAGCCAAATCCACGTAGGCGTCCGCAAAACTCCATAGCCGGTCCAGAGGCGCATACTTCGAATCCCTGAACTTAGTACGCAACAAGAAGGGCTTCCCAGATACAATATCCGCAGCTTGATGCAGCTCCTCCTTTGTCGCTCTAATTTTGGAGCGGGATTCCTTGGTAGCCACCCGGGCCTTTTCCAGGTCCGTCGCCTTCGCCCGGTTTTCTTCTTCAAGAAGCCGGTAACGGTCAGCAGCATCTTTTAATTCTACAGCCATCTTGGCTATTCTTTATTTGCTCTCGCAATGAGTGGCCTGTTCGGCCCTTAACTCTTCGGCCGCCCGTAAAGCGGCCGCATTACTACTCCTTGCTTGCTCCTTGGCTCGGGCAAGCTCCGCCCGAAGGGTCTCCACGGTGGCAGCTCCATCTGCAGTCACAACATATTAAAGATACTGGCATCATGCTGCTCTTATTATGTGACGATCACCAGAAAAATCACTCACCCTGTGCCTCGTCAAGCCGCTTGTTGACAAGCACGATGTCGGCATCCGCCGCATCCAATTGCCGCTTTAGTTTGGCAAACCCACCAGTCTGGCTAGCCACCGGAGCTTCAACCACCTGCACATAAAGACAATCTGGTTATTACCTGGGATTATGATCCTCTGTTTGCCGCCGTTTTCGACGACAACTAGAGTCTCAGGGGTTACTATCAGCATAGGCATACCTAACGTATGCGGTACTATTAAAGGCATACATTACTTTACGTACCTCAAAGCCTTTCAGCAGACTCATAAAAGCTTCGTGCAAACCGCTTTTGGCGGATGAAATCCTTTCAATTACCGTACCCATTAGCGTACGATGCGCTTTCGAGACGATAGCTTTCCCCAGAAGATCCTTCAGCGCATCCGACCGCACACAGTATGGACCCTTGCTGTCGCTCTCCTCAGGAGCCGGATATTGGGGAAGCCGGACATCCAAAGGGTTATCCTCTGGCGATATTGGATCTGAAGATACCCTTCACGACGACACTTCAAGGTCGCCCGCTTCTTGAGCTGGGGAGTCCGGGGGAGGCGTTTCGCTCTCCATCATCTCCGGAAGAAGATCACCCGAAGATGAACTCTATCGAGAAGGGCTGCGGTCTGGACTATAATTTACAAGCATCGGTTATTGTCTTCGGAAGTAAGGTAGGATATACCCACTATTAAGTACTTTTTGATTACTTACAACTTGGTAGAGGGCTGATCCCCACGCGGATATTGTGCAGCAAGAACACCCTCCGAGGCAGGACCTTCTGGCGGAGACTCTTCTCCCGTTTGGAAACCTTAGTTTCTGGATCTTCAGAGGTAGTCCTCTTCCTTACCCGGGGAGAGAGAATGTCAGATTCTTCCCCTTGGTTATCCTCCCTCGCGGAGGGGCTCATTCCCTCGATTGGAATAGGTAGCGATGGAGGCCCGCTTTCGCCCTCTTTATTCCCCCTTCATCTTCCTTTGAGGGCACTAGGCAAGGTGCTGGCTCGAGCATCTTTTCCAGCACCGGATTGTCCAAGCCTTCAGGAAGGGGGGCCGAACACCGGATCATCTTCACCTTTGTTATCCAGTCCTGGTCAAAGAGCGATTCCTCAGAATGATGTCATGATAAATAAAAGGACAATGTGTTCGGCCATGGGATTACTTACTTGGTCAGTGGGGCGGTTGCAGCTCAGGCCCATGCCCTCGATAGTGTCCGGACACTCTATTTTGGGTCTGAAGAACGATTTTTACATCTCCTCGTGTGTCATGCCGAGGAAATTCTGAATGGCGCGTGGTCCTTCCGGGTTGAATTCCCACATGCGGAGGGGTCGGCGTTTGCAAGGCTGGATTCGACGAACCAGCATAACTTGCATTACCATGACCAGACTGAAATCTCCCTCGAAGAGATCTCGGATACGGCTCTGCAGTATTGGCACGTCCTTGGCTAGACCCCAGCTCAGCCCCCTGCTGATCCATGACATAAGTTGTGGTGGAGGGCCCGAGCGAAAGGTGGGGGCAGCTACCCACTTGGCACTTCGGGGAGCTGTGACGTAAAACCACTCCCGTTGCCATAATCCGCACACCTCCGGAAAGGAACCCTTTGGCCATGGAGCGTCAGCAATTTTGCTTATTAGAGCACCTCCGCACGCTGCGTACTGCCCCTCGACCATCTTCGGCTTCACATCGAAGGTCTTGAGCCACAACGAAGTGAGGGGTAATGCGGAGGAAGGCCTCACAAATGACAATAAATGACGAGATGTGAAGAAGGGAATCCGGGGCCAGATCGTGAAAATCCAGCCCGTAATAGAACATAAGACCCCTAACAAAGGGATCCAGAGCGAGGCCTAGTCCTCGGAGGAAGTGGGAGACGAACACAACGCTCTCATTGGGTTCGGGAGTAGGGACGACCTGCCCTCGGGCAGGCAGCCTATGTGAAATTTTGGCGGTCAGATATCTGGCCTCCCTTAACTTCTTGATGTCCTCCTCCGTGACGGAGGAAGGCATCCACCGGCCTTGAAGCCTGGATCCTGACATGATTGAAGGTCCGAAGCACCTGACCTGGGCTTTGGGTGTTAGAACTCGAGGCGGGGAAAGGATTCGATTGAGCACGGGAGGGAAAAAAGAAAAACCCTTGTCCCTTTATAAAGGGGACGAATATCAGGCGTCCTCCTCGTGGCTGTTTGAGACTTACCTAAGATCTAGGAGTCATACCAACATGCATGTTTGGGTTACCCACATTCGTATTGATGAGAATCCCGTGATAAGGGGAACACGATCTCTTCTTTGACAAGACGTGTCAAGAAACCGCCTCGTGTTATGTGCGGGGCTGGTTAAAGAAAAATGGTTCAAATAATTACCGGGCCATGGCGTGATGTCATCCTGCCAAAACGTGTCAGCAGATTAGATTTGTGGAAATATTATTCTCTCTACGGTGGTATGTGGAACTTATTTTGCAGGGTCGGACACTATCCTTGTATTCAAACTCTTCCGTGGTGTATTCAGAGGAGGAACCCGCCTTGCAATGCCGAAGACAACACTACGCGCCGGACTCATCGTCATTGAAGCCTGGTTTAGGGGCTACTGAGGGAGTCCTGGATTAGGGGGTCTCCGAACAGCCGGACTATATCCTTTGGCCGGACTATTGGACTATGAAGATACGAGATTGAAGACTTCGTCCCATGTTCGGATGGGACTCTACTTGGCATGGAAGGCAAGCTAGGCAATACAGATATTTATATCTCCTCCTTTGTAACCGACCTTGTGTAACCCTAGCCTCCTCCGGTGTCTATATAAACCGGAGGGTTTTAGTCCGTAGGACAACATACAGTCATACCATAGGCTAGCTTCTAGGGTTTAGCCTCTCTGATCTCGTGGTAGATCTACTCTTGTACTACTCATATTATCAAGAACAATCAAGCAGGACGTAGGGTTTTACCTCCATCAAGAGGGCCCAAACCTGGGTAAAACATCGTGTCCCCTGCCTCCTGTTACCATCCACCTAGATGCATAGTTTGGGACCCCCTACCCGAGATCTGCCGGTTTTGACACCGACACTACTGAAAATGAAAATTAAGATGAAAATGCTTTCTTTGAAGTTCCTTCAGGTATAATGGAAAAACTGCTAGCTAATCTTTTTTAGGAGATGGAACAAAACATCCTGATGAACATCTAATATATGTGGATGAAGTTTGTGGATTATTTAAGCTTGCAGGTGTACCCGGAGATGTTGTTAAGAAGAAGGTCTTCCCCTTATCTTTGAGGGGAGATGCATCGACATGGTATAGGCTATGTGATGATATGAGGTCTTGGAATTACAAACGATTGAAATTGGAATTTCATCAGAAGTTTTATCCTATGCATCTTGTTCATCGTGATCGCAATTATATATATAATTTTTGGCCTCGAGAAGGAGAAAGCATCGCTCAAGCTTGGGGAAGGCTTAAGTCAATGTTATATTCATGCCCCAATCATGAGCTCTCAATAGAAATGATTATTCAAAATTTTTATGCTCGGCTTTCTGGTAACAATCGCACCATGCTTGATACTTCTTATGCTGGCTCTTTTATGATGAAGACTATTGAATTCAAATGGGATTTATTGGAAAGAATTAAACGCAACTCTGAAGATTGGGACCTCAACAATGGTAAGGAGTCAGGTATGACACCTAAGTTTGATTGTGTTAAATCTTTTATGGATACCGATATTTTCCATAAGTTTAGCACTAAATATGGACTTGATTCTGAGATAGTAGCCTCTTTCTGTGAATCTTTTGCTACTTATGTTGATCTCCCCAAGGAGAAGTGGTTTAAATATCATCCTCCCATAGAAGTAAAAGTAGCTGCACCTATTAAAGTTGAAGAAAAGACTATCACTTATAATGATCCTATTGTCCCTACTTCTTATATTGAGAAACCACCTTTCCCTGTTAGAATAAAGGATCATGCTAAAGCTTCAACTATGGTTCGTAAAAGCAATATTAAAACATATACACCTCCTGAGGAAGTTAAAGTTGAACCTAATATTGCTATTGTTAAAGATCTCTTGTCTGATAATATAGATGGGCATGTTATTTACTTCTGTAATGAAACTGCTAGAATTGCTAAACCCTGTGATTTAGATAAACCTAGACCCGTGGTAGGCATGCCTGTTATTTCTGTTAAAATAGGAGATCATTGTTATCATGGCTTATGTGATATGGGTGCTAGTGCTAGTGCAATACCTATTGACTTATACAAAGAAATTATGCATGGCATTGCACCTGTTGAGTTAGAAGAAATTGATGTCACTATTAAACTTGCTAATAGAGATACTATAGCACCAATGGGAATTGTTAGAGATATTGAAGTCTTGTGTGGGAAAACTAAATATCCTGCTGGTTTTCTTGTTCTTGGTTCCCACAAGATAGCTTTTGTCCCATTATATTCGGTAGACCCTTCTTGAATACTGTTAATGCTACCATAGATTGCACAAGGGATGTTGTTACTGTTGGTTTAGATGATATGACTCATGAATTTAATTTCTCTAAATTTAGTAAACAACACCGTGAAGAAGAATTGCCTAGTAAGGATGAAATTATTGGTCTTGCTTCTATTGCCGTACCTCCTAGTGATCCTTTAGAACAATATTTGCTAGACCATGAGAATGATATGTTTATGAATGAAAGAAGGGAAATAGATGAAGTATTCTTTAAACAGGAACCTATTCTAAAACACAATTTGCCTATTGAAATCCTAGGGGATACCCCTCCACCTAAGGGTGATCCCGTGTTTGAGCTTAAACCGTTGCCTGATAATCTTAAATATGATTATCTTGATGAAAAGAAGATATATCCTGTTATTATTAGTGCTAACCTTTCAGAGCATGAAGAAGAAAGATTATTGAAAACTCAGAAGAAGCACCGTGGTGCTATTGGATATATTGTTGATGATCTTAAGGGCATTAGTCCCACTCTATGTCAACATAAAATAAATTTGGAAGCATATGCCAAACCAGTTCGTGATCCTCAACGGCGTCTGAATCCTAAAATGAAAGAAGTGGTAAGAAAAGAAATACTAAAGCTTCTGGAGGCAGGTATAATTTATCCCGTTGCTGATAGTCAGTGGGTAAGTCCTGTTCATTGTGTCCCTAAGAAGGGAGGTATTACTGTTGTTCCTAATGATAAAGATGAATTGATTCCACAAAGAATTATTACAGGTTATAGGATGATAATTGATTTCCGCAAATTAAATAAGGCTACTAAGAAAGATCATTACCCCTTACCTTTTATCGATCAAATGCTAGAAAGATTATGCAAACATACACATTACTTCTTTCTAGATGGTTATTCTGGTTTCTCTCAAATACCTGTGTCGGCTAAAGATCAATCAAAGACTACTTTTACATGCCCTTTTGGTACTTTTGCTTATAGACGTATGCCTTTTGGTTTATGTAATGCACCTGCTACCTTTCAAAGATGCATGATGGCTATATACTCTGACTTTTGTGAAAAGATTTGTGAGGTTTTCATGGACGACTTTTCCGTCTATGGATCTTCTTTTGATGATTGCTTGAGCAATCTTGATCGAGTTTTGCAGAGATGTGAAGAAACTAATCTTGTCTTGAATTGGGAAAAGTGCCACTTTATGGTTAATGAAGGGATTGTCTTGGGGCATAAAGTTTCTGAAAGAGGTATTGAAGTTGACAAAGCCAAGGTTGATGCTATTGAAAAGATGTCATGTCCCAAGGACATTAAAGGTATAAGAAGTTTCCTTGGTCACGCCGGATTTTATAGGAGGTTCATTAAGGACTTCTCAAAAATTTCTCGGCCTCTGACTAATTTATTACAAAAAGATATACCATTTGTCTTTGATGATGATTGTGTAGAAGCATTTGAAATACTTAAGAAAGCATTAGTCTCTGCACCTATTGTTCAGCCACCTGATTGGAATTTACCCTTTGAAATTATGTGTGATGCAGCGATTATGCTGTAGGTGTTGTTCTAGGGCAAAGAGTTGATAAAAAATTAAATGTTATCCATTATGCTAGTAAGACTCTAGACAATGCTCAAACAAATTATGCTACTACTGAAAAAGAACTTTTAGCAGTTGTATTTGCTTGTGATAAGTTCAGATCTTATATTGTTGATTCTAAAGTAACTATCCACACTGATCATGCTGCTATTAAATATCTTATGGAGAAGAAAGATGCTAAACCTAGACTTATTAGATGGGTTCTCTTGCTACAAGAATTTGATTTACATATTGTTGATAGAAAAGGAGCTGAGAACCCCGTTGCAGACAACTTATCTAGGTTAGAGAATGTTCTTGATGACCCACTACCTATTGATGATTGCTTTCCAGATGAACAATTAAATGTCATAAGTACTTCTCGTAGTACTCCTTGGTATGCTGATTATGCTAATTACATTGTTGCTAAATTCATACCACCTAGCTTCACATACCAACAAAAGAAAAAGTTTTTCTATGATTTGAGACATTACTTTTGGGATGACCCACATCTTTATAAAGAAGGAGTAGATGGTGTTATTAGACGTTGTGTACCTGAGCATGAACATGAACAGATCCTACGCAAGTGCCACTCTGAAACTTATGGAGGACACCACGCGGGAGATAGAACTGCACATAAGGTATTGCAATCCGGTTTTTATTGGCCTACCCTCTTCAAGGATGCCCATAAGTTTGTCCTATCTTGTGATGAATGTCAAAGAATTGGTAATATTAGTAGACGTCAAGAAATGCCTATGAATTATTCACTTGTTATCGAACCATTTGATGTTTGGGGCTTTGACTATATGGGACCTTTTCCTTCCTCTAATGGTTATACACATATTCTAGTTGCTGTTGATTACGTTACTAAGTGGATAGAAGATATTCCAACTAGTAGTGCTGATCATAACACTTCTATTAAAATGCTTAAAGAAGTTATCTTTCCAAGGTTTGGAGTTCCTAGATATTTAATGACTGATGGTGGTTCACATTTTATTCATGGTGCTTTCCGTAAAATGCTTGCTAAATATGACATCAATCATAGAATTGCATCTCCGTATCACCCACAGTCTAGTGGTCAAGTAGAATTGAGTTATAGAGAACTCAAATTAATTTTGCAAAAGACGGTCAATAGGTCTAGAAAGAATTGGTCCAAGAAACTTGATGATGCATTATGGGCCTATAGAACTGCATATAAAAATCCGATGGGTATGTCTCCGTATAAAATGGTCTATGGAAAAGCATGTCACTTACCTCTCGAACTAGAACACAAGGCTTATTGGGCTATTAAAGAACTTAATTATGATTTTAAACTTGCCGGTGAGAAGAGGTTATTTGATGTTAGCTCACTTGATGAATGGAGAACCCAAGCTTATGAAAATGCCAAGTTGTTTAAAGAAAAAGTTTAAAGATGGCATGACAAAAGGATACAAAAGCGTGAGTTTAATGTAGGTGATTATGTATTGCTATAAAACTCTCGTTTAAGATTTTTTGCAGAAAAATTCTCTCTAAATGGGAAGGCCCCTATGTTATCAAGGAGGTCTATCGTTCCGGTGCCATAAAAATCAACAACTTCGAAGGCACAAATCCGAAAGTGGTAAACGGTCAAAGAATCAAACATTATATCTCAGGTAATCCCATAAATGTTGAAACCAATATTATTGAAACTGTAACCCTGGAGGAATACATAAGGGACACTTTCCAGAACGTTTCAGACTCCGAAAAGGAATAGGTATGTGGTACGGTAAGTAAACCGACTCCAAAACAATTTTTAAGGCAATATTTCTCCGTTTTGGAATATTTAGAAAAATAAGTAGGAGTCCGGGAAGGACACGAGGGCCTCACGAGGGTGGAGGGCGCGCCCCCTACCTCGTGAGCACCTCGTGTGCCTTCCGGACTCCGTTTTCTTGCACGATACGTATTTTGGTCGGTAAAAATCCACTATATATTCTCCCGAAGGTTTTGACTCCCGTATCACGCAAATATTTTATGTTCTTGTTTCGAGCTGTTTTTCTGTCAGATCTAGATTATCATGACGTCCTCAAGTGCTTCCAAGGACAAGTTCTTCGAGAAGGTCATCAACCCTTACCTCGCGGAGGTGCTGCGACACCCTCAAACCATTGAGATGCGTGATGGGTTGCTGCACATCCGCGATGCTGAGGGACCAAAGGGAACCGGAAGCGTGGAGGCGAGGCTCGAAGCAATGGAGCAACAAGTTTTCAAGTGCCAGGGGATGGTGGAGCATGGAATTGATGACCCACAAGTATAGGGGATCTATTGTAGTCCTTTCGATAAGTAAGAGTGTCGAACCCAATGAGGAGCAGAAGGAAATGATAAGCGGTTTTCAGCAAGGTATTCTCTACAAGTACTGAAATAAGTGGTAACAGATAGTTTTGTGATAAGATAGATTGTAACGAGCAACAAGTAACAAAAGTAAATAAAGTGCAGCAAGGTGGCCCAATCCTTTTGTAGCAAAGTACAAGCCGGAACAAACTCTTATAATAGGAAAAGCGCTCCCTAGGACACATGGGAATATCATCAAGCTAGTTTTCATCACGTTCATATGATTCGTGTTCGATACTTTGATAATTTGATATGTGGGTGGACCGGTGCTTGGGTGTTGTTCTTACTTGAACAAGCATCCCATTTATCATTAACCTCTATTGCAAGCATACGCAACTACAACAAAAGTATTAAGGTAAACCTAACCATAGCATGAAACATATGGATCCAAATCAGCCCCTTACGAAGCAACGCATAAACTAGGGTTTAAGCTTCTGTCACTCTAGCAACCCATCATCTACTTATTACTTCCCAATGCCTTCCTCTAGGCCCAAATAATGGTGAGATGTTATGTAGTCGACGTTCACATAACACCACTAGAGGCTAGACAACATACATCTTATCAAAATATCAAACGAACAGCAAATTCACATGACTACTCATAGCAAGACTTCTCCCTTGTCCTCAGAAACGAACGTAATTACTCACAAAGTATATTCATGTTCATAATCAGAGGGGTAATAATATGCATATAGGATCTGAACATATGATCTTCCACTAAATAAACCAACTAGCATCAACTACAAGGAGTAATCAACACTACTAGCAACCTACTAGCAGCAATCCCGGACTTTGAGACAAGAATTGGATACAAGAGTGAACTAGGGTTTAGAGATGAGATGGTGCTGGTGAAGATGTTGATGGAGATTGCCCTCTCCCGATGAGAGGAGCGTTGGTGATGACGATGGTGATGATTTCCCCCTCCGGGAGGGAAGTTTCCCCGACAGAACAGCTCTGCCGGAGCTCTAGATTGGATCCGCCAAGGTTCCGCCTCATGGCGGCGGAGTCTCGTCCCGAAAAGTTCCTTCCTATTTTTTTCTCATCGAAAGACCTCATATAGGAGAAGATGGGCATCGGAGAGCCACCAGGGGGCCCACGAGGTAGGGGGCGCGCCCTAGGGGGGTGCCCCCACCCTCGTGAGAAGGGTGTGGGCCCCCTGGCCTTCATTTTTGGCGTGAATTTTTCTTTATTTCTTTTAAGACGTTCCGTGGAGTTTCAGGACTTTTGGAGTTGCGCAGAATAGGTCTCTAATATTTGCTCCTTTTCCAGACCAGAATTCCAGCTGCCGACATTCTCCCTCTTTATGTAAACCTTGTAAAATAAGAGAGAATAGCCATAAGTATTGTGACATAAAGTGAAATAACAGTCCATAATGCGACAAATATCGATATAAAAGCATGATGCAAAATGGACGTATCAACTCCCCCAAGCTTAGACCTCGCTTGTCCTCAAGCGAAAAGCCGATAACAATAAATATGTCCTCATGTTTAGAGGTACAGGCGTCGATAAAAAAATAAAATACAGACATGAAGGCATCATGATTATTCTCATAACAGCAACATATATAGATTTTGTCATATGATTACTTATGTTCAAGTGATGTTCTATTCACAATGCAAAAGTATAAATCATAAACCTTATTGGGCTCCGACAAACTATAATCTCAGTCATTGAAGCAATTGCAATTTATCATAACATCGGAAAGAGTCTATGTCAGAGCTAAAAAGCAAGTCCACATACTCAACTATCATTTAGTCATCCATAATTGCTAACACTCACGCGATACTTGTGGTTACGGAGTTTTAATCGGACACAGAGAAAGATAGGGGCTTATAGTTTTGCCCCACAACCTTTTACCTCAAGGGTAATGTCAACAATAATGGTTCATGCTCCCCTACATCCAATTATATATATATATATATATATATATATATATATATATATATATATATATATATATACTAGTAAACTGCACGTGCTTTGCACGTAGTAACCAGTTGAGATGGAACTAAAAGATAGCAGAGGGTCCAATTTACGTAAAAGAAAATAGTCATTTCTATTTTTAGACCCCTTGTTTCTCATCCATATATAGGTTTGGAAAATGTATCCTACTATACAACATAAGCAAAAGCTCAACTACAATATGCAACAACACAAGTGCTCACAGCTACAAGTCAAACATCAATAACTTATAACCAAATAGGTCATGGTAGAATCGCCCACCATACAATTATTGCTATTTGCGAGCTGAGTTTGTTTTCAGGGTTGATCTCACATATTGTTTATAGACAGCTATGTCACGTACAACAGTACATATAGATACATACACTTCTTTTACTAACATTTTTCAAATCCACAACTAAAGAGGGTAGCTCATGCCAAAATGAAGCTGGCACCTAATAGTAATGTTGCCTGAAGCATGGATGCTTAGAGCTCAGCAGAAGCCTTCATTTCAAGTTCATGATCCATAAAGGCATAAGATTCCAATTGACCTTGCCAACATGAGAGTGTATCAAGTTAAGTATTGAGACAAAAAAATGTGCGAAGAGGCATTCAATGACAAGATAAAAACAACACCTTCTATATGGTATAAAACCAGTCTGCAATGTCGATCATGGTTTTGTGCAATCTAAGGCTAGCATAATCAAAAAACGTAAATGACCAAATTCCAGCTTAGCAAATCAAATTCATGGTTTGCACATAAAAAATGATTCGGTGTATTATACATGAAACAAGGATCCTGATCTAGTTGATGATCTTCTGGACACAAACTTAGAACTACAGCAAACAAAAAAGTTGACAATAGTAGCACAATACTCCATTCGTGCTCTCTCTGAACAGAAAACATTATGTATTCATATATCTGTAGAACATATTAGAATATAAGGCCTATGTTATTCATGATTCTAATATATGCGTATATTTATAAAAAAATCTCAACAATTATCAACGTACCAATATT
This sequence comes from Triticum urartu, assembly GCF_056163025.1. NCBI lineage: Eukaryota > Viridiplantae > Streptophyta > Magnoliopsida > Poales > Poaceae > Triticum > Triticum urartu. The sequence goes on along the minus strand of NC_141879.1, from coordinate 623,768,926 downwards.
ATGAGACAAAGTAAAGCATGCTCATATATATGAAACAAAGACAGTTATGCATTATATACATTTATCGTGCCAAAACCTCCTTATAGACAATATTTTTGGTACTTTTTCCTGATGGGTCGACATCCCTGTTTGGCTTGGCAAGTATTCTTGTTGTTTGCCTTGATATTCCTCGGGACAATGCAACATATAGTTGACCGTGAGAGAACACAGGTTCTGGAAGGTAGATACCAACATGCGGAATTGTTTGACCTTGAGCTTTATTGATTGTCATTGCAAAGCTAAGACGAATTGGAAATTGCTTTCTCTTGAACTTGAAGGGAAGCACATCATCTTCAGAAGGATACAAAGGTATTCTTGGAAGGAATACTCGCTTTCCAGCATGTTGTCCTCCAATAATTTCAGCATCGATAGCATTATCTTGAAATGCCTTAATAATAAGCCTTGTTCCATTGCATAACCCATTATGAGGATCTAAATTCCGAAGCAAGATCACAGGGCAATTTATTTTCAGCCTGAGAACATGTGGAGGTAGGCCATTAGGTATGAGAGAATTCAGGAATTCAGGTGGGTAGTGATTGTGAGTATCATCCACTGCTGAATCAAAACTATAGTAGACCTTTTCTTCTCCAGGAAATCGATCTATAAGCTTCACATTTAATTCATCCACGTATTCATTTTGGTGGAAAGAATGGCACGAGAACTTATATAAGACGGTAATCTTCCATTCTTGTCAAGTGAAGGAAATACTTCGTTTAGCAACTTACTAACCGAGGTCTCTGAATGTGTGTAACCTACAACCATCTCTTCAGGTAAATGCACATAGTCTTCACCAATTGATTCTTCAACGCCATTGCCAACTCTCAAGAGAAAATCAGAGAACCATGGATCTGTTTGTGCTCTCATATTGCGCCAGAGTTTTATTTGTCTTATATCCTCCCACAGATAAGATTTTCTGAGAATGGCATTAACAATTTGGGCTCTAGTGCCACGCCTAACTACTGGAAGGACTTGTCGGAAATCTCCTCCGAACACAATTACTTTACCTCCAAATTGTGATCTACAACCAGTAATATCTTGCAGGGATCTATCAAGTGCCTCAACTGCTTGCCGTTTTGTCATGGCAACTTCATCCCAAATTATCAAAGATGCTCTTCGAAGTAATTCAGCTGTCCCACTCTGCTTACTGAAGTTGCACACAGTATCTTCTTGAACATTTATTGGTATTTTAAATCTGGAATGGGCCGTCCGACCACCAGGCATGATAGAAGCTGCAATGCCAGATGTTGCTATTGCAATGGCTATCAAACCCATTGATCTTACTTTTGCCAATAAAGCTTTATAAAGGCACGTCTTTCCTGTACCTCCTGGACCATCGATGAAGAAGACCTTACCCTTCTGGTTCAAGACGTGGTCCATTATTTCATCAAAAGCAAGCTGTTGTTCATTGTTTAAAGTTGCCTGCAGCTCCAGGTCTTCTTTAGCAACTTCAATAGACATTTCTTCACTCAATTCTCTCGCCTCTAAGCTGTCCAGATCATCAGCATCCAATAGATCTGGAAGATCAAAGGTCTTGATGTCCTTTCCCATGGAATATAACAAATATCGAATATCTCCAAGCACGAGTTTCTCGATTGCTTCATCACTTATGTTCTCCCTACGAAAATCGTCAGACATTGCTTCAAAGTGATTGTTCCATAATGCACGAACATTTGTAACTTCGCAAAATGCCAAAATTGTAGCAAAAAGCCTTCTAAGTGCATAGGGCATTTGAAATGTGGCAGCTTCGGTGAGACAGTCAGAAATACTATCATCTGCTTCTATGAGACCCCTTCTCTCTGCAGCTTCTCTAAATGTGGAGAAAACAACACCATCAACAGTACGTAAATCATCAAAAGATGTAGCCCCCCTCACATGGTTTAGCAATATTCTCAAGTAATAGCGTTCACCTTCTGCAGGGTGAGCAGCCACAAATCGACCTATTTGAATTCTCTTGGTACGTTGTCTCCATGTCTTGTGGTTCCTCTGCCATGTATAAAATTCAGGGAATTCCTTATATAGGAAATTTCTAGCATAAGGATCGATAGAGTTCATTCTAAAATACTCAGTAAGCATTGTCCTGGAAGATGATTCTATACTAATCACATTTTCCAAATTGTCAGTCTTTATAACGGACCAAATGCATATTTGGCAAATGGACTTGTAATTGTAGAACGGGAGGAGACATCTCACTCAGGTCGAAAGAGTAAATTCTCCATATTGCTTCTGGAGGTGATATAAAGCGGGCATCTCTATACTCACGAATTTCATCAATAACTCGACCTTCTGCGGCTTCTACAATAAAAGAGGCACGGTCATGACCCTTGTAAATGTACTTAAATAAATACTTAACAGCCTTGATGCTGGAGCAAACTTCGATGTTTATATGGCAATTATATCTCATAAGTAGGTATGGATTATACGGCACAACCCATCTATTATCCAAAACAGATCCCCTAATGCGCACTTTACGGCCATCATCCCTGCGTCTATAAATTGGATATGAGTCTTTCCCTTGCAATGTAGCATCTGAGAATGCTTGGGGATAATGGTATTTACATTCCCCATTTTGCATGCAGGAATTTTTACTATTGAGAACGCCACAGGGCCCATGCATCATGTGTTTAATAACTAAATCATGTAACACTGGGTACTTGTTTTTGTTAGGAATTTCAGCTGATATAATTTGATCATACTGATCTGGGTTATTTATCTTATAATCCGACTTTAGGATTATTAAGAAATGTGCATGGGGTAGCCCCCTCTTTTGAAATTCAATAACACGCACGTGAGCGGCAACTTCACCAAAAAAATTCTTTTTAAATATAAGATTCTTAAGATCCTCCAATTTTGCCTTGAATACTCGTGCTACCAAATCTGGCCGATCTTGTGCTAATTGTCCTGGTGCGAGCTCTTTTGTTATCTCCTCCCAACTTGGATTGCATGTCATTGTAAGAAATAGATCTGGTTTTCCAAACCATTGGACCAAAGCCATGGCGTTTAGATATCGTCGCCTCATGTCCCGTGGGCCTCCTATGAAAGAGGGTGGGAGCACTATACGCTTCCCATTCATGCACACACGTGTCTCACCCGCAACAACACTATCAACCAGCCCTTGATATAAATTTGCTCGTATAAGATTTTGGTTTGCTGGTTTTAGGTAGAATGCCAATCTTATTGACTCAATCTTAATGTACATATCAACAATGTACTGTTGAGTTAGTCGTTTGCCAAAAAGCAAAACATTAAATTCATTCGGTCGCACTTGCAGTTTGAAACAATAGTATTCCCTTGGTGAAACAAATGAACCAGAGTTATACTCCATCCCTATAATGGAAAACATTTTAATTTAGATAAATAATTTTTAAAATATAATATAAGTGACAGTTGATTATGCGGCACAATTTACCTTCTTTGTTATAGTCACCTTCTTGATTGATCTTATTAACAATGACATTTGATCTCACTTTTGGTATTTTCAAGTTCCACCCAACTTCCCCGTTTGGGAAAATAGTGGATATGAAAGTGGGTCATAACAGCCATGGTACGCTTTTATGTACTGTGGATCATTTGATTTACCATATACCATTATACTCCTATCGAAGTGACCCTGAGGATTATTTCCTTCTACCCAGATTGCTGCTACTTGTGATGTAGTTGGTGCATTATATACTCGTTGATCTAAAGAAATGTCTGTGTTGAGCTCAATTCGATACTCATCAAGGTTTGACACTGAACCAAGGCTTCGAAATGTCTGGGCGTAAGGATTAGATGAAAGTATGCTCGCCAATTTTCCAATGAGAACTCTATCAAGATTAGGAGAATAACGAAATCTGTGTTGCAAATCTGATTCAGTGTCATAAAAGTATAGTTGTAAATGCTTAGGGCCATCTTCTACTGGAACCAATTGATCAATTCGATGATAAATTTGACCTTGTGCACGGAAAGTGTAAACACCAGACTTTTTATTGCAATATCTCTGGTCCAAGATAACACCAAGAGAGGTAAAAGAGAAGTGAGAATTGAAGTACCGGATATTGTCCTGAAAGTACTTAGCGTCAGGATCTTGACTTGTGTATAGTCGGCGCATTTCATCAGGAACATATGGAGTTACTATCTTGACCTTGCCACCCATGCAACAAAATGTTGGATTCTCATACTGGAACCGTTTTGCATTGCAATTTGTGCAGTTAGGCACTGGCTCCAAAACATGATGGCCACTTGGTACATTCCGATATATACAATCAAAGGGATCCTCTTGCATTTCACAATTTGCATGGTTTTGGTCTCGATATGATAATACGCAATCCGTTCCTGTTCATTCTTTTTAATAGTGAGAAAACTGTGTCGCAATGGTAGTAATAATTATTTATACTAAGAACACACATTAATGCTTACCGTGTCCAGCGAATATGTAACCCTCATCATCTTCATCATCATCTTCAGTCATATATTCAGATTGCCCAATTTCATCTATACATCAATTTGTCAATCAGTAAAATAATATTTTAGGAGAAGTAAAGTCGATGATTGATCGATGCATTAGAAATTGCTATGGTACACCGTGACAATTGTATTACCTTCTAGGACAGGAAAAGAACCATCTGGAACATAGATGGTGCTGTCATGGTCTTCCTGCTCATTGGCTACACCATCTTCATGTGTTCCCTTTCCAGTATTACTACGACCTGCCCCATTAGACATTCTCCTTCTCTTATGTCCACTGCCCTTGTCCAGGAATGCTGATACACGCTTATGTTGACCAGTACCTGTCAATTAATTACATGATGTAGATATGTCGGATGGACTGATCACGGTCTAACTTTTAGCAACTAGACTGATTATGCCAAATCGAAGGATATTGTAAGATGCAGAAAGTTTAAGCTCATCAAATTATTGGTATGAGTTTCGCCAAAAAAAATAATTATACAGTAATATGTATTAACAAATAATAGTAGAGCAGGAAGTGGATGTAATATTCTACTCATCAGAAATGCCTATCACAATCTGAATGATAAGCATGTTTTTCCTTATATACATATACATGCCCGTTTTGGAGATAAACATAACATGATTAAGTGACAATTCATGTAATAATAATTAGGACATGAAGGAATTTATGTTAATACTAAAAAAGTAAGACAGAATATTATTGCATTAATATGTACCTTCTGTAATTGAACTGGTGAGAATAGTTGTGTGCATGCTTCCATTGGTACAAGTACAAGTTTGACTCCCAGATTGTGCATTATCACTAACTGCAGCAGGATTTTTCCTTCTCCGTTTGTACTCACGGTTCCTTTCCAGGTAGGCAGCGCGCTATTCTGGAGTCATCTCCAAGTATCTTTCCCGATCACGATAACGCTTACGCTCGGAAGCATTTGTTGGTAGACTTACGTGTCCAGTTGAAGGAGTATTTGACTGTATGGATATGCCAGATAGATTGATTGATCGTTTTGTCCCAGTAATTGGATGATCCACTGAACCAAGAATTTTTTGTGCTGAAATAAATAGAACATTTCAGAAAAACCGTGAGCACTCTTTTAATACACAAGGCATAGGTTTTATTTATATATTTAACATCTAAGAAGTTCTAATCTTGTTTCAATATTCTGGTGACCAGAAATATTAAGGACGTACCTTGTTTCCCTTTTGATAAACTATGTGAGTCAACCACATTTGTAATATCTTGAAAAGGGGCCCGTAATGGCATTCCAATGGATCCTGCTGTATGGTTACTTGAACTTCCATTCACTTGCTTCCTAGATAATTGTCCACACTTGACTCTGCCAAGGCGCTGAGCAACATAGTAGACGACATTAGCATAAGCATAGGCAGAGCATGCAGCAGTATACGCACGCGAAGCTTAAGTCACATAAAACTTCTTGTAGCAAACTATTTTTTTGCATATTAATTGATATTCATAAATAATCCAACAATAGACAGTATTGATGTTTTGTCAGTACAGATTTTGACATGGTACAGTGTAACATATAGCAGTGCTCTCTATAAAGGATCATTTCAAATGTAACATACAGCAGTGAAGATGGGGTTTTAAATGGCTGTAACACTTCTATGGAAGTATGAGAAATGAAACGGAAAAAAAACTTTGTGGACATAAACACAAACATGTGGTGGTCAGAGTATGCTGTGATATAATTTCTTGATTTCTATACTGAAATACAAAATCTGGGTTCGGATTTATGGCATCTGATACACATATAATTAGAATGTATAAAGATCATCAAAGAAATTAGCACCACTTCTATACTTTCTCAAATTGTATCTTACCTCTTCAACATCTAAGCTGTTAGTGCGTGAGGTTGAGGATGCTTTGTTCACGGCCGTCGGGCTGCACTGGTATGTCATCCGGCTGCTAGCACTTGCAGCAGCGATGGCATCCGGGGCGGATTGGTCTGATGCGCATACGGCCGGAGTTGCCAGGAAGCGGTGGCGGCGACCACGTGGAACAGTAGCAAGGGGTTATGAACGCATGAAGGAAAAGCTCCTGCAGCGGCCCGAGTTTGAGCGATTGGGGTTGAAAGGGAGGAGGGCTTGCCGCGGCTGGGGGCGTAGGGCAGATCTGTCTCTAGAGGAGATGCCAGGAACAGGAAGGAAGCGGTGGCGCGAGTACAGGGCGACGGCGAGGGGACGGTGAAACCACGAAACAGAGTCTGCTTCGATGAGAGAGAGGAGATGGTGCGGGATTTTTTTGTTGGTATTTTATTTAGGTGGGGATGCTCTAGGTGCTTCCAGAATAACAGAGCGCACGCATCCAAAGAGCTCAAAACCAAAGCGCGCGCGGGGGCGGCTGCGAATCCCGAAGATCTCAGCCCTTGGGTTCGGTTTGGTAAAGATCTGACGGCAGATCTTGAACACAGCAAGCTGAATCAATGGTCCATGTTTGGCTTGACATGCTAGGAGGAGAGAGAGGGGACCAAATTCAAAATTGGTACACTATAGACTAGTATAGACTAGTATAGATATATATCATGTTCTTTCCAACATGCTGAGTTTGCCAAATGATAAAATGAAAAAAAAAAGGTGAAGATCACCATAACTCTTGCATAAGGTAGAGGATAATAATAAAGGATAGGCCATTCGTAGAGGGAAGCAGAGGTTGCCATGCGCTTTTATGGTTGGATATATAAAATCTCAATGCGAAAGAACGGCACTTTATATTGCCCCTTGTGATATGAACCTTTATTTTGCAGTCCGTCGTTTTTATTACTTCCACATCACAAGATCGTATAAAGCTTATTTCTCCCACACCAATCAATCATACATATTTAGAGCATTTTTTATTGCTTTGCACTGATGACAACTTACTTGAAGGATCTTACTCAATCCATAGGTAGATATGGTAGACTCTCATGGCAAAACTGGTTTAGGGATTTTGGAAGCACAAGTAGTATTTCTACTTAGTGTTGAGAATTTGGCTAGCATGAGGGGGAAAGGCAAGCTCAACAAGTTAGAGGATCCATGAAAATATACTTTATCTCAGATATAAGAAATACATAACTCATTACGTTGTCTTCCTTGTCCAACATCAACTCTTTAGCATGTCATATTTTAATGAGTGCTCCCAATCATAAAAGATGTCAATGATAATATATCTATATGTGAAAACCTCTCTTTCCTTATTACTTCCTATTAATTGCAACAATGACCAAAGCTATGTCTGCCAACTCCCAACAACTTTTAATTATCATACTCTTTCTATGTGAAGTCATTACTCTCAATAAAATCAATATGAACTTTTTGTTTCTTTTTATTCTTTTCTCTTTTCTTTTATTCACCCAAGATCATGGCAAAATAATCAAGCCCTTGACTCAACACTAATCTTTATTATATAGCTCACGAACTCGACTACATAAAGAGATCATAAAGCAAAACTCAGAACTAGATCATGCCATAAACTTTATTCTACTAGATCAAGATACTACTAATAGGATTGAACTAAGAAAAATGGTAAAGATAGGAGTTGTGATTGTGATACGATACCGGGGCACCTCCCCCAAGCTTGGCAGTTGCCAAGGGGAGTGCCCATACCCAGATACTCAATTCTTCTTTGTTGGAGGAGACGGCGGAGGTGTTGTTGATGATGCGGGCTTGCCATCCATCTTCCAAGGCATAGGTTCACCATCATAGAAAGATGATCGAGTCTCCGGAATCCTCAAATCTGTAGCCAAACTCATTCTTTTGAATCTATATTCATACTCACAGTTTTGGTTTTGAAGGTCATAGACTTGGGCTTGGAGGTGCTCGATCTTCTCATATAGCTTGAAGATGGCTTCCTCGGTGTTCTTGGCATCCGGCTTGTAATTGTTAGTGAACTCCGCGAGCATCGTGTGGCTAGCGTTGATTCCACGCTCCACCATCCCCTGGCACTTGAAAACTTGTTGCTCCAATCCTTCGAGCCTCGTCTCTATGCTTCCGGTCCCCTTTGGTCCCTCTTCATCGCGGATGTGGAGCAACCCATCACGCAACTCAATGGTTTGAGGGTGTCGCAGCACCTCCGCGAGGTAAGGGTTGATGACCTTCTCGAAGAACTTGTCCTTGGAGGCGCTTGGGGCCGTCATGATAACCTAGATCTGTCAGAAAAACAGCTCGAAACAAAAATAGGAGATTTTTGCGTGATACGGGAGTCAAAACCTCCGGGAGATTATATAATGAATTTTTACCGACCAAAATACGTAATGTGCAAGAAAACGGAGTCTGGAAGGCACACGAGGTGCTCACGAGGTAGGGGGCGCGCCCAGGGGGGTAGGGCGCGCCCACCACCCTCGTGGGGCCCTTGTGTCCTTCCCGGACTGCTTCTTATTTTTCTATTTTTCTAAATATTCCAAAATAGAGAAATATTGCCTTAAAAATTGTTTTGAAGTCGGTTTACTTACCGTACCACATACCTATTCCTTTTCGGAGTCTGAAACGTTCCGGAAAGTGTCTCTTATGTATTCCTTCGGGGTTACGGTTTCAATAATATTGGTTTCAACATTTATGGGATTACCTGAGATATAATGTTTAATTTTTTGACCGTTTACCACCTTCGGATTTGTGCCTTCGAAGTTGTTGATTTTTATGGCACCAGAACGATAGACCTCTTCGATAACATACGGGCCTTCCCATTTAGAGAGAAGTTTTCCTACAAAAAATCTTAAACGAGAGTTGTATAGAAATACATAATCACCTACATTAAACTCACGCTTTTGTATCCTTTTTCATGCCATATTTTAACTTTTTCTTTAAACAATTTGGCATTTTCATAAGCTTGGGTTCTCCATTCATCAAGTGAGCTAATATCAAATAACCTCTTTTCACCGGCAAGTTTAAAATCATAGTTAAGCTCTTTAATAGCCCAATATGCCTTATGTTCTAGTTCGAGAGGTAAGTGACATGCTTTTCCATAGACCATTTTATACAGAGACATACCCATAGGATTTTTGTATGCAGTTCTATAAGATCATAATGCATCATCAAGTTTCTTAGACTAACTCTTTCTAGACCTATTAACAATCTTTTGCAAAATTAATTTGAGCTCTCATCATCTTGATAATTAGTGACAGATCATCTTAAAATGCTACCGTCAATCAAAGCAAGATAAGATGCATAAAAGATAAACATCACATGCAATCAATATAAGTGATATGATATGGCCATCATCATCTTGTGCTTGCGATCTCTATCTTCGAAGCACCATCATGATCACCATCATCACCGGCGCGACACCTTGATCTCCATCGTAGCATCGTTGTCGTCTCGCCAGTATTATGCTTCCACGACTATCGCTACCGCTTAGTGATAAAGTAAAGCACTACAGCGCAATTGCATTGCATACAATAAAGCGACAACCATATGGCTCCTGCCAGTTGCCGATAACTCGGTTACAAAACATGATCATCTCATACAATAAAATTTAGCATCATGTCTTGACCATATCACATCACAACATGCCCTGCAAAAACAAGTTAGACGTCCTCTACTTTGTTGTTGCATGTTTTACGTGGCTGCTACGGGCTTAAGCAAGAACCAATCTTACCTACGCATCAAAACCACAACGATAGTTTGTCAAGTTGGTGTTGTTTTAACCTTCGCAAGGACCGGGCGTAGCCACACTCGGTTCAACTAAATTTGGAGAAACTGACACCCGCCAGCCACCTGTGTGCAAAGCACGTCGGTAGAACCAGTCTCGCGTAAACGTACGCGTAATGTCGGTCCGGGCCGCTTCATCCAACAATACCGCCGAACCAAAATATGACATGCTGGTAAGCAGTATGACTTATATCGCCCACAACTCACTTGTGTTCTACTCGTGCACAATATCAACACATAAAACCTAGGCTCTGATGCCACTGTTGGGGAACATAGTAATTTCAAAATTTTCCTACGCACACGCAAGATCATGGTGATGCATAGCAACGAGAGGGGAGAGTGTTGTCTACATACCCTCGTAGACCGACAGCGGAAGCGTTATGTCAACGCGGTTGATGTAGTCGTACGTCTTCACGGTCCGACCGATCAAGCACCGAAACTACGGCACCTCCGAGTTTTAGCACACGTTCAGCTCGATGACGATCCCCGGACTCTGATCCAGCAAAGTGTCGGGGTAGAGTTCCGTCAGCACGACGGCGTGGTGACGATCTTGATGTTCTACTGTCGCAGGGCTTCGCCTAAGCACCGCTAGAATATTATCGAGGAGTATGGTGGAGGGGGGCACCGCACACGGCTAAGAAAACGATCACGAGGATCAACTTGTGTGTCTAGAGGTGCCCCCTGCCCCTGTATATAAAGGACCAAGGGGGGTGCGGCCGGCCCTAGGAGGAGGCGCGCCGGAGGAGTCCTACTCCTACCGGGAGTAGGACTCCCCCCTTTCCCTAGTTGGATTAGGACTTGGGGGGAAGGAGGAGAGGGAAGAAAGGAAGGGGGGCGCCCCCCTCCTTGTCCAATTCGGACTTGGGGGGAGGGGCGCGCGGCAGCCCCTAGGCCTCCTCTCCTCTTTCTCCACTAGGCCCATTAAGGCCCATTAGGTTACCGGGGGTTCCGGTAACCCCCCGGTACTCCGGTAAAATGCCGATTTCACCCGGAACACTTCCGATGTCCAAACATAGGCTTCCAATATATCAATCTTTACGTCTCGACCATTTCGAGACTCCTCGTCATGTCCGTGATCACATCCGGGACTCCGAACAAACTTCGGTACATCAAAATATATAAACTCATAATGAAAATGTCATCGTAACGTTAAGCGTGTGGACCCTACGGGTTCGAGAACAATGTAGACATGACCGAGACACGTCTCCGGTCAATAACCAATAGCGGAACCTGGATGCTCATATTGGCTCATACATATTCTACGAAGATCTTTATCGGTCAGACCGCATAACAACATACGTTGTTCCCTTTGTCATCGGTATGTTACTTGCCCGAGATTTGATCGTCGGTATCTCAATACCTAGTTCAATCTCGTTACCGGCAAGTCTCTTTACTTGTTTCGTAATACATCATCTCACAACTAACTCATTAGTTGCAATGCTTGCAAGGCTTATGTGATGTGCATTACCGAGAGGGCCCAGAGATACCTCTCCGACAATCGGAGTGACAAATCCTAATCTCATAATACGCCAACCCAACATGTACCTTTGGAGACACCTGTAGAGCTCCTTTATAATCACCCAGTTACGTTGTGATGTTTGGTAGCACACAAAGTGTTCCTCCGGCAAACGGGAGTTGCATAATCCCATAGTCATAGGAACATGTATAAGTCATGAAGAAAGCAATAGCAACATACTAAACGATCGGGTGCTAAGCTTAATGGAATGGGTCATGTCAATTACATCATTCTCCTAATGATGTGATCCCGTTAATCAAATGACAACACATGTCTATGGTTAGGAAACATAACCATCTTCGATTAACGAGGTAGTCAAGTAGAGGCACACTAGTGACGTTTAGTTTGTCTATGTATTCACACAAGTATTATGTTTCCGGATAATACAATTCTAGCATGAATAATAAACATTTATCATGATATAAGGAAATAAATAATAACTTTATTATTGCCTCTAGGGCATATTTCCTTCAGTCTCCCACTTGCACTAGAGTCAATAATCTAGATTACACAGTAATGATTCTAACACCCATGGAGCTTTGGTGCTGATCATGTTTTGCTCGTGGAAGAGGCTTAGTCAACGGATCTGCTACATTCAGATCCGTATGTATCTTGCAAATCTCTATGTCTCCCACCTGGACTAGATCCCGGATGGAATTGAAGCGTCTCTTGATGTGCTTGGTTCTCTTGTGAAATCTGGATTCTTTTGCCAAGGCAATTGCTCCAGTATTGTCACAAAAGATTTTCATTGGACCCGATGCACTAGGTATGACACCTAGATCGGATATGAACTCCTTCATCCAGACTCCTTCGTTTGCTGCTTCCGAAGCAGCTATGTACTCCGCTTCACATGCAGATCCCGCCACAACGCTTTGTTTAGAACTGCACCAACTGACAGCTCCACCGTTTAATGTAAACATGTATCCGGTTTGCGATTTAGAATCGTCCAGATCAGTGTCAAAGCTTGCATCAATGTAACCATTTATGATGAGCTCTTTGTCACCTCCATATATGAGAAACATATCCTTAGTCCTTTTCAGGTATTTCAGGATGTTCTTGACCGCTGTCCAGTGATCCACTCCTGGATTACTTTGGTACCTCCCTGCTAGACTTATAGCAAGACATACATCAAGTCTAGTACACCGCATTGCATACATGATAGAGCCTATGGCTGAAGCATAGGGAACATCTTTCATTTTCTCTCTATCTTCTGTAGCGGTCGGGCATTGAGTCTTACTCAATTTCACACCTTGTAACACAGGCAAGAATCCTTTCTTTGCTTGATCCATTTTGAACTTCTTCAAAACTTTGTCAAGGTATGTGCTTTGTGAACGGCCAATTAAGCGTCTTGATCTTGAAGGAAATATGCCCTAGAGGCAATAATAAAGTTATTATTTATTTCCTTATAATCATGATAAATGTTTGTTATTCATGCTAGAATTGTATTAACCGGAAACATAATACATGTGTGAATACATAGACAAACAAAGTGTCACTAGTATGCCTCTACTTGACTAGCTCGTTAATCAAAGATGGTTATGTTTCCTAACCATAGACAAAGGAGTTGTTATTTGATTAACGGGATCACATCATTAGTTGAATGATCTGATTGACATGACCCATTCCATTAGCTTAACACCCGATCGTTTAGTATGTTGCTATTGCTTTCTTTATGACTTATACATGTTCCTATGACTATGAGATTATGCAACTCCCGTTTGCCGGAGGAACACTTTGGGTGCTACCAAACGTCACAACGTAACTGGGTGATTATAAAGGAGCATTACAGGTGTCTCCAAAGGTACATGTTGGGTTGGCGTATTTCGATATTAGGATTTGTCACTCCGATTGTCGGAGAGGTATCTCTGGGCCCTCTCGGTAATACACATCACATAAGCCTTGCAAGCATTGTAACTAAGATGTTAGTTGTGAGATGACGTATTACGGAACGAGTAAAGAGACTTGCCGGTAACGAGATTGAACTAGGTATTGGATACCGACGATCAAATCTCGGGCAAGTAACATACCGATGACAAAGGGAACAACGTATGTTGTTATGCAGTCTGACCGATAAAGATCTTCGTAGAATATGTAGGAGCCAATATGGGCATCCAGGTCCCGCTATTGGTTATTGACCGGAGACGTGTCTCGGTCATGTCTACATTGTTCTCGAACCCGTAGGGTCCACACGCTTAAGGTTACGATGACAGTTATATTATGAGTTTATGCATTTTGATGTACCGAAGGTTGTTCGGAGTCCCGGATGTGATCACGGACATGACGAGGAGTCTCGAAATGGTCGAGACATAAAGATTGATATATTGGAAGCCTATGTTTGGATATCGGAAGTGTTCCGGGTTAAATCGGGATTTTACCGGAGTACCGGGAAGGTTACCGGAACCCCCTGGGAGCTAAATGGGCCATGATGGGCCTTAGTGGAAAAGAGAAGAGGCAGCCCTACATGGGCTGCGCACCTCCTCCTTCCCCTAGTCCTATTAGGACTAGGAGAGGTGGCCGGCCCCCTCTCTCTCTCTTTTCCCCCTCCGCGAATCCTATTCCAACTAGGATTGGGGGGGGGGGATCCTACTCCTAGAGGGAGTAGGACTCTCCTGGCGCGCCACACCTTGGCCGGCCAGCCTCCCCCTCTAGTCCTTTATATACTGAGGCAGAGGCACCCTAGAACACACAAGTTGATCCACGTGATCTATTCCTTAGCCGTGTGCGGTGCCCCCTGCCACCATAGTCCTCGATAATACTGTAGCGGAGTTTAGGCGAAGCCCTGCTGCTGTAGTACATCAAGATCGTCACCACGCCGTCGTGCTGACGGAACTCTTCCCCGACACTTTGCTGGATCGGAGTCCGGGGATCGTCGTCGAGCTGAACGTGTGCTCGAACTCGGAGGTGCCGTAGTTTCGGTGCTTGATCGGTTGGATCGTGAAGACGTACGACTACTTCCTCTACGTTGTGTCATCGCTTCTGCGGTCGGTCTGCGTGGGTACGTAGACAACACTCTCCCCTCTCGTTGCTATGCATCACATGATCTTGCGTGTGCGTAGGAATTTTTTTTGAAATTACTACGAAACCCAACAGTGGTATCAGAGCCTAGGTTATTTATGTTGATGTTATATGCACGAGTAGAACACAAGTGAGTTGTGGGCTATATAAGTCATACTGCCTACCAGCATGTCATACTTTGGTTCGGCAGCATTGTTGGACGAGACGACCCGGACCAACCTTACGCGTACGCTTACGCGAGACCGGTTTCCCCGACGTGCTTTGCACATAGGTGGCTTGCGGGCGACTGTCTCTCCAACTTTACTTGAACCGAGTATGGCTACGCCCGTTCCTTGCGAAGGTTAAAACGGAGTCTATTTGACAAACTATCGTTGTGGTTTTGATGCGTAGGTGAGATTGGTTCTTGCTTAAGCCCGTAGCAGCCACGTAAAACTTGCAACAACAAAGTAGTGGACGTCTAACTTGTTTTTGCAGGGAATGTTATGATGTGATATGGTCAAGGCATGATGCTGAATTTTATTGTATGAGATGATCATGTTTTGTAACCGAGTTATCGGCAACTGGCAGGAGCCATATGGTTGTCGCTTTATTGTATGCAATGCAATCGCGATGTAATGCTTTACTTTATTACTAAACGGTAGTGATAGTCGTGGAAGCATAAGATTGGCGAGACGACAACGATGCTATGATGGAGATCAAGGTGTCACGCCGGTGACGATGGTGATCATAACGGTGCTTCAGAGATGGAGATCACAAGCACAAGATGATGATGGCCATATCATATCACTTATATTGATTGCATGTGATGTTTATCCTTTTTATGCATCTTATCTTGCTTTGATTGACGGTAGCATTATAAGATGATCTCTCACTAAATTATCAAGAGGTGTTCTCCCTGAGTATGCACCGTTGCCAAAGTTCGTCGTGCCCAGACACCACGTGATGATCGGGTGTGATAAGCTCTACGTCCATCTACAACGGGTGCAAGCCAGTTTTGCACACGCATAATACTCAGGTTAAACTTGACGAGCCTAGCATATGCAGATATGGCCTCGGAACACAGAGACCGAAAGGTCGAGCGTGAATCATATAGTAGATATGGTCAACATAACGATGTTCACCATTGAAAACTACTCCATCTCACGTGATGATCGGTTATGGTTTAGTTGATTTGGATCACGTAATCACTTAGAAGATTAGAGGGATGTCTATCTAAGTGGGAGTTCTTAAGTAATTTGATTAATTGAACTTAAACTTATCATGAACTTAGTACCTGATAGTATCTTGCTTGTTTATGTTGATTGTAGATAGATGGCTCGTGCTGTTGTTCCGTTGAATTTTAATGCGTTCCTTGAGAAAGCAAAGTTGAAAGATGATGGTAGCAATTATACGGACTGGGTCCGTAACTTGAGGATTATCCTCATTGCTACTCAGAAGAATTACGTCCTGGAAGCACCGCTGGGTGCCAGGCCTGCTGCTGGAGCAACACCAGATGTTATGAACGTCTGGCAGAGCAAAGCTGATGACTACTTGATAGTTCAGTGTGCCATGCTTTACGGCTTAGAATCGGGACTTCAACGACGTTTTGAACGTCATGGAGCATATGAGATGTTCCAGGAGTTGAAGTTAATATTTCAAGCAAATGCCCGGATTGAGAGATATGAAGTCTCCAATAAGTTCTATAGCTGCAAGATGGAGGAGAACAGTTCTGTCAGTGAGCATATACTCAAAATGTCTGGGTATAATAATCACTTGATTCAATTGGGAGTTAATCTTCCGGATGATTGCGTCATTGACAGAATTCTCCAATCACTGCCACCAAGCTACAAGAGCTTCGTGATGAACTATAATATGCAAGGGATGAACAAGACTATTCCCGAGCTCTTCGCAATGCTGAAAGCTGCGGAGGTAGAAATCAAGAAGGAGCATCAAGTGTTGATGGTTAACAAGACCACTAGTTTCAAGAAAAAGGGCAAAGGGAAGAAGAAGGGGAACTTCAAGAAGAATAGCAAGCAAGTTGCTGCTCAGGAGAAGAAACCCAAGTCTGGACCTAAGCCTGAAACTGAGTGCTTCTACTGCAAGCAGACTGGTCACTGGAAGCGGAACTGCCCCAAGTATTTGGTGGATAAGAAGGATGGCAAGGTGAACAAAGGTATATGTGATATACATGTTATTGATGTGTACCTTACTAGAGCTCGCAATAGCACCTGGGTATTTGATACTGGTTCTGTTGCTAATATTTGCAACTCGAAACAGGGACTACGGAATAAGCAGGCACTGGCAAAGGACGAGGTGACGATGCGCGTGGGAAACGGTTCCAAAGTCGATGTGATCGCGGTCGGCACGCTACCTCTACATCTACCTTCGGGATTAATATTAGACCTAAATAATTGTTATTTGGTGCCAGCGTTGAGCATGAACATTATATCTGGATCTTGTTTAATGCGAGACGGTTATTCATTTAAATCAGAGAATAATGGTTGTTCTATTTATATGAGTAATATCTTTTATGGTCATGCACCTTTGAAGAGTGGTCTATTTTTGATGAATCTCGATAGTAGTGATACACATATTCATAATGTTGAAGCCAAAAGATGCAGAGTTGATAATGAAAGTGCAACTTATTTGTGGCACTGTCGTTTAGGTCATATCGGTGTAAAGCGCATGAAGAAACTCCATACTGATGGACTTTTGGAACCACTTGATTATGAATCACTTGGTACTTGCGAACCGTGCCTCATGGGCAAGATGACCAAAACGCCGTTCTCCGGTACTATGGAGAGAGCAACAGATTTGTTGGAAATCATACATACCGATGTATGTGGTCCGATGAATATTGAGGCTCGTGGCGGATATCGTTATTTTCTCACCTTCACAGATGACTTAAGCAGATATGGATATATCTACTTAATGAAACATAAGTCTGAAACATTTGAAAAGTTCAAAGAATTTCAGAGTGAAGTGGAAAATCATCGTAACAAGAAAATAAAGTTTCTACGATCTGATCGTGGAGGAGAATATTTGAGTTACAAGTTTGGTGTACATTTGAAAAATTGTGGAATAGTTTCGCAACTCACACCACCCGGAACACCACAGCGTAATGGTGTGTCCGAACGTCGTAATCGTACTTTACTAGATATGGTGCGATCTATGATGTCTCTTACTGATTTACCGCTATCGTTTTGGGGTTATGCTTTAGAGACGGCCGCATTCACGTTAAATAGGGCACCATCAAAATCCGTTGAGACGACACCTTATGAACTATGGTTTGGCAAGAAACCAAAGTTGTCATTTCTTAAAGTTTGGGGCTGCGATGCTTATGTGAAAAAGCTTCAACCTGATAAGCTCGAACCCATATCGGAGAAATGTGTCTTCATAGGATACCCAAAGGAGACAGTTGGGTACACCTTCTATCACAGATCCGAAGGCAAGACATTCGTTGCTAAGAATGGATCCTTTCTAGAGAAGGAGTTTCTCTCGAAAGAAGTGAGTGGGAGGAAAGTAGAACTTGACGAGGTAACCGTACCTGCTCCCTTATTGGAAAATAGTACATCACAGAAAACTGTTTCTGCGACATCTATACCAATTAGTGAGGAAGCTAATGATATTGATCATGAAACTTCAGGTCAAGATACTACTGAACGTCGTAGATCGACCAGAGCGAGATCCGCACCAGAGTGGTACGGTAATCCTGTTCTGGAAGTCATGCTACTAGATCATGATGAACCTACGAACTATGAAGAAGCGATGGTGAGCCCAGATTCCGCAAAGTGGCTTGAAGCCATGAAATCTGAGATGGGATCCATGTATGAGAACAAAGTATGGACTTTGGTTGACTTGCCCGATGATCGGCAAGCAATTGAGAATAAATGGATCTTCAAGAAGAAGACTAACGCTGATGGTAATGTTACTGTCTACAAAGCTCGACTTGTCGCAAAAGGTTTTCGACAAGTTCAAGGGGTTGACTACGATGAGACCTTCTCACCCGTGGCGATGCTTAAGTCTGTCCGAATCATGTTAGCAATTGCCGCATTTTATGATTATGAAATTTGGCAGATGGATGTCAAAACTGCATTCCTGAATGGATTTCTGGAAGAAGAGTTGTATATGATGCAACCGGAAGGTTTTGTCGATCCAAAGGGAGCTAACAAAGTGTGCAAGCTCCAGCGATCCATTTATGGACTGGTGCAAGCCTCTCAGAGTTGGAATAAACGTTTTGTTAGTGTGATCAAAGCATTTGGTTTTATACAGACTTTTGGAGAAGCCTGTATTTACAAGAAAGTGAGTGGGAGCTCTGAAGCATTTCTGATATTATATGTGGATGACATATTGTTGATTGGAAATGATATAGAATTTCTGGATAGCATAAAAGGATACTTGAATAAGAGTTTTTCAATGAAAGACCTCGGTGAAGCTGCTTACATATTAGGCATTAAGATCTATAGAGATAGCTCAAGACGCTTAATTGGACTTTCACAAACAACATACCTTGACAAAATTTTGAAGAAGTTCAAAATGGATCAAGTAAAGAAAGGATTCTTGCCTGTGTTACAAGGTGTGAAATTGAGTAAGACTCAATGCCCGACCACTGCAGAAGATAGAGAGAATATGAAAGATGTTCCCTATGCATCAGCAATAGGATCTATCATGTATGCAATGATGTGTACCAGACCAGATGTGTGCCTTGCTATAAGTCTAGCAGGGAGGTACCAAAGTAATCCAGGAGTGGATCACTGGACAGCGGTCAAGAACATCCTGAAATACCTGAAAAGGACTAAGGATATGCTTCTCGTATATGGAGGTGACAAAGAGCTCGTCGTAAAAGGTTACGCTGATGCAAGCTTTGACACTGATCCGGACGATTCTAAATCGCAAACCGGATACGTGTTTACATTAAACGGTGGAGCTGTCAGTTGGTGCAGTTCTAAACAAAGCGTCGTAGCGGGATCTACATGTGAAGCAGAGTACATAGCTGCTTCGGAAGCAGTGAACGAAGGAGTCTAGATGAAGGAGTTCATATCCGATCTAGGTGTCATACCTAGTGCATCGGGTCCAATGAAAATCTTTTGTGACAATACTGGAGCAATTGCCTTGGCAAAGGAATCAAGATTTCACAAGAGAACCAAGCACATCAAGAGACGCTTCAATTCCATCCGGGATCTAGTCCAGGTGGGAGACATAGAGATTTGCAAGATACATACGGATCTGAATGTTGCAGACCCGTTGACTAAGCCTCTTCCACGAGCAAACCATGATCAGCACCAAAGCTCCATGGGTGTTAGAATCATTACAGTGTAATCTAGATTATTGACTCTAGTGCAAGTGGGAGACTGAAGGAAATATGCCCTAGAGGCAATAATAAAGTTATTATTTATTTCCTTATAATCATGATAAATGTTTGTTATTCATGCTAGAATTGTATTAACCGGAAACATAATACATGTGTGAATACATAGACAAACAAAGTGTCACTAGTATGCCTCTACTTGACTAGCTCGTTAATCAAAGATGGTTATGTTTCCTAACCATAGACAAAGGAGTTGTTATTTGATTAACGGGATCACATCATTAGTTGAATGATCTGATTGACATGACCCATTCCATTAGCTTAGCACCCGATCGTTTAGTATGTTGCTATTGCTTTCTTCATGACTTATACATGTTCCTATGACTATGAGATTATGCAACTCCCATTTGCCGGAGGAACACTTTGGGTGCTACCAAACGTCACAACGTAACTGGGTGATTATAAAGGAGAATTACAGGTGTCTCCAAAGGTAGATGTTGGGTTGGCGTATTTCGAGATTAGGATTTGTCACTCCGATTGTCGGAGAGGTATCTCTGGGCCCTCTCGGTAATACACATCACATAAGCCTTGCAAGCATTGTAACTAAGATGTTAGTTGTGAGATGAGGTATTACGGAACGAGTAAAGAGACTTGCCGGTAACGAGATTGAACTAGGTATTGGATACCGACGATCAAATCTCGGGCAAGTAACATACCGATGACAAACGGAACAACGTATGTTGTTATGCGGTCTGACCGATAAAGATCTTCGTAGAATATGTAGGAGCCAATATGGGCATCCAGGTCCCGCTATTGGTTATTGACCAGAGACGTGTCTCGGTCATGTCTACATTGTTCTCGAACCCGTAGGGTCCGCACGCTTAAGGTTACGATGACAGTTATATTATGAGTTTATGCATTTTGATGTACCGAAGGTTGTTCGGAGTCCCGGATGTGATCACGGACATGACGAGGAGTCTCGAAATGGTCGAGACATAAAGATTGATATATTGGAAGCCTATGTTTGGATATCGGAAGTGTTCCGGGTGAAATCGGGATTTTACCGGAGTACCGGGAAGGTTACCGGAACCCCCCGGGAGCTAAATGGGCCATGATGGGCCTTAGTGGAAAAGAGAAGAGGCAGCCCTACATGGGCTGCGCACCTCCTCCTTCCCCTAGTCCTATTAGGACTAGGAGAGGTGGCCGGCCCCCTCTCTCTCTTTTCCCCCTCCGCGAATCCTATTCCAACTAGGATTGGGGGGGGGGGAATCCTACTCCCAGAGGGAGTAGGACTCTCCTGGCGCGCCACACCTTGGCCGGCCAGCCTCCCCCCTCTAGTCCTTTATATACTGAGGCAGAGGCACCCTAGAACACACAAGTTGATCCACGTGATCTATTCCTTAGCCGTGTGCGGTGCCCCCTGCCACCATAGTCCTCGATAATACTGTAGCGGAGTTTAGGCGAAGCCCTGCTGCTGTAGTACATCAAGATCGTCACCACGCCGTCGTGCTGACGGAACTCTTCCCCGACACTTTGCTGGATCGGAGTCCGGGGATCGTCGTCGAGCTGAACGTGTGCTCGAACTCGGAGGTGCCGTAGTTTCGGTGCTTGATTGGTTGGATCGTGAAGACGTACGACTACTTCCTCTATGTTGTGTCATCGCTTCCGCAGTCGGTCTGCGTGGGTACGTAGACAACACTCTCCCCTCTCGTTGCTATGCATCACTTGATCTTGCGTGTGCGTAGGAAATTTTTTGAAATTACTACGAAACCCAACAGATCTATCTCTATAGATCTTAATGCCCAATATGTAAGCAGCTTCACCGAGGTCTTTCATTGAAAAACTCTTATTCAAGTATCCCTTTATGCTATCCAGAAATTCTATATTATTTCCGATTAGTAATATGTCATCTACATATAATATCAGAAATGCTACAGAGCTCCCACTCACTTTCTTGTAAATACAGGCTTCTCCAAAAGTCTGTACAAAACCAAATGCTTTGATCACATTATCAAAGCGTTTATTCCAACTCCGAGAGGCTTGCACCAGTCCATAAATGGATCTCTGGAGCTTGCACACTTTGTTAGCTCCCTTTGGATCGACAAAACCTTCTGGCTGCATCATATACAACTCTTCTTCCAGAAATCCATTCAGGAATGCAGTTTTGACATCCATCTGCCAAATTTCATAATCATAAAATGCGGCAATTGCTAACATGATTCGGAAAGACTTAAGCATCGCTACGGGTGAGAAGGTCTCATCATAGTCAATCCCTTGAACTTGTCGAAAACCTTTTGCGACAAGTCGAGCTTTGTAGACAGTAACATTACCATCAGCGTCAGTCTTCTTCTTGAAGATCCATTTATTCTCAATTGCTTGCCGATCTTTGGGCAAGTCAACCAAAGTCCACACTTTGTTCTCATACATGGATCCCATCTCAGATTTCATGGCTTCAAGCCATTTTTCGGAATCTGGGCTCACCATCGCTTCTCCATAGTTTGTACGTTCATCATGATCTAGTAGCATGACTTCCAGAACAGGATTACCGTACCACTCTGGTGTTGATCTTACTCTGGTTGATCTACGAGGTTCAGTAGTATCTTGTTCTGATCATCATCATTAGCTTCCTCACTAATTGGTGTAGGTGTCACAGAAACCGGTTTCTGTGATGTACTACTTTCCAATAAGGGAGAGGTACAGTTACCTCATCAAGTTCTACTTTCCTCCCACTCACTTCTTTTGAGAGAAACTCCTTCTCTAGAAAGTTTCCGAATTTAGCAACAAAAGTCTTGCCTTCGGATCTGTGATAGAAGGTGTATCCAATAGTTTCCTTTGGATATCCTATGAAGACACATTTCTCCGATTTGGGTTCGAGCTTATCAGCTTGAAGCTTTTTCACATAAGCATCGCAGCCCCAAACTTTCAGAAACGACAACTTTGGTTTCTTGCCAAACCATAGTTCATAAGGCGTCGTCTCAACGGATTTTGATGGTGCCCTATTTAACGTGAATGTGGCTGTCTCTAAAGCATAACCCCAAAATGATAGCGGTAAATCAGTAAGAGACATCATAGATCGCACCATATCTAGTAAAGTACGATTACGACGTTCGGACACACCATTACGCTGTGGTGTTCCGGGTGGCGTGAGTTGCGAAACTATTCCGCACTGTTTCAAATGTACACCAAACTCGTAACTCAAATATTCTCCTCCACGACCAGATCGTAGGAATTTTATTTTCTTGTTACGATGATTTCAACTTCACTCTGAAATTCTTTGAACTTTTCAAATGTTTCAGACTTATGTTTCATTAAGTAGATATGCCCATATCTGCTTAAGTCATCTGTGAAGGTGAGAAAATAACAATATCCACCACGAGCCTCAACATTCATCGGACCACATGCATCTGTATGTATGATTTCCAGCAAATCTGTTGCTCTCTCCATAGTACCGGAGAACGATGTTTTGGTCATCTTGCCCATAAGGCACGGTTCGCAAGTACCAAGTGATTCATAATCAAGTGGTTCCAAAAGTCCATCAGTATGGAGTTTCTTCATGCGCTTTACACCGATATGACCTAAACGGCAGTGCCACAAATAAGTTGCACTATCATTATCAACTCTGCATCTTTTGGTTTCGACATTATGAATATGTGTCTCACTACTATCGAAATTTAATAAGAATAGACCAATCTTCAAGGGTGCATGACCATAAAAGATATTACTCATATAAATAGAACAACCATTATTCTCTGATTTAAATGAATAACCGTCTCGCATCAAACAAGATCCAGATATAATGTTCATGCTCAACGCTGGCACCAAATAACAATTATTTAGGTATAATACTAATCCCGAAGGTAGATGTAGAGGTAGCGTGCCGACCGCGATCACATCGACTTTGGAACCATTTCCCACGCGCATCGTCACCTCGTCCTTAGACAATCTTTGCTTAATCCGTAGTACCTGTTTCGAGTTGCAAATATTAGCAACAGAACCAGTATCAAATACCCAGGTGCTACTGCGAGCATTAGTAAGGTACACATCAATAACATGTATATCATATATACCTTTGTTCACCTTGCCATCCTTCTTATCCACCAAATACTTGGGGCAGTTCCGCTTCCAGTGACCAGTCTGCTTGCAGTAGAAGCACTCAGTTTCAGGCTTAGGTCCAGATTTGGGTTTCTTCTCCTGAGAAGCAACTTGCTTGCTGTTCTTTTTGAAGTTCCCCTTCTTCTTCCCTTTGCCCTTTTTCTTGAAACTAGTGGTCTTGTTGACCATCAACACTTGATGCTCCTTCTTGATTTCTACCTCCGCAGCTTTCAGCATTGCGAAGAGCTCGGGAATTGTCTTAACCATTCCTTGCATATTATAGATCATCACGAAGCTCTTGTAGCTAGGTGGAAGTGATTGGAGAATTCTATCAATGACGCAATCATCCGGAAGATTAACTCCCAATTGAATCAAGTGATTATTATACCCAGACATTTTGAGTATATGCTCACTGACAGAACTGTTCTCCTCCATCTTGCAGCTATAGAACTTATTGGAGACTTCATATCTCTCAATCCGGGCATTTGCTTGAAATATTAACTTCAACTCCTGGAACATCTCATATGCTCCATGACGTTCAAAACGTCGTTGAAGTCCTGATTCTAAGCCGTAAAGCATGGCACACTGAACTATTGAGTAGTCATCAGCTTTGCTCTGCCAGACGTTCATAACATCTGGTGTTGCTCCAGCAGCAGGCCTGGCACCCAGCGGTGCTTCCAGGACGTAATTCTTCTGTGCAGCAATGAGGATAATCCTCAAGTTACGGACCCAGTCCGTGTAATTGCTACCATCATCTTTCAACTTTGCTTTCTCAAGGAACGCATTAAAATTCAACGGAACAACAGCACGGGCCATCTATCTACAATCAAACATAAACAAGCAAGATACTATCAGGTACTAAGTTCATGATAAATTTAAGTTCAATTAATCATATTACTAAACAACTCCCACTTAGATAGACATCCCTCTAATCCTCTAAGTGATCACGTGATCCAAATCAACTAAACCATGTCCGATCATCACGTGAGATGGAGTAGTTTCATTGGTGAACATCACTATGTTGATCATATCTACTATATGATTCACGCTCGACGTTTTGGTCTCCGTGTTCCGAGGCCATATCTGTATATGCTTGGCCCGTCAAGTATAACCTGAGTATTCCGCGTGTGCAACTGTTTTGCACCCGTTGTATTTGAACGTAGAGCCTATCACACCCGATCATCACGTGGTGTCTGGGCACGACGAACTTTCGCAACGGTGCATACTCAGGGAGAACACTTCTTGATAATTAGTGAGAGATCATCTTAAAATGCTACCGTCAATCAAAGCAAGATAAGATGCATAAAAGAGAAACATCACATGCAATCAATATAAGTGATATGATATGGCCATCATCATCTTGTGCTTGCGATCTCTATCTTCGAAGCACCGTCATGATCACCATCGTCACCGGCGCGACACCTTGATCTCCATCGTAGCATCGTTGTCGTCTCGCCAATCTTATGCTTCCACGACTATCACTACCGCTTAGTGATAAAGTAAAGCATTATAGCGCAATTGCATTGCATACAATAAAGCGACAACCATATGGCTCCTGCCAGTTGCCAATAACTCGGTTACAAAACATGATCATCTCATACAATAAAATTTAGCATCATGTCTTGACCATATCACATCACAATATGCCCTGCAAAAACAAGTTAGACGTCCTCTACTTTGTTGTTGCAAGTTTTACGTGACTTCTACGGGCTTAAGCAAGAACCAATCTTACCTACGCATCAAAACCACAACGATAGTTTGTCAAGTTGGTGCTGTTTTAACCTTCGCAAGGACCGGGTGTAGCCACACTTGGTTCAACTAAAGTTGGAGAAACTGACACCCGCCAGCCACCTGTGTGCAAAGCACGTCGGTAGAACCAGTCTTGCGTAAGCGTACGCGTAATGTCGGTCCGGGCCGCTTCATCCAACAATACCGCCGAACCAAAGTATGACATGCTGGTAAGCAGTATGACTTATATCGCCCACAACTCACTTGTGTTCTACTCGTGCACAACATCAACACATAAAACCTAGGCTCTGATGCCACTGTTGGGGAACGTAGTAATTTCAAAATTTTCCTACGCA
This sequence comes from Triticum urartu, assembly GCF_056163025.1. NCBI lineage: Eukaryota > Viridiplantae > Streptophyta > Magnoliopsida > Poales > Poaceae > Triticum > Triticum urartu. Next base: position 623,742,804 of record NC_141879.1, on the reverse strand, counting down.
CACGCAAGATCATGGTGATGCATAGCAACGAGAGGGGAGAGTGTTGTCTACGTACCCTCGTAGACCGACAACGGAAGCATTATGTCAACGCGGTTGATGTAGTCGTACGTCTTCACGGTCCGACCGATCAAGCACCGAAACTACGGCACCTCCGAGTTTTAGCACACGTTCAGCTCGATGACGATCC